>NC_134365.1:121701695-122005147 GCF_035582795.1 Mycteria americana
TGGATTGCTCAGATTTTTTACCACTTGGTGGTGCCAAGACTGAAAAGAAAATTAAAGTAAAATTCACATCTTCCATGATGATAGCCTCCAGGTATTAGCCACTGCCATTATGATACTCAAGAGCACAACAGACTGAAAGCATCTTGAATACACTTTCTTTAATTTCAGCAAGGATGGTTACAAAGAGCATGTGTCCAGAGGCAAAAGTCAGCCATTGCTAGGTACCTCTTTGGAGTGTAGTCTGAATGTTGCTTGCTGGTAATATCAGGGGAGTTTTGCATTGTGGTAAAAAGTGACTCTCTTTCACCAGCTGTTCTGAGTCTCCTTTGCTGAGGTGCTGACTCAGCCTCTTGTTGCTGCCTGATATCCTGATTTCTGTAATGTGCCTCTGATCCCTCTCGTTGCCTTGGGCCTGGGCTGCACCGCACAGTTTCCACAAGGGAAGTCACCCATCACAGACTGCATGCATTTGTGCACACACCTGATGTAAGATGGCTACACTTAGCTTGTTTGCCGCTGAATGCTACCTCCTTCTCCAGCTGTACAAGCCCGCGGGTAGCAGATAGCTACCAGCAAAATGCTTTCCAGCCAGGTAGCCATGTCGGCAGCTGCAAAGCAAAACATTCGCTCAGTGGATCTACCTAGTGCAGATACACCTCTCATGGCTTTTAGTTGCTTTACACAAGTGGAGAGAGAGGGCTGTGGGCTCTTACAAACAAGGTTTGGGTTCTGTGGCCTGCAGGGCCAGGGCAGCACTTGGTGGGTGAGAGAGGGAGGGCTTCTCTGCCCCAGCGGGGTTGCATTGTATGGGACTGGCATGCTGTGCTGTACAGTGTGACGGTGAGGAGTGAAATCCCCCTCCACAAGCCAGTGCTTGAACACCTTTCTGGGTTTTGTTGTTCTTGTTTTTCTCCTTGTGCCAACTGTCTGACCTGACAGGCAGGCTTCCCTTTGACGTGGAGAACTGCTTGCTGAATAACACACCACCATCCTTTGCTCGCTGGCTGCCTGCTTGCCTTTCCCCATGTCTTTTCCTATGAAAGATATATTCTTCTCTTCTTTTGTGCCCAGATCTGCATGCATATTCTTTGCCAAACTTCCCTGCATTCAATGGTTTGATCAGTTCCCAGATGTTTATTTGCATGTATATGTACATCCCAGCACTCCTCCCCCCACTTTTGTAAAAACATATAAATATTTGAAACAGAAAACCATGAATGTAATTTGCCCACTTTTGTTATTTTTAAGAAGTACTTCAAATATTGCAGTGTGGGGGAAAAAACAAAAACCAGCAGAACCCACACTAAGATGTAGCCTTATTACTTGTGCATTAATAGAAAAGGACTGTACTACTTCTAACTTCAAAAGGAGTTTAGTGTTACGTTCCTTCAGCATATGGAGGGTTTGTTTGATACCGACTTGATTAGGATTCTCTTGGGATCTATTCAACATCCTGCCCATTTGTTCCCTTAGACAGATATTGTACATGATCCCTCTCCCTCCCCCCTGGAAATGGCTCATTGCCCTCTGTCTGAACTGCTTTACAAGGACGGTTGTAGGGAGTGCGTGGTAATGATGACAAAGCCCGTGGTGCATGCCAAGCAGTGGATGGTTCCTATAGGGGAAAATGTAGTCTGTAGACACCCTGCCTCCAAGTCTGACATCAGAGGCAGCTTTTCCCCTTATCTCCCAGCACTTGCAAATATGCTGTTAGGCATATCTTTTGCGTGAAGAGCTGGGTTTGAAAGCTGAGACAGGTGCAAGGAAGGATGAGATGCATGGGCAATTTAGGAGCTATGGTACACGTGGGTACAAAGAGAAACAGTTCAGCAAAAGAGCTGGCTTTCTATTCTGGGGTTTTGTTGCTTTTTTGTGTCTCCTTCATTCTGAGATAGTACTCGGATGTATTTCTTCTTTGTTCATAATACTGGCAACTTTCTTCTGGGCTCACATAGAAATCAGAATCAGGAACAGGAAGAAATTATGGGACTGGCAAGGCTGGGAGCCATAATAGAAACCTAAACAAGAAAGGAGTGACTTATTTTTAACAGAGTGGGAAATTGTTCCTGAAGTTGCTCTCACATGGGAGGTAAGGTGACTCCACATTGCCTGTAGAACGTAATTATATCTTCTAACAGATCAACTCATATAATTGGGGTTGAAAACAAGCAAACAAACTTTTTCTTGTTGTTTGTTTTCTGCCTAAAAACAAACATGCTTTTAGGCAGAAGGGTTCTTTTTTAGTTTGGAAATAGAGTGTAGGAGGAATGCATTAACAAAGTAATAACCCCTCTACAGGGGTGACTGGATGAAACATTCTTGCAAGTGTTATACAGAACTTTTGGTCTCTTCTGACCTTAAAAGCAGTAGAGAAAGTAGGAAAAAAATCCACCTTCCAGCACAGAAGAACCTGTATTCCTTGCTGACATGAAGGTATGGATTTATTGAGAAGGGTAAGCACAACAGAGCTGTAGCATGACCTGTGCAGCACATGTGTTTTTAAGCTGGTCTTGTTGCACAAGAAGATCCCTCTCTCTTTCCCTTTGACCCCAGTGGGGCTGCCCCCAGCCCCTACCTGTGCCTGAATGATGCAGATCTGTAAAATTACACAATTGTCTCCCTTTTCTGTAGCCAGCTTTTGTTTGTTTTTCTTTTTCAGGATTGTTGGGGAGTTTCCTTTAATGGAAGGAGGTGGGTGTCTCTGAAATTGTATTATTTTACTTGTGTGGTGTGAGTCACATGAAGCCTTCTAACTCTGTTCTTTTCTTTGCTGTCCTTTTTACCAGTCCTCAGTCGTCTGCTTAAAGTGCTATAGTGCAAGTAAGAGCCTGCATGGGTCTGTAAGATACAAGAAACCAGTCTGTGAGAATTGTCTTATGGGGAGAGAGGGATGGCGTGACTTCTGCAGGCTCTTCATGTGTTATGGCTCTTGCTTTCAGCAAAAGAGCTGCAGTTGTTCAAGCCTTAGTTTAGGCTTATTCCTTATTGGGGAGGAGGGGTGACCCTCCTGAAAGGAGGTTGTAGCGAGGTGGGTGTCGATCTCCTCTCCCAAGTAACAAGCAATGGGATGAGAGGAAATGGCCTCAAGTTGTGCCAGGGGAGGTTTAGACTGGATATTAGGAAAAATTTCTTGACGGAAAGGGTTATCAAGCACTGGAAGAGGCTGCCCAGGGAAGTGGTTGAGTCGCCATCCCTGGAGGTATTTAAAAGACGTGTGGATGTGGTGCTTAGGGACATGGTTTAGTGGTGGACTTGGCAGTGCTAGGTTAACGGTTGGACTCAATGTTGTTAGGGGTCTTTTCCAACCTAAATGATTCTATGATTCCATGGTTAGGGCTTATTGTTGACAAGTTGTTTGTATGGTCAAAGGAGATAGTCCCCTTGGGGGATGATTTGGCCCATATATCTTGATAATCTTTCAATGCGCTGTCTCCTTTCCTTTGTCTATGAAAGGTGGCCATGCTTCTAATGCAGCCCCTTCTGGTAAGTACCTAAAGATAGGTATGATGAAAACAGTTCTAAGAGCTCTGGTTTTAAATCTACACTGTGTAAGTAGAGTGATCTCCCTTCCTTCCACTCTGTCTTGCCTTGTTGAATTCAGCAGGGGTTGACATGGATGCAGGGGCCAATGTGAACAGAACAAATTGCAGGATCACAACCCAAATTATTCTTGATATAGGAAGGAAAAAGATATCAAGAGGAAGGAGGCAAGAGGATGCAAAAAATACATGGTTTTAGTGTAATGTAACCAATTATTTTAGAATATAATTGAGGCATTAATTGGACCTGGGTGTTAACTGAGAGAGGGATATTCTTTGGTAATATAAAATAATTATCTACTGCCATTTCTCTTTTTGCTGCCATGCTTTCAAGCCTAGCTCAATTATCTATTATTCCACATAGTCTATTACTATAGGTCAGCCTCTGCAACACAGTGCAAATTTCTGTCAGTTTTCTTTTGTCTTACTGTGGCTCTGTAGCAAAGCCCATGAGGAAGTCAGTAATTCTGTCTGCTGAGCTGTGGGTAAATGGTCTGCAAGAAAGAGAGTGTAAAGCGACTTGAATAACAAGAATAAAACAAAATACTGAATATCTTCCAGTCAAGTGAGCACTATGCATATTTGTGCACTGAATGAGACAGGACCCATGGAAACAAGAGATGGTGGTGTTGTGTAATTAAATGCTCTTCCATAATGTATGTGCTCAAGCATGTGGGAATGTGAAGTTTTCCTGGACCTTCTGAATAAGCACATTTCTTAATTTCTCTTCTTTTCTCCCTGCCACATCCAGTAAAATGCTTTGACTGAAGTTGATCCTCAGCATGGAAAATTTCAGCCCAAGTAGTTATTCTGATGGGAGGTAAAACAAGCTGAAAATATTGCTGTAATGAGAATTATAAGGCAGCTTTAGCAATAGGTGATACAACTGGGAACTTCAATTAAGTTAATTTGGCCACATTTAAATCCATCGTGAAGCTGAATAGATGTCCATAACTCCTTGTGTCTGCCTAGATGCTAGATTAGTGCTTAGGATGGGGAACCCCAATATTTGCTTGGCCCCGGACAAGTAGCAATGTCACATTGACTGAAAGTGGAGAATCCTGAAGTATGCGCTGTTTGGAGGGGTGATGCAGTTTGGGGTCAGTCCTCCTGCTCCACAGGAATTTCACCTAACTTACACTCTAGCATTAATTAAAGCCTCAATGCTAATAACTAGCATCCCTTCTAGTATCTTCATAGATTTTAAAACTCGCCTATTTCAAAGTATGAACAAATCACCAGGTTAGATTGGAAAATCCAAGTACCATGTCTGCACTGTGCTCTGAGATTAACTGATCCCAAACTTTCCTTCATGATCCATGGAGCTGCCTTTTGACAGGGAGTAGCTGAGAGTGGATTCTTATAACCAGGCCTTCTGGAAATGTGGTGGACTCTCCTTCAGCAACAAAAGGCACTGTCAGTACAGCTGATTTTCTTAACAACACTTGCGGGGGTGTTTTATTATTCAGTTTATTCAGAGCAGGATTAACATTCTAAAAACTGTTGTTCTAAACAATAATGAGTTCAAGCTAGACAATGTGCAAAAGCCAGCATTCAAATCTTCAAAGATATAACCCACAAAGAGTATTCAAATGAGTAGTCACACTGCATTTATCCTCAAGATGCCTACTGAAAACCAAGCTAGCAGATTAATAGGTAAGTTTGCCGTTAGCTTTGCATTTCATTCTATTTACTTGTCTATTAATTGCTTTTGTCTGATATGAGTTATTTTGAAGGAAGAAAATGATTTTTTGATGTGCAAGGTGTGATTGATATGTAAATACAGCTAATATGCAGGAAATGCAGGAAGAAGGATGAAGTGAAGAACTTCATGTGATGGGAGTTTTAGTTAGAATACAAGTTGCCATAAGATGTGAGCTTTCTTTTCTCCTACAGGATGGGAAATGAAGATAATAAAGCTGTGTTATATGTGCTGAATGCATTTAATATTTTTAATTAGCATGAATGGGCAGATGCTAGAAAATTCCTAATGGTGCTGCACATTGCTCCTTGTCATTTTCCTATCAAAATAACTCTGTTAGTATGAGAGAATCACTGCAGATTTATTTGCCTTGCTGACTTGCTTTGCTCCTTTGGGCTTCCCTGAGCTCCTTTTTTTCCTGTCATTTTGAGACATTAAACAGTATTTAATCAATGTGCGATAATGCCCAAGGCTTCATTAGTGTCGCTTGGCTCTCCTAATGGTTGCCCTTTTATAATGAAGCAGCTCAAATTATAGCACTTCTTCAAAATGTGCAAGGGATCTAGGCTGCTCCTGTGCTTCCAGGCTTCCCACAGCGCTGTCAGCCAGGGAGTATGGTCTCATGACTATGTGCTGGTGAGATCTCTGCATTCTCCTTGTTCGCTTTTGGGGTTGCCGACAGGCCAAATGAAACGTAGGTGGCAGAAAATGAAAATGAAAGTGTGCTAATCTAAACTGCCAAGATGCAGAGTGATTTGCTTTTCTTAGAAAAAGTAACTCTTCCCTATTTAACAAGGAAAAAAAGGAGAAAGGAGGCTGTATCCTCTTTTTTCAGGGAAGCTGCAACTTAGAGCATCATGCAACTTTTTGCTACCCGGTTTTTCTAGGCCAGTTATTAATGAATACAGAGGGGGGTGTAGCTCTTGCTCTCCCTTTTAAATTCACCCTACTCAAATGGAGTATAGCACAAGTACCAGTTAATCTGCACAGAGCAAAGAGTATCGCATAGTGTCCTGCAGGGACCCTTCCCTTCTCAAGCTACCCTGCAGTAAAGTATGAGAAGGGGCAAGGCAAGACCTTCCCCCCTGGCTTAGCAGCTGCATGTTGATGGAAATCTGTGGTAGTGCAAGAGGAAATGAAGCTGAGTCGAGCACCAATTTGCTTGCCTGCAGGTCTTTCTGGTACCTGGGTGGAAGACTGTCCAAAGAATTGGGAAGGATGAAGGAAGAAAGACTGGAAGGCCTTGGGAAGAAGGTGGTGGGCAGAAGATTCAGATTTAAAAATGCCCTGCTGTTATGGAAAAGGGATTTTTATGTACTCCACTTTTGATAAAACAGTATTTGGAAGTTTTATAGATGAGTTAATGTTCCTTGTCAGACATCCTATACGAATCTGAATTTTCTATTTTTGAAGTACATTCATGGTTGTAGCACAAGATACCTTGCCATTACAAGTTAACTTAACACAGGATATGAGCACCATTCCAAGCAAGAGAATGAATCTTGCATACTTTCAGGAGTATTTTAAAGGTTTTTGCTGAATTGTCCTTACAGGGCCTTATAGGGACCCAGGTGCATGGAAAGGAATACGCTCAGCAAGACTGTGCTGGGGAAGAGAGGAAGCATTGCTGTGGATTTCACACTTGCTGTATGTCGTGTGATCTGATTTCCTTAGAAAGCTTCCTGATCCCTCTTTTGCCTTATCGTGCCTGGCAGAAATGTCCCTCTGCTCATTTGATGATTCTACTACCAATGAGCAGTTGTCATTGATGGCTCCTATTTCTTTAATAAGACTTTGTTTTGTGTTATTTTGACAGTTCATCATCATCTTGGTGGATTATATAGGAATTTGGATATTAGTTTTGCTTGTTTCTGAGGACAGAAATATTATTGCAAGAGTTTTGTTCTCAGGTTGGCTTGAGAAATTTTCTGTCAATGTGACTTAGCAGTTTCTCATCTGCCGTGACAACTATTGAAATATATTTTTGGTTAACGACCAAAAGCACCACTTTTGTTAACAGTAATAATGAGAACTAAGCTTCGATGTGTAACGAAAACCCCTGCTAGTAGCACAAGCAACAGGCTGTGGTGTACCATGGTTTCCTGTGAAGTTGTTTATTGTTTACATGCATATCTAGGACACATTTGACTTACTTCCTCTAACAGTCAAGTGAAAGGAGCTGAAGATGTGATGTGCAGGTAGCTTGGCCTGCTCTGGATGGACTTATTGGATGGACTTCCTCGATGGTCATGAGATATAGTGCAAAAGGAAGAAATCTGTCAGACCTAAGGGACTTTGGCTCCACATTGCGAAAAAGTCATCTCTGCTCTTAGGAAGACTTTCACAGCCATTGCAAAGCACTGCCAGAAATGTGCACTGTTGCACCCAAGGCACCCATGTGGTCTCCTTATCAATCAGTCAAGTCTCTGGAGCAGCTTAGATCACATTGCAGCAGTCATTTTCATGCTGCTCACACGTACAAGATCATGACTGATATCTGCAGAACATAAGAAAATTTGCTTGATATTCCATGACACAAACAACAGCTTAGCTTTTGATCACTTGGAGGAAAATGAGGAGGGAGAAAGGACAGAGCAAGGAGAGAATGTGAATAATTAAAGCCATTTGACTGATGCCTTCCTGTAGTTCCAAACTGCTAAGTCTGATATAGCTGTTTAATTTCAGAGGCAACTGAACTAAGTTTTCTATTTGTAGAGCAGAGCTTGGAACCAACAAGACAACAGCACACAAGAACAAAATGACTGATTTTCTCCCAGGTCAGCACTTAGCACTCTCAGAGTTAAACATTTTCTGTAGATTATGCTTTTAAATAATTTACAGCCTCAATTCACTAGCAATCCTGAAACAGAAGAAATGGAAGCCCTTTCATTGCACTAAACATTTCAGACTCAGGACCCTTGGGGGAAAAGAAGGGTTTCTCTCTGCAGGAAGCCAGAATCTGCATAAGAGAGCTGTTCCTAGGTGGTGACAGAGCATGTACCACTTTGGACTGATTTTACAGTCACAGTCATAGTCTTGGGTCAGAATTTACTTCCTCTCCAGTAATGGACTAGGGATGGCAAGGGATGGCAAAGGAGGGAATAGTACTTTAAGAGGTCTTCTGTCCCTTCCCTGGAGTCCAGACCCTGGGGTTTAACTCCTGGTCTGTACTATTCTTTTCTTTTCTTCTCTTCAGTGGTCACATTAGTTGGAACATAAAAATTATATGTTGAATGTGAATGGACACATGTGGCTCAGTGAAGGTAAAAAGAAAAAAAAAAAAGCCCTGGGAACAGATGTCAGTCTTCCCTCTGCACCTCTCCCAGGCTGTAACATGTAATTCAAAATGGGGAAGCATCTGTCCAAAAGAACTGCTTCAAGGTAGTCCTAGAGCTGGTTGGTTCCAGAGACTGCAAATGCCCCTGTTCCCACAGCTCCCCCTTAGACAGCAGAGCAGTAACTTAAATGGCCAAAAGATTCTTCCACTGTGCTGGCAAGCCAAATAAATTTATCTGGTGTCACTCAATGGACAATCCTGTTTACCTTTTCAGTCAGCTTGCAAAATTGATTATATCCTCCTGACCTTAGCTCTTGGGTTTGCTTGTGCTCCCTGAAGGACTTGTGAGACTGAGCAAGCTGCCATGGTTTGACACTGGTAGGACTAGTGCAAAGAATAGGCCAGCCATTTTCTCCAAGTTTAAGAATCCTCTTCTAGATCGTCTTGAACTTGGAGAATCCAGGTGCTTCTCTTCTGATAATAAGTGTTGTGAGGATGTAGGGGATGGTCTTAACTTTCATATTTATTAGTGATCAATGAAGAGAGGAAGCGGCCTATTAGACTCAAGGTAGCTCCAGCCTGAGAGCATGGCTTGATTGCACAGGATCAAGGCCAGGGCATTTCCCAATGAAGAGGTTTAACTTTCCTTGAACAAGAATATCAGTTCCCAAACAGCTGACTAGCTCAGAAATCAGCACCTTTTTCTTTTGCCCAGCCCTTTGGTTTGCCTCATTGAACAAACGTTCCTTCAGGCTTGGACACTAAAGGAAATACTTTGCTGCAACTAATGTTCTGCTTACTTACCCAGCTATCACATGGACTTCAGGCTAAGCTCATGTGCACAGAAATCAGATATTTAACCTTTCACTCATTAAACGTGCCTCTTGCATGGAAGCAACAGCTTTAGCATAAAGTGGCTAGGTCACAAACATGGAGGAGGGGACTCTGTTCTGAAATCACAGTGTAACAGAAATATGATGATAACTGAAAAATACACTTATCTTCTTGTGTGTCAAAAGGGGAAGATAATTTAGGGAATCAATGTTGCCCCTCAGTTCTGTGTCTTCTCCCTTCACCCTGAGAACTCTGCATCAAGCTGTGATGCAACCTGTGTTATTAAAATTGAATCCGTAGCTATATGAGTCAAGGCAGCTATGTCCTGATGCAACGTATGTCACCCAAAGAATGTCACATTGCATTCTCCTCCCTGAAATAGTTAGAGTTATAAAGAAGTTCTGATGTGTTTTCACATGAAAGAAGCCAATCCTAATGACTGATGAAGGATTCAGCCAGTAGGCTGCAAAACTCTGAAAAGCCATTTTAAAAGGCTCGTCAGAAAAAGGCTACTGGGAAAATGACACACACAGGTCTTCCTTGGCTCATGGTGTTGGAGTCTTAGCAACTGGTATATCTCCTTCTGTATTATTTAGGTAAGCTCTCACCACAAATCCTTCCTCATGAGTCTCTTCCTTTATGTGGAGGGGGATGTTGTACATTAATTGGAACAGAAATGCTTCGTATCTCACTATGGTACGAAGACCCAGCATATAGTATGTGGCGCATTGCATTTGCAAAACATTATAAGTAACCAAAAGGCTTTTAACAGAAGTATGTTTCAGACATTTAAAAAGACTGTTCTATTATATTCTATATTCGGTACCACTAGAAGATGACACATTGTGAAGATCCCGTGGGCTGAGTGCACTACAGTCAACAGGTTCTCTTTGTTCCACTACTACATTCCTTTCTCCTACAAGTTTCCTCCAAGAGTTGGGATTTCCCTCACAGGCTTCCCTTTCACTCCTCTGATTGGTCTACAGCCAACCACATTCATGGTAGAGGCCAATGGCTCTGTGTCCTGGTTTTGACTGGGATAGAGTTAATTTTCTTCATAGCAGCTCGTATGGTGCTTTGTGTTGGATTTAGAACCAAAACAGTGTTGATAACACAGGGATGTTTTAGCTATTGCTGAGCAGTGCTTGCACAGTGTCAAGGCCTTTTCTGTTTCTCACATGGCCCCACCAGCGAGTAGGCTGGGGTGCACCAGAAGTTGGGAGGGGGCACAGCTGGGATAACTGAACCCAACCGACCAAAGAGATATCCCAGACCATATGACTTGTGCGGCATAAAAGCCGGGGGAAGACCGATGGAAAGGTCTAAACACATTTATCAAGAACTAAAAGCCTAGATGGTGGGTTTCTAAGCCAAGAGGGCAAGCACATGAGAGTAATTTAGTAAAGCACATAATTCCTATTATTCCACTAGAACAAACTGTATTTTGAATACTTACTACGGCCCTTAGAAGCAAACCTCATATTTAAATTTTTTGAAGGTAATTTAGTAAAGGAACTTAGTTGCCCTCAACAATATATTAGATGTAACGTTGATTTCTCTTTTTTACTATCTTCCCACATGCAGCTTCTTTTTCTGTTACAATAAATGAGTGACTGGACAACTACAGCATGCAGACGTGCCTCTGAATGTCCTACCTAGGAAGGTGTAACCTATACGTTTTTTTTCGTTTGTCTACAGTTTTCAAAATTTGCTGGTTTTGATTTGGAAGGCTAAGATGATTTTTAAAAGCTTTTATTTTTACCTGTAAGGGTGACAGAGGCAAAAGCAAACCTACAGTTAACCTCTACAGTGTATGAGGACAGAAGCGTACTCCCCTAACTCCTGGCAGGCTTGAGTGGATGACCTGCTTGGGACATTGTCTGAAACATTGCTGCCTCTTGCACTTTTACTACAGGTTTTCAAGAAGGAGGAATTTCTGTCAGATATTACAGGAAAGAAATGGCCACTCTTTATTTTAGTAAATCTATGTTTCCACAACAGAATTTTTTCACAATCATGTTTCACAAATAGTCATTTGAAGCATGTTCATTTGTAAGAATTATGGATGCTGAGGTGAAGGTTATTGGCTTGGGTTTGTAATGTGAATATGGAAACTTACACTTGAAATGAATACATATAGCCCTAGGTTCCATCAGCTTGGATGCCGATCTCCCCAGATTCTTTCTGTAGACAGTGGAGGGAGAGGATCTCCTCCAGAGCTCCCCAATTCAGAGTGTCCTAAAAGGGGACTTAAACTAACCTATGCAGAAACCTTGGAAGAGAAGCTTTCTGACAGCACTGGAAGTTAGGTAGTGTCACTGGTTATTCTGATGTTTCATAAAATGCCCCCTGGACTATGTCAGGTAAAGGGAAACAGCTTGCAAACTTCAAGAAAAGGATAAAATTAAACTGCTTAGTAGGAAACATGGGTGGATTTTCCAACCAGTCAGTGTTTGATGGTGCTACAGTAAAGTTTCCTGTTTGTCTGCATTTTATGGAGGAAGGAAAATGGGAAGAATTGATTCTTGTAAAGGAATGATGGGCCTAAGGGACTACAGATTCAATTCTCATTTGCTGGCTCCTGTATCATGTTGGATAAGAGTTAGATAATTTCATGAAGCAATTCCTGATGACTGATCTCCAGTCTGAGCTCTAGTGTTCCCAGTGCAGTAGTTGGTAAGAGAGCATGAGAAGCTTTCAGACCAAGCTATAGCCTACAAGACCATAAGGAATGTAAGTGGAAGGAAGAAGAAATATATGCACAAGCATGCTTTAGCTCTAAAATGCAAATTAATGAAAATGCTTTCTTGATGACACAATCCAAATGACATTTAATGAAAGATGGTGTATTTTGATGTGGCAGGCTTGGAAAGGATTTCAGCAATAGTTATGAAAACAAGATACCAAAACCCCCTGCAAATTACTGATCTGCATATAAGTATCATATGACACTAAAATAGATGAAGATAATCTACCTCCCAAAAGGAATAATTGTATTTTGGAAGGTGAACAAAGGAAGAAAGAAATCTAATGATTATATGACAGAGTTGTTTTTCTTTTTTAACCAGCAGACAAAGAGCTGCAAAGGGGTCACAAAAAGGATACCCAACCTCCCCCCCCCCCAGATGTGATGGTTGCATTTTGTTTCTAAGGACTTCTTCTGAGTTGCTGAATCATTCTTAGTGCTTCAGTAATAATTATCAGATAAGACTCCCAGGGATCTGAGGTCCTCTTAATATCTCTTGTTGGAGAAATTTGGGAGTGCCGGGCTCTTTCTGGCTGTTCTTGCAGAGGGAGAGAGTTTCAGGCATTTGGCTTCTATTTCTAGCTCTGTGCTAACCAGCTGGGGAGACTTCATGCATATCTGTCCATGCATATCTATACTTGTATCTATTTGTTTGTGCGCATATATGTATTACTTTTTCCTAGTAAAACCAGGTACAAGATGCTGTTAATTCAACAGTTTAGAATACTGAAATAAAATAAAACAGCATGTATAAATATTACTATTAATGATAAGCAAGAGCATATGCTGTATTTCATGTCCACTTTATTGGAATCAGCAGGTTATTTGGTAGAATTGGTACTGTAGTTTAGAGTTCAGTTTTATTTGCGTTTCATGGCCACCAGTTCCATTGCTGGAGCTTCTCTGCCAAATGTTATAAGCTGCTTCAGGGCAAAGTTTGATTTGAATCTCTTCTTGTCAATGCCTTAGTGCTGGTGTGGTACTTCAAGAGACTGATATCTCTGCTTATACGAACGACACATTTCACCCAGCTGCCAAGCACACAGTTCCATCTAGAAGAAAAAACCTCTGCTTTCCTTCAGAAATATTTCTTGCTATGAGCTGGCAGTAACAGGCAATCGTGGGCTCTTAAAATACTGTGTTGTTCTTCTAGCACTGTAGAGTAAGGGTGTTAAGCTTTTTGTGTGCGCATGCTTGAGGGAGAAGGAGAGAAATTCTGGATCCTCCCGACACATCATCTACTTGTCAGAGTGACTGCCAGCTGACATGGAGCTGTATTGTCTGCATCCCGAGACTTAGCACTATTTCTGAGTTGCCTTCAGAATAGTTACTCTCTGCAAAGGAATTCACAGCACACTAAAAAATCCTCCCTGTACCAAAGCAGTCTTTGGGAATTCAATGAAAGAATCACTCCGGGGCATTTCTGACTGAAGGCAGTAAGAGCAGCTACTCTGTATTTGCTGCTCACTGGTTAGTTAATGGCAGCTTGGCACATCCCTGAGGGCCTTTTCTAGCACAAATACAGAATCCTGCATCTCGGGGGGATTGAGGGGATCTGCCAGGCCTGTAAGGTGCCTTGGACTCTCTCTCTCCATGTCAGGAAACGGGTTAACGTATTTCATACTGGGGAACTGTCATTTCTCTTTGCCTTTACCTTTCTGCTTGAGATCTGCCTCTGTCGCAAATATGCACAGAAACCTACCTACTTGGAATATTTGTTTGAAATGAGCATGCACGCAAACAAGGGAACAGTTGATATGCATGCCCTAATCATGGAAAGTAAAATTATGCTTCTGAACTGTGTGTTTACTAGTGTTTTTCATTCCCAGCTTAGAGGTCAAATGGACACCAGGCTGCTTGCAATTCAGTGGAGAGGTGATCACACCCAGACTCCAAACTGCATGTGAACTATAGCACCTGGTGAACCAGACCTTGTAAAAGGAAAGCAGTTTCGCTTGTCAGCCTGAAAAAACATATTTGCCACTGGGTAATACATACAGAGAAGGTACCCATTTTCATAGGCATAATTCAATTCTACCAGCTCCCTATTACTACTCCATCTTTCCAAATGAGATGAAACATAGCTGTTGATGAACGTAAAACGTAGCGGTGCATTCCTTACTTGTGAGCTGAATAACAGGATTAGGCTCAAGTGATTAATAGTGTACTGGCTTCCTGTGCAGTGTGTGTATATGAGGCTAGATTTCCTCTCGGGCTAACTGGCATATTTACACTATTTAGGGAGCCAGCAATGAGCATTCGAGGTGGCCTGAGGTATTTCTGTTAACAACCTTAGTTACATTTATATTGCGATGTGTCCCAGAAGAAGACTGTACTTGTGCCCAAGGCACAGAACCCAGGAAATCTGTTCCCCACATTTCCATAAACAACCTTTGGGATCTCTAGCAAGTCTTATCAGAAGATATTTTTTTCCTGGCACATATCTATTGAAACTGGGGTCTTTGGATTTTGTTGCCCCCTTCAGACACACACATTTCTGCTGCAGTGCACCACAGCTCAGCTCAGAGTTTTTGAAAATATAAGCCTATGTTTGCACCTCAGGGAACAACACTGCCTTACCCTGCAGTCCTATGGAAAGCTAAAGCTAATGTTTCTGAGGAGCTCAAATAGTATGGCAGTGCCTTTAAATAACAAAAAATTAAAATAATTTGAATTCTCATTGCCAAACATTCTTAGTAAATTGGCTATTTTCTTTTTGCCCCCAAACAGCTAAAGAAGTATTATTAATCCTAAGCAAATACAAATGCTAAGTAATATGACGAGCTTGACTCAGGCCCACAGTTAAAGCTGGAAAAAATTCTGTCCTTAATCCACTCTGTAGTGCCCTGTGGTAACATCTGTTGTCATGCCAGAAGTCTAATAGACTGCTTACGTCCTCCTTGGGCAGCAGAACAAACTGGCCAGGGCACATTTTCACTGCAACACGCATTGAGCTTCTCATTGTGCTCCTAGTTGGTTTTAAAAGAGCATTTACAAATGTAATTATTATTACCTGATTATTGCAAGACATTTCCTTGCTGTATAAATGATAAAAGGAAATGCAAGTTCAGGTTGCTTATGGAATGCACAAACTGATTATTGTACCCTTGCACACTTAAGTAAAGCTTGAGGTGTTATCAGAAGCTTCAAACTGTAGGCTCTCTACTCTTTTGTTTCTGTATTTATGTCTTTTTTTGGCTTTAATCAATGAATTCCTTGGCTTGGGGAACTTTCACATGTAGCAATACCTAGAAACTATGCACACAATACATGGATATAGAGTTGGATTAATTTTCAGATATGTGGAAGGCATTTGGTCATTGAACTCCTCTTTAAATATTTGTAAATATTCTTCTTGAAAATGTATATATAATATATCATGTGTGTTTAAAGACAAATTAGTATTGTTACCCCTCCTTATACCTGTGGAAGTGGAGTCATTGGGAGAGATAGGGAGGCACTGGCAATGAGATTACTGAAAAGTGGCAGAATAAAACAGATGTCAAATTCAAACTCCTTGTGAGATCTTGTGAATTTTTTCGGCATTGATAACACGGGTGAAAATAATATGTATGCCCTGGGACTGCTGCAGTACTTAATTGATTGACCTCTCCAAAGCTGGATAGGAGCTGGTATATAAAATGTTTCTATTGCTGGTCAATAGGTGGGAGAGCTTTAGACAGTCACTGCTGTCCGTAGTCATACTGCCCATCCTTTCATTTTATGGTACTAATTGGTGAAACTGACTTGTGATCAGCTGGAGGATTAGTTAATGGAACATGTAGCTTAGATGCCTTTGACTCATTCTTGAAGCAGATATGAATTTCTCCCATGTTAGCTGGCTGTCTTCTTACTGTAGTCCTGCTTATGATTTTTCAGTCAACAGGAATGAAATAATTTCCTTGGATCTATAACTTCAGAGTAAAATAGGCAAAAAACCTGGAATGTCTACAAGAAGTGAGTTAATAATCAATAAATAGTATAAGAAATAAAGCTCCAATACCTCACTGCTAAATTATCTCTTGCTCTGAGTTGCATAAGTGGTTTCTCTGATCCTGTGCCCCAGGGAAGGGACTGTATTTTCAATTTCTGTAGAGTACACAGAACATCATGCTTCTTATCAGACAGCTTTACAAACAAGTTATATTGCTGCTTGTGATTCTGTCAAAGCTGTGAGAGTGTGAACTTCTCAGAATGGTGAGTTTACTTAAGACACTACACTTAAAAATGTATCTATCTTCCTTGAGCCACATTTGAGATGTCTTTCCTAAGCCTTCTCATGCAACTGTGAGGTTGTCTCTAACCGTGGTCTGGTACAGCATTAAGTCAGGCAGATGGTCCCAGGAAAGGGACCTGAAGGATCTGGAAGAGGTGCTCAGGGCCCCAGTGGGTCAGTGAAGAGAGCGTTGTACCTTCACAGAAGGATCCACAAAACCCGGCAGGCTGAGCTGCTTTTACTGCCACTGAAAGGGAAAGGAGCTGACACTGCTTAGCCCAGACTAACCACTTGAGTAATTATTCAGTTTCTTAATTGATGACAGGGTATGACTGAGCCTGAAATGTCATGGAGACTGCTGATTATTTGCCTTAAAATGCCATGCTGTGAACTGCACTGGTTGAAGAGCTGCCTGCGAGGCAGCTCAGAGCTCTGGGCAGAGCCCCTGAGGATGACCTCCATAGCAACGTCTGGGAGCATCCTTAGTTTTCCCAAGACAAGCCTTTACCACCCTCTGCCAGATCTGTCACTTTATCAGGCAGATTTTGTTCCTGGTGTGAACTTCCAGGCTGTTGCTTTTTTATTGCAAGCCAGGTCTAAACCAGCTGGTTTAAAACTAGTGGGGAATGCTTGCATGAGTTATGGCCACAGCAGGGACTGCACCGCAGATATATCCTAAGGCTCCAGTTCAGCAACAAAGTACAATGGTCCATCCACACCATTTAAGCTTGTTGCTTATTTAGGACCTTAGAGTCTGTCCTGGAATGATGGAAACAGTAGATGCCTATAATGGCTAATAAGATAAAAATTGTATTGATGCTTGCTTGGCTAATTTCGATAAATAGAGCTGTGATCTTACAAGACCGTCATTTCTCCAGAAAGGAGGTTCTTCTATCCCGGAGGACCACATTTCAGATGAAAGTAATGTAATTATATGAACAATTACAAATAAAGGGTAAATAAGGGTACGGGTAAAAAGGGGCAAGGGTAAATAGATAGCCTTAGCAGCATGGTGTGTTCCTTCACATGGGCAACATCTGTCTCACTTCCCTCCATCCAATTCTATAACAACTGATGATTTATTTTATTTCTAAGGGCAGACTCAGGTTTTGAATACTATTCATAGAATCATAGAATAGCCCAGGTTGGAAGGACCTTGAAAGATCATCTGGTCCAACCTTTTGTGTGGAAGGGAGCCTGATGAGATTATCTAGCATGCTATCCAATTGCATCTGGAAAATCTCCAGCAATGGGGACTCTATCACATCCCTGGGGAGGTTGTTCCAGTGAATGATTCTTCTTACTGTAAAAAATTTCTTTCTTATGTCGAAATGATGTTGAGATTTTCAATTCTGCTTCTCTTTTCAACAATCCAATGCAACAAGACGCTCAAGAGTCTATTGCAGCAGGAACGTAGACATTCGTCAGTTTGGCTAGGAGAGCTATTAGTTCTAAACCTCTGTATTAGACTGTTTTATTAGGAAGGTAGCAATTAGTTTAAACTAGGTAACTACTGACACAGTTTAATGCAACAACAAAATTATGACTGATGAAATATCATTAAGCATCTCATAAACAGGTGAATTTATGCTATGGTCTTTTCCTGAGGGTTTATTAGAGCTCAGACATGAAAGCTGGAATACCAAAATCCGGCCTGCAGTTGGCTATTTTAGCCTAGGGGAAAATACAAATGCATTTTCAAAGCAAAACATCAGGCTACCCAGAGCCATTAAAATTGTAATGTGAAATGTTACGGTACTCAGATTGTGCATGTTGTTTGTTTGCACAAACATCATGATACATTTCAATTTGCTTTATTCTTCTTTATATAATGGATTGTTAGAAACATTCCTTTTTTCTTTTCTTGAGGCTTCCTGCTTACTGTGTGTAGTATGTGCAAGTACTGTTCAACCATAACACTTGCCTTGAACTTGCTTGGTTTATAGGGTAGATTGAAGTGGTCTCTGGACAGGGTCAGCAGGCAAAGATGCCCATGTGCATCAACCTCTGTCGCACCCAAGAAGGATCACTGCTCCAAATAGTTGTCAGTATTGTAGGTAGCACAGGGTTAGAGGCATGGTGTTTTTGCCTTGCAGGGGAAATTTTTGCCTTCTAGACCTAGGCATATGACACATAGCTCTACTGAGGGATACTGGATCCAAGGGAACCATTCAAATGAGAATGTGCTCTGATTTTTTTTTTATTTATACATAATTTTATTTTCTGTCTGTTAATTAATTCATCGATTATAGCTCTGACCTTGGAATATAAAGTATCACAGATTCTGACACGTTGTTGCACTGACTTCAGCATCAGTGACTGCCACTGCTAGCACCAGAAACCTGCTCATGCCTTCATAGCAGTGAGCTCTGAAACCAAGCTCCCTATGGGAAGAATGGGACCAAACAGGCTTTTGATAGACCTGTAGCTCTTTATTTATAGACCTTGCAACAGCTACTGAAGAACCTTTGATTTAAGAAACACCTTTTATCTGCTATGTAACTTTAGCTGAAGTGAATGCTTAGTTTTCAGTTTTGTCTGGGATTTATTTTCAGGCAGGTTTTTTTGGAGGAACTCTAGGTTTTTGCTTACTACTGACGTCAACAGCGCTGTCACCAGAATCTTCTGTTTTCTTTGGAAAACCTGATATCCTTGTGATGGGGAATAGAGTATTCTCCTGGCCCTTTCACCTCCAGTCTTGCCTGTGGTATGGTAGGGAGCTCTCAGCAAGTGAACCAAGGACAAGACCCAGGAGAGCGGTGGCTCTCTGCAGAGGCTGAGACATTCATGCCAAGTTCTGAGTGGTGATGGGAGATGTGACCACCTCCTGTGTGGAAAGCACTGAAAGAGGAAAAAGGTGATGATTCAGTTTGTGTGTTCCCAGCTGAGGGCAAAATGCATCATAAGCCAACTGTAATTTCTGCACCTGTCCTTAGAAAACAGTGTGGGCACATAATATAACTCTGTGGGCTTCCTTGGTGCAGAAGCCAGTGAGGGAACACAGACAGATGGAAAGCTATCAAAGAGGACTTGTTTTTCCTTAGGAATCTCAGTTGTTAGGGCACTGGTGTCATACTTCCCAGCTACCCTGTGATATGAGTAATGCTACCCTGGGAGTAGAAGGAGGCAGGGAGGCGTGACGGGAAGGAAGACGCTTTTTCACCTTGTTTGTCTCCATAAAGTATCATGATGGGCTTTTTAGGCTGAGCAAAGAATATGTGCATATAACTTTCTATGAACACACACTGAGACAAGACAAAGGTCCTTGGTGGTTCTCACATTTACAGCTGTTGGCTCCGAGAACCACAAACTGTGCCCGCCACCATGCTGCTCATGTTCTGCTTGCACTACTGGGAAATAATGACAGTATGTAAATGCTGAAATGAATCTTGCAGGGGAGCTTGCAAGTGGACCTGCATAGATGCGAAGCTGGACTAATCGACTGCTCTTTACCATGTGTTTGAGAGAACCAGGACCTGCAGGAGCAGGTGGGATATGGGAGCATGAGGATGAGGTGTACTGGCAAACTTGTCAGGGGAAGCTTGCAAGGCATCTTCCTCAGCTGCTCTTGGCTTTATCCATTGCATTTGCATTTGCATAAGCACTAAATCAGAACCGAAGTTTAAAATCTCTCAGATAGCAGTGTTTTGAAGTATTGCCTATACAACTTTGCTGAAATATGCATGAAATAAATTTCAGCTAATACATTATTAATTTTGGTAATGCCATATCTCTAGCAACCTCAGATATATGGAGTAATGAACGTGAATATTTAGAAAATTTGTCATGTGTGTGTGTGTGTACCTGCCTGTGTACACATCTATGTGTGTGCCACATGAATGTGACTCTAGGTTGTCGTAAGCACTGCTTAAGATTCAGTCTTGATGCACTTTGGAGATAAAAAGATTTGTATCAATTTTCCTTTTAACTGTTTAGTTCCTTTTTGGTGACCTTTTGTTCCTGATGCCTTAAGGGAATGGAAATGAATGCTTTCACTAGCTATTTATAGGAAAAGACTTTAAAAGAATATTTAAGAGGGATTTTTCATAGAGCATTTTATTTATATCATAAAGCTGGAATAAATAATTGCACACTATACAGAGTAGCAATTTCTACTTGTCATGTTTTTACAGTCTTCATAATATTTATCACTTTTAAAAACTTGAATGATAACTTTCCTGTACTGTCTCCCATCAAAACTAGCTAGAATATATCTTAAAATGGCAATTCATTAGGGTGTTGCCAATGTAGCTGCAGAGCTTTCTATCATGTTCTGAACTGTATTGCTTATATAATAAAGCTAGTAACAAATAGTAATCTTTGGTGACATACGTTTCTGCTCTTGGGATGCATTTAGTGAAGTGAATATAAAATAATGTGAAGTAATGATTACAGGAAGAACAAGGAGTTACCCCATCAGTCTTCTACGCTACTATAGACGACATGACTGCTGCAGTAAAATAACACTATGTCACTTTATTCTCAAGATGGTGCTAAAGGACTGTAATCCATTTAAATACTTTCAATTTTTGGGGGGAAACTACAAAAAATAAAGATTTTGCTTTGTATGAATTTATACTATGGAAGAACTAATTGATTCCTTTTTATTTTAAAACATGTATATGTATGTGTGCTTGCAGTGACTCCAGATCTATTGGCTTTGTTAAACAGACTTTCCTTACATTGAAATCCAGCTTCCAAATGGGTAGTTTTCTTAGTCCATCATATGACCATATTTCAAGATCATTTTAAGATGAAATTCTTATTGCTCTCTTCATAATATATAGGGAAGACTGCTCCATTAATTCAACTCTGAGATAAAAACATATCAATATGCTGGATTTTTAGATGGAAACACAGTACGAAGTCATAATCTTTGAATAGTTGCTGGGTTTTACCATGAACACTGTGGGAATGAGGAGCACTGAGACCTTGTAATTCTAAAGGCAGGGGCTTTCTGCTGCACCACCCTTGGGAGAACCCATGTAGAGGGCAGATCCTCAGCTCGTCTTGAAACTGGTTTAGCTGATCTGAGGAAATTTGTGTCTGTTTCTCTCAATGAAATAGTAAACTCATTTACTGCTGTTAGGTTTTTTGGAAGTGAATATGAAATGCTTGATAAATCATGTCCCTTTTCTATACGTGATTATCTCAGGTGTTGTGCTCGTGCTTGTTGTCACACATGGTTGTAACTGGTGTTGCTCCCCTTGGTGTGAGGACCAAGTGATGCATTATCTGTCTTGTAGGCACTGAGAGATGAAAAATTAAAGTGCGTCTCCACTGTGTCTGTGAGAACATATTCCCAGTGATTCTCTCAGATGACTTTGCTCGTTCACCTTTCTTTGATGTTAAATCTCCAACAGGCATTTTAACAACAACCACTTGCCATGTAGATTTATTTCAGTTTATGAAGACTAGTTTCTTTATTCTTATAGGACTAATGGGCAGAAGTAGCCCAGAGATTTTACCAAAGAAATGAAAGAGGAGAACCTGGATCTTCTCTGAATATGAGTGTAGTGCAGTGAACATCCGCCACTGTAGAAAGTGCAGAGGGCTCCGACAGCCTTCTCCACCCCTACAGCAGGTGCAGGTGTCTGTCATACTAAGGTAGCTTAATGCTCTCTATTTTTGCTCTCTATTTTTCTCTATTGCTTCCTTCCTTCTTCCTTCCTTTCTCCCCCCCCCCCCCCTTCTTGGGTGGGGGTATTTCTTTGAAAAGTTATACTACCTGCAATTTTTTTGCAAAGACATTTATGTTTGACCGGAGGCTAGAAGTGCCTTGTTCTGGCCTGATGTTAATCTCCCTAGCATTGTCTCAGTAACTGACTTCTGATTGGCACTTTCTGCCTATGGTTTATGCCATACAAAAAGGCAGGATTTGTCCAAATCCATCAGTGGTTTATAGCACTGGGTACATTGCTCCTTCACCTCACTTCAACAGAGGCTGAACAGTCTGATGAGAAATGGATACAGTGGGGATGTCTGGTCATGGCTACCATGCTTTCTTCTGCCAGAAATCACTGGGCCAAGAAGGAAGTGCATTCTTCAGGGGTCTGGCATTAGAAGTTATTTACCAGCAAGGGCTCTTCATTAATGAAAGACAGGCCTTGTCTTTCATGGGATAGGACAGAGCTGGCAGCAGAATCAGATCACGGGTTGAGCGGCATCTCTGCCCATCAAACCCACTGGCGCTGCATTTCAGAGCAAACTGTGCCTCTTCCCTCTTGAGTATCCTGATTGCGTAGCACAACTACTGGTGCACAGGTAACAACACACCTACTGCTATTTCAGCGTACTTTAGTTCTCTAGTGCTTGTTTCAAGCAGGATGAGAGCTGCCTTCTGCCACTTAAGCAGTTATTTCTGTGCCACGGGATGGGGGAGGGAGTCTGCTGCACTAGTGTGGGATCTGTATTTTAATCTACCGCTGATGGAACATACACGTGTATCCCATCTGTATCCCATCATTGTATGATGACAGGTAGCTTCCTCTTCCTTTTAAAAAGAAGAGCTGGTGTGCAAAAATAACTGTATTAAAAGATCTTTTTAAAGCCACAATATTAGCAAAATTAGGATGTGAGTACTTATAACATGGTCTCTAATTGTGTTTTGCTTTTTCTTTGGGAAATCTCCATCTGCAGAAGGAGTGATGTTTAGTGTGTGAATGAGGGATATGCAGTGAAAGAGGTGGCTGGTTGTACATCTAATTTCTCTTTCACTCATAAAATTCACAGGCGTATGAATAATGATCTTGTAATTAAATGGCTGTTTAGTTCTTGGTCCCTAGCTCTCTTTTAGTTGTCTTTTTTGAAGGACATAATTACAGAAATACTTAATTAAAGTTGTGGCTGGCTGTCATTAGAACCATGCACTCTTCATTTCCTGGGTGCTCAGCTGAGACCTGGAGATTCTGGTTTTAATCTTGGTTACCAAACCTTTGCCCCTGACATTGCCGAGGCTTAGCACCTTTGGCAGAGGCCTACTGGGACGCAAATGGACTGGGGCTTGAGACATTGTTAGTTGTAGCCCTTGTCTCTGGTTCCTCTTGTGACCTTTGGCAGGTAAGCCTGAGCTCCCGTCTCCATTTCTGCCTGCAAGGTGGAGGCAGAAATCACTTCCTTTATTGTCTGCAAAGTACTTGGACACCATGTCGAAAGTCCCACGGGACAACCCAGGAGGAAATGTGTGTGCAAGTGGTGTGACCTGGGCATGTTAGTACTGGCACTTCTGAGCTTGAGGGTGCTCTGAAACCACAGCTGCTTCAAGCCTTTCACTGCAGACTGATGGGCACAGAACATGTATAGACTCAACTGCCTTTTCCCTGCTACTCACATACGTCACTGTCATTTACAGATCAGCTGTACATAGTTTCTCTTTTATGTTACTGGCAGCGTAAGGTTTAAAGCCAAAACAAATTCTCACCCAAGAAGTGAGTCCATCACCACCTCCTCCAATCTAATCAAAGGTTGTGTAAGATACATATACATTTATATACACACAAATCTGTGCATATATGTGTGTGTATATATATCCATTTAAGATATTTAAGAAATACTTTGTGCACATGAAAATTACTTTATTTTAAATGAAAAACGTCTGGTCTTTAATCCCTAGCACATCAAATATTACTTCTAGTTATGTGGGAAGAGAGTTGAGGAGGATATTAAAGCCTGAAATTACTGAGCTGTTTGTAGAAGTAGTTAGTGAACGTGGGCAATAATCTGTTGTTTAAAAAGCAAAATCCCTAAGGATTTTGAGTCCATGTGTTCAGTGTGCATGCATGGCATGTCTATCTAATAGATCAATATTTCAAAGACCAAAAACAATTTACATGACAGACTGCAAATTATAATGGCTCCAAAACCAGCCAGTATAAATGGATTCTAAGCAGTGTGAATCAATAACAGACGCTTCTCTAATAGCTTCCCCACTGCTGGTGGGAGACAAAAGCTGAAACACCACATCTGTTGTTCTGTTGCCACTTTGGGAATGCCTGATACTACATATCCCATCCAGATCTTTGTTCTGGTCAATTTTTTTTACATTTTTCTATTGAAAATCTTGGCAGGGTAACCTACAGCCCTGTGTGGAAACTTAAGATCCTCACTGTTTATGCCTAAGCAAATCAAACTTCTTGTAGATACAGGTGTACAGCTGGCATTTACTTAAGCACAATGTCCCATTGGCTTCACAGCCAGATGTCAGGAATGGGACAGTCTGGTTTTGTGGGACACGTGGTTTTGTACCCAGTGGTAAGTCTCAGCAACATAATGATGATTAGGTAGTTAATACTTCTGAAATGCTAAGTATTGGTCATGGAGAGACACGCTGTGGTTAAGGATTTCCAAAGGGACACAGTCTACCTCAGACACCTTAATTCTCTGTCTTCTTCTGTCACATCTATAAAACATTCACTTGAGCTACTCCTCCGAAAGTGCTCCTGCTCAGTTTGCTAATAGCATCTTTCATTTGTTTGTTCTAGTAAAAGAGTTCATCAATCCCTTCTATGCTTTTGTAGATCTGTAATGAATTTTCTGTACTCTTCTCTTTCTGACTCTCAGGTCCCTTGCTCTTTCTCCTTGGATCTCAGCCATTTCTGAGCTCCTTTAATTTTCTTCCTTTTTTTACAAACTCTCATTCATTCCTTATGATTCTACTATGCCTTCTTCCATTACATGCTGCATTTTTTCATTTATTTTGTGTAAGTTATTGGTAAAGAAACAGCCTTCCCCTCAGAAAAACAAAACAAAACAAAACAAAACACCCCAAACAAACCAAAACCAACCAAAAACCCAAAGGCAACTCCTCCTTCCCCAGCAATCTCTGATTCAACAAATGTGTGGTTTATATACTGTGGTTTATATACTACTGGTTTATATACTGTGGTTTATATACTGCTGGGGATAGGAGTGAAAGCTTACCTCCATCCCTGCCATCATTGCTCACTTAGCCCCACTCCCATTAGCCTGACCCCTCTGTCCCAATAGTCTCTCTACTTCTGATCCCTCTTCATTGTCCCCCACCCCTCTGCATGGTGGTTTTGAACTGTGAGTTATGTGAGGACTTGTATTCTAGTACCTGTACTTTCAAAGAGGTGTGGATTTTATGAGGTTATAGGGGTGAAAATAGGATATTAAGATTCTCACCTTTCTCTCCCCCTCTCCCAACTTTTCTCTGTTTCTATTGAACTGTAATTAATTCTCTGATTTCTCGTTTAATTTTTTTAAGGTCTATCTGAAACTGAATGTTAATAAGTCTAAGAAAGGATTTTTACTCTCCTTCTCCCTTCCAAAAAACCTCTCTTGTCTTCATTCCCAGTTCTAGTTATTGGTGTGAACAGAGGGTTCTATTATTTCTGTCTCCATAGCATTTCATCATTTCAGTATCATCTTTAATTCTCCCAGTTTTCCCTCACTTCTTCACTACTTGGCTAAGTGTTTTTATAATGATTTTGTATGTCTTTTCTACCTAATCACATCACTAAAACTGCTGTGATACACACTATGTATAATATACATAGACTGAAACAGTCTGTAAATCTGGTGCTAAGATTTCCCTTTCCTCCCCTCTGCACACATATACTCTCACACCCCCCCTCCGCTGTTCACTGTTGCAATTGTGTTCCCAGATTTTTCTGTCTCTCTGCTAGCACTTTTTCTTTCTATTATTAAATTGAAGCTTCTTCTACCTTTCAGAAAGCACAAGAAATCAGATCCTAGTTACAGACCTGCTCCTCTCTCCTCTGTCTATTCACCCTGTGTCCTTTAAAAGTGCGTTTCGTCAGGATGTCCCATAGTCATGAAATTGCAAGTCAGTCATGGTCACTGAAGTACATAATCCTCATCGTGCTCTTCTTTCTTCTAAGTGTGAACAAGCTGGTGCAAGAGCTGTATTAATGATTTGCCACAGATTGTCTTTTGTACAGGTCAGTGTATGTGTCTGATACTCTAAAAATTAAAAAATGTAGTGGATGACTGGCATGAAAAGGAGAAAGAAACAGTGGAGAGAGGTACAGCAAGTGAATTAACACTGAGGACAGAGCTGCCTGGTCAGTCTTATTGCAGTAGTGTCTTTCTAAGCCTCAGGGAAAATACTATAGATTGCTTGGTGCATTTCTGCGTATAAAAGGGACAGGAGTGGAAAAGAGGAAGAAACTAAACAGTCCTTTTTTTTTCCCTCTGCAGTAATCCATAGATACTTGGCTGAGATGGGCTAATATTAAAATGAAAGCACATTGTCACACTCTTCCCACACCTCCGAGCAACAGACTGAACTATACATAAGAGACAGTACTCCCTAGCATCTGACTGAAGCACATTTGCTTTCACTGTGCTAAGAGGAGGATGGAAATGGTATCAACACCTTGCTTTAAAAATGCTGTGAGCAAAGATTTAAAAAAAAAAAAAGAACAGAAGAAGGCGTCTTATATTTGGAGCTCAAATTGTGATTTAGACTGACAATTTCAGTGGTAAGCAATTCCGTTGTTTTTTTTTTTTTTCATTTTAGAGATTTTTACTTCTTAGCTCTCCCTGAAGCTATAAACCACCTCAAGCATAGTAAACCAACAGCAGCTGTAGCTTTCTCTTAAGCAACACTACCTGTTCTCCTTTGCTGGCCTCCCTGCCCCTAAAACCAAGATATACTATGAATGTATGATATAAGCATCTTTCCCTCCCTTTCTTCCTTCCTTCCTCCCTTCCTTCCTTCCTTCCTTCCCTCCCTCCTGCCTGCCTTCCTTCCTTCTCTTCCTCCTTCCTTTCTTTCTTCCTTCCTTACTCTTGCCTGCCTTCTGTCCTTCCTCCCTCCCTCCCCTCCCTCTTGCCTGCCTTAATCCTTTGTTCCCTTCCTTCCTTCCTTCCTTCTTTCCTTCCTTCCTTCCTTCCTTCCTTCCTTCCTTCCTTCCTTCCTTCCTTCCTTCCCTCCTTCCCTCCTTCCCTCCTTCCCTCCTTCCCTCCTTCCCTCCTTCCTTCTTTTGTTCCTTCCCTCCTTCCTTCCTTCCTTCCTCCCTTCCTTCCTTCCTTCCTTCTTCCTTCCCTTCCCTCCCTCTTGCCTGACTTCCTCCTCCCTCCCTCCCTCCCTCCCTCCCTCCCTTCCTTCCTTCCTCCCTTCCTCCCTTCCTCCCTTCCTCCCTCCCTTCCTCCCTCCCTTCCTCCCTTCCTTCCTTCCTCCCTCCCTTCCTTCCTTCCTTCCTTCCTTCCTTCCTTCCTTCCTTCCTTCCTTCCTTCCTTCCTTCCTTCCTTCCTTCCTTCCTTCCTTCCTTCCTTCCTTCCTTCCTTCCTTCTCTCTCTCTCTCCACCCCTCTCCCTTTCTCTTTTTCCCTCTTTCAGGGAGGGAAGCAGGGAGGGAAGAGGGGAGTGAGCAGCCCCCCTCACTCCTCACTGATATGTGGTCTATTGTGATTCCTTAAGGCTTATAAATGTCAGTCCTTCCCGCAGCCTCCCCCCACCAGATTCTGCTGTTTCAGTTCTCCAACATCTCTTGCTATATATAGCCAATTTGTCTAACCAAGTAGAAAAAAAAATCCTTTACTTTCTGTAGGGAATACCAGCAAAGCAGCAAATATTGCCATGGCAACAAGCCTCTCAATCCATCAGACTCCTGCAGTATCTAATACATAATCTGTAAGGCGGGGACTAGTGTTGAAAAATGAACATGACATATTACCACTTCAGGATTTAATATCCCTTCCCCATGACCTTAATTAGCTTACCTCATTTCGGGTAATTATTCAATTTCTGATAGAAAATTCTATTTTATTTTGCTTTACTGAGGAAGCTAATGTGTGATCTGCCTTCATTAAAACGAAACTTTTGACTTCTTCCCCACAAACATGCCACAAAATGGGAGTTTCTATAGTAACACACAATGCAGACTTAATTTGAAATTATAATCTCTTGATAAAGATGAGATTCCCCCAGCCCCCTTCTCAGTGTATTTTCTTAAAAAAAAAAAAAAAAAAGGTTTTGCTATAGTGGTATACCTCTCTTCTGTTCCAAAGGAAGTTTGAAAAGATTAAAAACCATCATCTAACAGCACTGCTGAAGTTAAAAATACACATTCTCAGCACTCAGTTTCCCTGTTCATTATAAATTTTGTATAATTTGCTTGCTTTTTGGCCTCCTCTTATTCTTAAATTATTAAATTCTTTTGCTATGACTGTTTGTTTAATGCCATGGAAAAAGGATAACTGCAGTTAAACCAACACCACTTGCAAGGGTTACTGGAAAGGCCTTTTTCGAGTTTAGTGATAGGCCTTGGATTTTTACCCTAGTTTTCTTAGACATATACTATTATGGAGTCTGTTTATTGCTCATTCAATGTGACAACTAAAAAAAATTTAATCCACTGACCAATTTCAACAGCATTTAAGAAGCATTTCCAGGCCTTCTGCTCTCGAGTGGGAAGATGTAGATCTGCAAGACCTTTTGTCAGGGATTTGGAAGTGGAAGTGGGAGGGAGGGAGAAGAGAAGGGTTTGATTACAGTTGGGGTGTCCAAAATAGGAGCATGCAGGTGTGAAATGTTTCATGGAGAACTGAACTTTCCTAGTGAAGCAGAGGGAGTCAACTGGCTGCCCCTGAACACTGGAGTGTTTGGGGATGGAACCGACACCTACTGGAAATGGCCCACGTGTAAATGTTTTGATGCACCAGCTCTCATTAAATCACTTCCACAGAATGATGCCTAAATCTTGTTGTTAATCCCTCCCACCAACAAAGCTTCTCCAGGGCTTCAAATCAAGCTCCTCATGGCCAGGAGATTATAACTCTCAGTTATGGACCCCTGACTGTTCTTCACGGGCATTTGCACAAAGCTCTACAGATGTTTCTTAACAGCGAACAACAGAGTTGTGCCAACAGCCTGACTCAAGCTTTGCTACCAGTCCACCTATTTTCCAACAGGTTTCTGTGTGGTTGTTTCAAATCTACCCCAAAAGAGAAGAAAGGGTAAACTGTACTGATTTGAAGAAATGTACTTTAAAATTAGACCATTTCAAAAGTGCTTTGAAAAGTGGTCATTATAAATGTTGCCCTTACACCTGCAAAGCGTATTTTTTTTCCAGCAGCCTTTGGGAGTTCTGTAAATGTCAGTCAACAGCGTGGTGAAACCCAGAACAGAATCTCCTGCAGTAGGGGCACACAGTGAACCGAGAAAACACC
Source organism: Mycteria americana (assembly GCF_035582795.1). NCBI lineage: Eukaryota > Metazoa > Chordata > Aves > Ciconiiformes > Ciconiidae > Mycteria > Mycteria americana. The sequence goes on from NC_134365.1 coordinate 121,731,167, forward strand.
GGGTTTTAAAAACCCATCACATGCTCAACACATGGCAAGACAACGATATTTAAGACCTTGACACTGGCAGTCTTTCCATCGTGTGGACTGTTCTACCTGACTAGCAGTCAGTGGGGTCATAACTTAATGCAGGGGTCTACCTGTTCAAAGTTACTGACATAAGGAAATAATTTAAATGAGCTTATGAGTCTCTCTCCTTCCTTCTCATGTGAACAACATGGGCACCTTGTAAAATTAGGGAGGCACAAAAACAGTAGGAGTTTTTCTGTTCACTTTAATGGGTTTTGTATCATGCTTTTCATGCATTCATTTTTAAACATTACAGCGCAGCACATATGATTGAACGGATACTAAAAATATGCAGCATTCACCCACAAATTAGTACAACAGCATGAGTTACTTGCGCCTTAAATAGTAATACTCCCCTAAATAATAATGTTATCACCAAAAAGACACTCAACAGCATGCAAGAGCAATATGCCATAGGAAACAAACTGACTTAGCAGGAGGTCTGTAGATAGTTCTTTTCTGCCTTTTTTTTTAAAAAAAGGATAAGAATATGTGCACCAATACAACATCCCATGTTTCAGTAGGTTTCAGACGAAATTATTCTCTGCCTATCATTAAAATAACTATTCAAACAATACTAGAAAACAGAGCAGAACAGATATTTAAACTGCCTCCCAAATCTGTCAAGTGAAAGTATAGGTTTTCTAAACTCAACAAAAATGTGCTACTTTTAAGGACAGGTAATCATGCTATTTGTTGTCCTTTTGATTTGCAGCTAGGTTAGCAAATGCTTCATGACACGTGACGTGACTCCATTGTGTAAATTCCTAGGAGCAACAGAGGAAACCTGCGATGTAGAGATAGCAGGCTCAGCTTGACAATGATAAATATGTCAGACGATGACAATCTTTCTGTGAATTTAGTTCTCGTGAATGAACGAAAATGGTAATTTAAAGTGTCATGATTTGGAAGCATAATCATCTCTGTATCAGTCATTCACAATCAGTTGTAGTAGAATGGAGCCTGATATTGTTCCATGCATGAAGTGTGAGCTGCGTAAAGACATACGGATACAGATTTGGAGTCAGACAGGAGCACCAGGTCTGACCTCCTTGATAAAACAACCAATTAAATTTCACCCAAGGACTGAGCTCAATCACTTACATACCACTAAAATTCGGCTGACTTGACAGAGATGAGGCAGAAAGTATGTGTTTATACAAGTCAAATATATTGTGGGTTTTGTCTCCAGTCTCTTTGGCCACACCACTCTCAGTCCCTACATTAGCTGGGTGAGGAAGAACCCAGCTGGGGAAGGACAGGGCTCAGGAAAAGCTTGTGTAACAGTGGCCAATGACTCTTCTCAGCTTCAGAAATGTCGTGGGTTTTCTGTCTCTTTGTAAGCTGCTACCTTGCCTTTGGGAATTCAATAGGATCCCTAAGGTCTTGGGACCAAACTGGAATAGTTTTGTAGCCATGCTTAGAGCTCTTACTATTTACTGCTCAGGTGGACACAGGTGGCCCATACTGACACTGGATTAAAAGTGTCCCTGGCCTTAAAATTATAGGAAGACAGGGAAAGCTATCTTATAACTGCTGAGTGATACTCCTAATGTGGGGCTGGTGGTGGTGATGGTAATACGTGGTGTTAATAGCTGATGAAGAGGGAGACAGAAACCAGTCTCTCAAGCAGACTGACATGAAGTTCTTCTGTGGAACCGTCCACAGAATAACTTTTTACCTAGTCTTTACTGGTTAGTGGATCACTTCCTTCTAACCTTCCTCATAATGGATCATCTCCTTCTAACTCCTTGACTTTTAATGTCTGAGTTACTAAACTGCAAGTTTGTAGCTCACCAGCCCATCTCTACCAGGGTTCTTTAAAAATGTTTATCTACTCTATAGTACTTTGTGGGAAAGTGTTTCATAGGCTGCGTGATCTATGAAAAGTATTTCCTCAGATCTGATGGCATTAAGGTTTTCTGATATCTGTCTTTTGCCATCTCCCCTCTTCACAAGTCAGTGCTGTCAGGAAGGGTAAAGAGAAATGCATTTATCTAAGGTACTATTCCATCAGCTGGGCTGAAATTACCTGTCTCTGTCCTGAGGAAACACAGGATTCTATTTGGGATGAATATTGATTTTGATGAGTTAACTTAGCTCAACAATGGTCAGCTATAGCTTTTTTCCTTTTCTTTTCCTTTTTTTTTTTTTTTTTTTTAGTGAAGATGTGAGTCATTAAGCCAAACTAAGAACAGAAAGTCAAGTTTGAGCTCCAACTCCAATATCCAGTGGAAGACTTCCAGATGAAAGGGGATATGCCAATGCAAGAGCTAGACTTGTCAAAGTAACTTTGCTGCTGGTAATTCTGTGTTGAGAAAGAAACACCACATTTCTTAAGCATTCCTTTTTAATTGCGAATTAAGTGAGTAAAAGGTGCATGCCTGCTTTTGCTGCTACCAGTATTTTTTTTCTTTTGTGCAAGCCTTTCTGTTTTCCATTATTTAGCTTATAGGTATGTGGATTAAGAAATGTGCTTATGAAGTATGATGATGACAAAGTGGAGGGAGTTCAGCAAAGAACAACCAGGACTGGAGGCCCTGAATGCTGAAGCGAACTATAAAATCTAACTCTGTAGTTTAATTACAAGGTGATAAGAGAGGGGTTCTGCAAGCTGGCAAATATTTGAAGAGGGGAGATAGGGGAATTATTTACAGGAGGGATGATAACAGAAAGAAGGCACAATCTCTTGTAATATGGCAGAATTTCATGCAGTGCAGAGTGCTAACAGTGAGGATCAGCAGGTGCACACAACTGTGTTCTCCCTTTCCTGCAGAGAAATATGCCTGTGCAACATGCCTGGGCTGAGACACCAAAGGGGGCAATGCCGAAGTCTGGGATAGACTGATGTTGGGGAGCAGAACAGCCCCATTGCACAATCACTGCTATCCCTGCATCTGGAAACAGTGCTGCACTGACTCAAAGGAGGACAGATCTTACAGGTCTCTTCCTTCTTGTTGGTTTATATTTTAACAGCTCTTTTACTGTTGGCAATGACTCTCACTGGAGTCTTTTTGGTTTTCTCCTCCATGTAGTTCAAGATATTTTATGGTAAAAGGAATAGTGGTAAATAAAGTTAGAAGAGCCTGAGCTATGAGTGCAGGCAGTGGTTCAGAAATAATATGTTTTGAATTAATGTGTTCTGTGCACAAGAGAGAGTTTGACTTGTAGGCATTATTTTGCCTGTAATATGGTTAATATGGTCCCTGTTATCCCTTGTCAAATATTTGAAGAGCAATGAAGGCAGGTGAAAAATACAGGGAGAATATAGTCTAGCTTTAGGGATTAATATAATACCCGATTATAAGGCTTTTAAAAGACTTCTGTCAAAAATACCATGATAAGACCTTTCTCTCATTGTTTATATTGAGTAATGCAACTGGGCCCTTTTTCCAATGAAGTGGGGTATTTCTCTTTCACATCAAACATTTTATCCTACCATGTTCTACGATATTTTCCATTCATCGAGTCTGGATGCCTTTGCAACTCAGTTTCAAAGGGTTTCAAAATCCAATGCATTTATGGTACTACCTGTTTAACAGCTGTTCTTGTACATCTCAGATACCTTCTTTTTTTTCTGTATTTTTTTCCCTTAACTGTTGACCAGCATTCTTTTCTATTCATCATGCTATGCTTATTTCCTAGAACTAAAATCCATTATGGTCTCTTATCTGCTTGATAGCTCAATAAGCCTGATCCAGGTCAGACAGTTTTCTACAGCTTTCAGAAACATTGATCCTGTTTTTCACCATTTAATTCAACTCATCTGCTCTCTGTGAAGTCAATTGATTAGACATTTTTAATGACTTCTTTATCCTGAGTGAATATGAACTTCCTGCTCTTTACATTTACAGTGTGGGCTTTTCTTTCAGCACTGCATACTGCTCACTTCTCCAACTGAAGTCCATTGTTGGTTAGCACCTTTGGAAGATTTAAGTGCACGTTAAATAAATACAGAAAAAGCTTTGCATTAGAAGAGCATTAAAATTGTGAAGCCAAGCCCCAAATAGCTGGAAATAGACAGTTAACGGTGCAATGCCAACTGGCCCCGATGTGAACATACCCATATTATTCAGGGTAATGAGAAAATGTTGTCTCAAAAAAGGCTTTAACCACCTAACTGATGTTTTGGCAACTCAGTCCCATACCGAGGTCCTCAAAAACTGGTACTTAAAATCTGAAGTGACTTCTGTTTTCAATATTGAATTTCTGCACATGCGTAAACTAATTCTGGTCATGCCCAGCAACACTGGGCCTGTATTTCCCCTCTAAAGACTGTCTTATACCTAAATATATCTCATACCAAATCTCATATGGATTCAAAATTTTGCTCTACTGCTGATCAGAAGATGTTATTGCAACATGACTGTGTATTGGGTTCTATAGAAAGCAGTGCTGTGGGAAGCTGTGAAGATGTTTTATCTAATAGCTTTCTGTCTAGACCACTTAGATTTAGTATAGAAGATGAGTGTTTGCTCTGGGAAGCATGTGACTGAAATACCCAGCTTCGCTGTGCCATGGACCATAGCAATGCAAGGGAAAGGCACTGAGAATTCTTAAGTAGTTTCAGATTGACTGTAGCCTCTGTTTTAGAAATGGGTGATCCTGAGCTAATAAAAGAAAGGGAAGTATTGAAATACACATCTACCATGGAAAATGACAACCTCAATAGAATAAATGTTGTTAAAGGTGTAAGTAACAGGAAATACTGTGTTTCAATAAGAAGTGGTACAATGTAGCCTATATGTAATCACTGTTCCTAACTAGAAAACCAGAAATTTTTCCTTTATTCATAATTCAGCTCTTGGTTATCTCATCCTGGATATTTTGAGTTTAATTTTGACAAAGATTTTAGCTTAGCAAAGTAATATTAGCAGTGCTATCAAAATTGAATATGTTTTTGAGAAATCTAAGCTTCTAGAATCATATGACTATATGAGAGTCTTGGTTTTCATTTGGTAAAAAACATTTCTGTCCCTCACACTTGCAGAGAGAAATTAAAGACAAGACCCTTAAAAGCTCAGAAAATGCAAAGCAAATACTCTTCACATTGTTGTGTACTGAGGACTGGAAATATTGTCAATCAGCTTCCTCATTAAGACAAGTTTCTTTTGTTTCTTATTGCATATGTAAGTTCACAGTTCTTCTAAGCCCCTGCTAGTGCATCACTGAAATAATAGAACTTCTTGCTTTCTTGCATAATGAACTCCTGTTTTAGAATTTAATTCTCCTCTCAAAACCTGACCTTTACCATGAAGAATAGACTGCATTTTTATTTAATGATAATAGCGTTGTTCTTTCTGTTCTTTTCATTATATGCATCAGCTAATTTCTGCTGAAATAATAACAACAACAACAACAATATTAATAATAATAATAAAATAATACACATTCTGGTTATTTGTAATTTAAATTTGACCAAAGATTTAAGGAGTCAATTTTGAAATAAATGTTATCAACCGATATACACAGTATTGAATCAACAGTAATTAGATGTTCCACTTAAAACATTTCTCTCTATGGCTTAATATTTGCTACAAAACTACTCCTCCAAAAATAACTATCACAACAGAACTCTTTTCTTACAGAAAAGTAAGAGATGATGAAAATACATACTGTGGGAAAACCAGCCTTCCTATGCTACTCTTGGCACGCCCTCATAAAAAGGCTAACCGTAAAAGGATAACTGGGTACCTTGAAAATAAATGACTCTAACTTCCTCAAGCATGGACAAATGTCTTCCTTGAATGAGTTTTCTGAATGCTTTGGAGTTTTTGCACTTGAATTTTGCATTGTAAGAATCTGCTCTTTCTAAACAAATTGATGGTACTTGATATCAGTGGAAAATGTTGATCTGGATATTTGTACTTAGAAATGCTTTCTGAGACAGAAGAATCAGTATTCTAGACTGATGAGATGGAAGCTCAGGCTTTAGGATCAGTTCTTCAAAGTCCTGATTCTGTGTATGCACAACTGGTGTTGTGTTTTAGCATTTAAAAGATGCTAAAACATAAAAGATAGCATTTATGCAGGCACCACGAATTCGTGATGTGATAGGAGAAGGGTTAGGTTTCTGAACAAAAGACAAAGATAAAAGGTGTAGTTCTGGGACAAAAAAGTTGAAGTAGAAAGGTCACAATGTCCTATAGCAAGAAAGAGTATATTGGATACGTATTTACTGTAACGTACCACATGTTTTTCTTACATGTCATAGAACAATAATTCAAAATAATTAGAACTGCTCAGTAAATTCCAGACTACCCTGGCACATGTAAATCTGAAAATGCTGTGACTTTTAAGTAACTCAAAGCAGAAACATTTTTCTCTTTATAAACTCTACAAGTATGAGAGAGCGATAGGGACATTTCAGATTCAGACACTGGAGACAAGAAAAAGAAAGCTTTTGGGAAAAGCACTCCATTACAAACCAGATCTCTCCTAGGGTTTGTCTGCTCCTGAAATTCTTTCAGGTTAGCTTTATTTTTTTTTATCCCCCCCCCCCCCCCCCCCCCCCGCCTCCATAAAATTCATGGCATCCATAATTCAGCAGGTTTTATCTGGAGTAATCTAAGGTCTCAGTATTCATTATTTCACTGTCTTTGGAAGTAAATTTACAGACATTTGGAGTACACATTTTTGTAACAAATGAAGGAACATCCTTATTTTAAACCAACTCTTCTGCCTGTGGCTGTCCTCATGCAGGTGTACATGTGGCTTAACTGGGTAGCAGAACAAACATGACTGTTCACTGATGTGCCCCTACGGCTGGAGAACATCTTAATTGGATGTCACTTCTCTATTTAAATGCTTTAAGGCAGCCAACCATGCCCATTTTCGATTCTAGCCTATAGCCAGTTCACACTGCTCATGTCACACATTGATTATGCTGCAGCCATCATACGGCACACTAGATCCATGCTTCTGCATAATTCGGAGCTGAGACCTTCGACTTCCTCAGTACCTTAGGGAGAAGAGTTTGTACAAACTCATCTGTACACCAGTGACCTGGAGACCTCAGAGCTCAGTCTGGATGAAAGAGAAGGGACACACTCATATTCTTACTTGGCAAAGAGCACATCTCTGGCAGGGCTTTTAGAAATATCAGGACCCTGAGGAGAGCTTTGCAGGTGCTATCCAATCCAGCGAGCCATCATGTTGCAAAAGAAGCAACCAGCTAGCCCCTGACATAAGGTAGACATCCCACAGATGCCAATTAGAAGCTGTGATGTAAACAGCTTGCTGTCACTCAAGGCAACTCAGGAACACGATGCACACCTTGACTAGCTGGATAGCAGGAGGAGAAACTGATGGAACTAGAGAGGAAATTCCTTTCAATATCATAACACTGGATGCTAAAAGGACTTTTCTAAGACACTATAAAGGCATCACCATATTTGGCTACTCACTAAATGTCTTGTAATAATTCTCATTCCTCAAAGTATTCAAAATGGTGATCATTCCTGGGGACTGAATAGTTCTGTACTGGATGTTTCTTTGAATATCTAATTTTTCATATCGGCCAAATACATCAGGCTGAACATCTGATACCTTCCTGTACTGCTTAATATTTGCTCTCCTACATCGCTTGCTGTGCTTTAGCTATTTCGCAGGCAAGATGATGGCATCATTTGGGTTAAAAATGACCACCAGTGCATGGGAAGCATGAAAACAACAGGGACAGAAGAAAAACAAAAAACACAGGGAAAATAATTTGGTCCCTGGTTTCATTTGTATGCTCAGCTTTTAAGTATTCTGAGATTATATGAGGTAAATTGCCCAACTAAGGCTATAAAGAAATTTCAAAATGCATATGGATTTTAAGGCATTATAAAGGGATTCTTGGACAGTTCCCTGGGGCTCAGTGTAGTTATGGTGGCTTTCTATTAATTCTGTGCAAGTGTTGTAAAATAATAACTTGGGGCAAAGAGTGGTCTTATTTGGTATGCGTTTCTGCTTCTATATCAACTTCAAGGGACTATCCCAAAAAACTTAGATAACATTTCTTTCTAGTTTGCACTTTAACTTGTATTAAAATTATTTTCCCTCTCACTTTTTTTTTTTTTTTTTTTTTACTTTCAAGGCAGGCAGTTCTCTCAACACACACAAGTACAAGGCTCTGTCATGATACCTCATATCTTTCCATCATCATAAAGGTCCTACAGAAATAGGACAGAAAGTATTAAAATATTTTTCTCCTTAGCAATCTTTCCTACAATGCGACAGATCCTCTGAGAACAGAAATACAAAATATGACAAAAATACAGACTGTTATCCCTGCTGGCAAAGATAACAGACTTTGAACTACTGCATCAGTGTCCTCTCAGTCTTCCCCTTAGCATGCAATGTGATGTGAATCTCAGGTATGGGAATTTTCTTACTGCAGAAACATCCAGAGAATCTTTATGGAGAAGAAGGGGCAGAGAGCAGTGCTTGGTAACTTCATCAGACCATTTTGATAGAGAGAAAGATAGAGCAGTGGAGGGAAGGGGATTGATTTTTTCTGGAACTGTGCAAAGATGTGAACAGAGGAAAGAGACAAGAAGCACAGCTCTTGGGTGAAACTGAAAGGCAAATAATAATTTTGTTATACTGGTACCATGATCAAGCCATTTCTTGAGGCCTTTGAAACCCTCTAAGGCCTCAAAGGCCTTTCTTTGTTTTCTCAGTTCCAAGAAAAAGGCCCTGCAGTTCAAACCAGAGGCCCACCCTATGCCAGCTTGTTACTTCCCCATTCCATTTATTTCCTTTTAATCTGCACTAGCTTTAAAATGAGCACTGTGGTACGTTCACTAAGAATTTTCTTTCCAGCTTGTAACACAGTTTATGATTTATTAAAAATATTTAAAAATGTCATCAAATCATCTGAAAATTTTATAAAAGGCTTGCATGAAGTATGAACAAATCCTCATACAAAGCAGCAGTAAATCCTTTTAAGAAGCATGCTGTCTTAAGGAAGCCAAATAAAAGTAATTTGCAAGACAAACACGAATCCTAAAGGAACTGCACAGTGCATTTTTGAGCTCGTGTCCCTGATCAGTTATAAAGTTTTATGGAGACTGCTCCTCTGACTCTTCAGACCATTCAGAAATTCTGCTTGTTTTTCCCTAAGCACTTTTTGGTGAGGTTCCTTCACCTTGTTTCAGAAAGGTTGTGCAAAGCCCACCAAGTACCTAACGCATAGGGCAGATATACTACTTATCTGCTTCCACATTTGATAACAGGTTCCTCCATTGTTCCATCCATTTCCCAACCATCCATCAAGACATAATTACACAGCTATCCAGCATTCAGTAACGCCAGAGAAGTGATGGGGTCGCAAGATGTTTCTAAGAATTACCTTGTACATCCACAGAGATTAATGGAGCAAAAGTACCCTTCCTTATAGCAGAGAGTTTCTCTAGGGTCTGGTGTCATTGTCCTTTTGGGCCTTGCTAACCTGTAATGTTGACCTTTCCACTGTTACCACCTAGGCTTTGCTGCGCCATAGAGAAATACTTCTTTCTACTTATGAATACTGCAGGAAGTATAGGAATGTGGATCCTGTTGGTAGCTCAAAAATTTGAAAATCTCATCTATGAATCTCCCTTACAGTCCTGAATTTTGCCAGGTCTTATGAGATACAGACAATGGGGGAGAAGAAGAAGCGGACAGAACAGCATTCAAATAACAACGCATACCTCCATGGCAAGAACTCCATCAAGAGCTTTAATGAGAGTTTAACTACCCATCAGTAGGTTGCCATGTATCTTATGCCATTGCCTGTAGTCTGCTACTGATTAGCAATGCTCTCTCCATGGGGAGAGGAGCTCTCAGGTTGACCTCTGTGTCCTGTATCAGTGCATGAAGCTTTAGGAATAGGGCCTTTGCTACACGGATGTTCTGTTTAATGCATCTCCCAGGTCTGCAGCACCTTTTTTTGGGATAGGTTGCTTCTGATACTGAAATCATTTTTTATAGCTAGTAGTGGTGACTCTGCCCTGCAATGGTATATGGAAGGAGATACAGAGAACGATTTCAGAAGGAAGCAAAGTGAACACGGAGAGCAAAAAGGCAGGGAAGTGCTGCCCTAGGAACAGTCCTTCTGTACAGAAACAGAAAAAATTAACTGGAAACAACTTTCTACTGTAAAGGAGTCTAATGCTTGTCTGTGGTTCTGTCTTTCTATAGTCTCTGGTTAAGCAGAGTAAAAGATTTCTCCCTTTTAAAGTCAGTGTATTTAAGCTTGCATGGGCTGTGGAGCTAGATAAGTTTTGGGAAAGAGACAGTGGTTTGCAGGATTTAATCTTAAACTGTCTCCAAATTTTGTCCAGAAATAGATTATCCAGCCTGAGTCTCTCAGCTACAAGTGTTTACAGGTGTCGTGGTTTAGCCCCAGCCGGCAGCTAAGCACCACGCAGCCGCTCGCTCACTCCCCCCTGGTGGGATGGGGGAGAGAATCAGAAGAGCAAAAGTAAGAAAACTTGAGGGTTGAGATAAAAACAGTTTAATAGGTAAAGCAAAAGCCGCGCACGCAAGCAAAGCAAAGCAAGGAATTCATTCACTACTTCCCATGGTCAGGCAGGTGTTCAGCCATCTCCAGGAAAGCAGGGCTCCATCACGCGTAACGGTTACTTGGGAAGACAAACGCCATCACTCCGAATGTCCCCCCTTCCTTCTTCTTCCCCAGCTTAATATACCGAGCATGACGTCATGTGGTATGGAATAGCCCTTTGGTCAGTTTGGATCAACTATCCTGGCTGTGTCCCCTCCCAGCTTCTTCTGCACCTGGCAGAGCACGGGAAGCTGAAAAGTCCTTGACTAGTACAGCAGCAACTAAAACATCTCTGTATTATCAACACTGTCTTCAGCACAAATCCAAAACATAGCCCCATACCAGCCGCTACGAAGAAAATTAACTCTGTCTCAGCTGAAACCAGGACAACAGGCACTACTCCATTATCTAGATCCCATATTATGGCAAAAGTACAAACTACCTCTTGTTGATTACATATTTAAGACAATGCACACCTCTTAGAAACCAGTGAAATCAATTGAAAGCTTTCCACATATATCTCTGGGCATAATTCCTGTCGGATGAATCTGGCACAGGCGACAATCCTGAATAATTGCACTGGATTTAGTGCGACCTTTTGTAAGCTTGTGAAGGCATGTATGCATTAACCTGAATCAGGTAAGTTCGGCACTCATTAAATCCACAAGTAGTTACATTCTATTTAAGCAAAACTCAGGCTCATGAAGTCAAACACGCATTAGCTACTTTGCTGGACTTAGGTCCAAATACAGGTGATTTAAACAGTGCATGAAGAAAATCACAGTCCTTGTTTTTGGGATTCCTTTTTTGGTTTTTTTAGGAGTGGAATGATTTATGATGAAGTTAGGAGTGAAGACAGGGCTGAATGATATCCCTGAATGCAAGCACTATTTTCTGGTTTTGTGGCATTATGTAAGGGAGGGGGACAGACGGAAAAAGAAAGTGGTTGAACTTCCTATTTGTACTCACTCATTGACTCTGTCAATTTGGCCATCTCTGTTTCTCTTTTGGGCTTCTCCTGGGGGAACAGACAAAATAAAAAACAAACATATATATAATATATATATAAAAATAGAAATACACTTGAGTGCAAGTGGCAATGTGAGAGAAGGGCATTAATCCTTTATATATTTCTATGGTATTTAGGGATTTAACTTTACTCCTAGATAGATGTCCTGGTTTCAGCTGGGATGAGTTAATTTTCTTCCTCGTAGCTAATATAGTGCTGTGTTTTGGATTTAGTATGAGAATAATGTTGATAGCACACTGATGTTTGAGTTGTTGCTAAGTAGTGCTTACACTGGTCAAGGACTTTTCGGCTTCCCATGCTCTGCCAGGTGCAGAAGAAGCTGGGAGGGGGCACAGCCAGGACAGCTGATCCAAACTGGCCAAAGGGCTATTCCATACCATATGGCGTCATGCTCAGTATAGAAACTGGGGGGAGTTGGCCAGGGGGCAGCGATCGCTGCTCGGTGCTGGCTGGGCATCTGTCAGTGGGTGGTAGGCGGCTGCATCAGTTGTTTTTTTGTTATTTTTCCCTGGGTTTTGTTCCTGTCTCTCTCTCTAGTTGTTTTCCTTTTCATTATGATTAATTATTGTTATTATTTTATTTTATTTCAGTTATTAAGCTGTTCTTATCTCAGCCCATGAGTTTTCTTACTTTTCCTCTTCAGATTCTCTCCCCATCCCACCGGGGCTGGGGGGAGGGTGAGCGAGCAGCTGTGTGGTGCTTAGTTGCCAACTGGGCTTCCAACATGACAATAGCCTGTATCTCTGGGGGCTTTTTTCTTGTAGTCTCTGGGTGGTGTCAGCTATGAAGTGTGAAACTTGTATTTATTTCTCTGTGTGTGTGTATCTAGTTGGAGTAATTGAAGTTATTCAATCAAAGTGATAATGGAGGAGGAAATCCTCCTCTGTTTTGTGCTCTGCACTAAAATTTGCAAGTGTGTTAGGACTTCCTGACAAAAGATATGAAAATGAGCATCCCACAAAACAGATATACTGAAGGAAAGAAAGCACTTATTTAGAAATAAATAAATTTCAGACGAAGCTGGAGTGAGTGGTATGGTTCTGGGTCTGACACTGAAACGAACTGACTGAAGTACTGCTTCGTTTATTTCTTTGAAGACATGAGAGACTCCCAATCAAACTTGCTTCTCTTTGTCACTTGTTTTTGGCACCATTTTTAAAATCTAATTTTGTTTTCCTGTTTCAGACACTTGTTGTAGTGGTTGTAACTAAGCCTGTTTTGACAGAAGGCTTGGTCAATCAAGAGCCCTTGGATTTGGTGGAATTCCCCTTAACAGGGACCGATGCCCCAAAGCATGCCTCAGGCAAAGCAATAGAGGCTGGGTCCAATCTCCTGATTTCAGAGCCAGAGTTTGGGCTGAATTAAAACATTCAGCCCTTCAAAGCCCTTTAAACTCTAATTAGCTGGTTTTGAGAAGATGCGATGGGGCTGCTCTCACCCTTATGATCCCTAAAACTATACAAGCATCTTTGGTGACTGAATCCCAGCCCTGTGGGTAAACACAGCTGGTAGTTGCCTGCCCCTTACCCCACAGCTGTCTTCAAAATGCAAACAGCCCAGACGTTCACTAGTTTTAACCACAGCTGACAAATCCAGTTGGAAAAGCCAAAGGGAAAAGGGCTGGGTGTCAACACTTATTAATAATGGGTGTGGGAGTCTGCCTCCACCTCTGTCGAGGCTCCGAGAGAGGGTCTCGCAGGCCATGGGCGTGCAGAGGTCAGCTCTTGATCCAAGCAGCTTTTTTTCCCAAAAACCTCAGCAGAGGAATTTCCTCCAAAATATGACTTTAATGGGCAGTAACCCCAAACAGATTCCCCCTGCCCCCTATCTCAGCTCTGGGACAAGGTGTGGGTTTCTGGGCAGGGTGGCCTGCAGTACCTGCTGAAATGGCTGGGGACAAGATTCAGCATGGTGGCATCTCTCTTTGGCTGGCTCTATACCAACAAACAGAATGGTGTGAGAATGGTTCCTGCCAGGTGTTATTTGACAGTGTAGACGTAGTCTTCCAATGTCGTTTGGCTACATGCGCAGATCCTGCTGCAGAGGTGCCTGGCTGTCACAAGAGCTACCCCTCCTGCTTTATTTAAAAGAGTAGGATCATCTCATGACTTGAGAGGAGGTGAGATCTGTCCATCTCTGTCTTATCACAGCACTGGCTTCTATCTGGTGCAAAAAAATCTAAAAGAAATATTTTCTGTCCCAAATACACTACTACTTGCACTTCAGAGAGCTAGACTTCTGCTAACAAAAAGCTCACATTTCATAGTAATAGAAACCATTGGAACGCATGAAAGAGCAGATAAGGCTTCACAACTATATGCATACCCCTTAGAGCATTTCATATTAAGAGAAAGGTTTAAGGTTATGTCCTGAATCTGTGGTGAGGTTAATGCCCTAAACCATGCTGATAATGTAGCATTCAGCATCAGATTCGTGCATTACTATGAAAGCAAAAAAGGAGGAAGAAAGAAATAGCACAAGAGCAAGAGTGCCAGTTAAAAAAAAAAAAAAAACAAAAAAGGTCCTGTATGGCAATTTCTTCCAGGGTATTAATCATCAAAGGAAAGCACAGCACTGTGAAAATCATCAGTAATTTGTGTCCATGTTGCTTTATAATGGGACCTTAAAACACCTTCTTCCACTAGAGAACTTGTAGTTTATCAGGAACGAACAGTTGGGGAAGATCAATGTTCAGCCCTGAAGATGGAAGGCTGGATTTATTAGACTAATAACAAGCTGTGATTTTAAATACTAATACTTTGCCCTTGAATATTATTAAATACATTTTACTAATGAGGAGGTCTATCATAAGGACATAGGAGACTAGAATGTCATTGCCTTTTACAGTGAAAGTATTAAATATAATATATAAGGAGAAAGTTATAAGTTTTTGAGCCCCTGAATTCTGCTAATGATCAGATATTTGTCTTGAAGAAGCTGGTAAAGGCACGCACTAACAGAATGTACTTTTTCCTCCAGTAATGGCCTGAGACCACTGACAGGTAAGCACAGAAACATTTACATTTAAAGAGACTGCATATGTTCTCTGCAGCAGTTTGCGTATAGCATGTTAAAGAAGAAAGCTAAGGTTCTCAGGGTTACGATACTGTCACCTGTGTGAATTTCCCTATTAGAGGGACAGCATGAAATGGCAGACAAGGTTCAATTAGTTGCTGCATTTGAAAATATTGAAAGAGTTTAGTTTACTTTTCCTAAGAGAAATGACCAGGACTACTGAAGTTCTGATCTTCCTTCTTTAGAAGATAAAGGTATTTTTTATGAATGTAATTTCTCAATAGGACAGGTTAAAAAATGTCACCCCTTTTTCCAGGTATTTTATTGAAAAAATTAATCTTTTTTACTGTTTGCACTGAAGTTTAGAATCTGTATGAACTTATTCTCTCAAGTTTTGCATTTTTCCCTTTCTCTAATGATCACTAGTACATGCACACATACACACTATGAAGTTCTGGAAACGCTAAGCGAATTTTTCCACTCATCTGTTTTATCAAAATGTCACATTTTAAGAAAATTGGAACACCTCTAAGAAATTTGGATTTTGATGGCAGATAAAGAAGGAATTTCATCCTTTCTGCCAGAATGAGTTCTAACATTAACTTGGGAGAAAAAGAAACATTAAAACATACTTTTGGTTCTGAATTCAGCAGGTGTGATTTTGAGTACAGACTGACAGCAGAGTAAGACTTGCCTTCTTTTTTTTTAAATACAAACAAACAATCAAACAAACAACACAGTGTTTCATTTCAGGACAGAACTTCTCTTTAGGGGCAGACTGTGGTAGTATTCCTTCTTGAGATTACTGGGTAAACAAGAATTGCCACTTCAGAAAACACATCAAGAAAAGCAGGCCTTATTTTTCATCTCTCCTAACACAGTGAGGCTCATATCTTTTTTTGTAGCTATGTAGTCCGCATGGAGTGATTTCTGCAGGGGTTTGAATCCATAGGCTTTGGTGACAGTGTATCTGTTCGAGGGACAAGAACCCAAATCTTCCACAACCTCAGGGGAGCAGCAGAGACAGACTCTGCTCTTGTAAGAGACTGGATTGTGTGCAGATGTATGCTACCCTTGCATACCTCTGTGAGATGGCCACCGTCTTCCTGAGTGCATAAAAAGCAAGAAATCCTGCTCTTCGTATTTTAAATGATATGCACGCAAAGTGCAAGTGATAAATGATATTGTTGTGATGCAAGAAGGGACGTGTGAAATGTAAATTGGCACGTGAAGCATGCTAACTTCAACTAGTAAAAACGGCTATTTAAAATGCTTCTTTATACTTTTTTGCACTGCTGGTGAGGTCTTTCATTCAGCTGAGGGTGTAAGAAAGAAGCTCCAACCTCTCCTTTTCTAGTGGAGCCGTTTTCCTTTTTTTTTTTTTCTTTTTAACTGTGTGCTTGGCCTTAGTTTATTTTGAAGAGTTTGTTTGACACTGCTGTGAAATTTAAACATTACCAACTCATGGTGCCTTTTCGCATGGAATAGTCAGATAGATTTAAAGATATTTCCTTTATATATTTCCTTTATACAAGCTTCCTTAAGGCAAATGAACAGTTGTCCAATCCGACAATATCTTGAGACTCTGGTGTCCTGTCTTGCACTGAATTTAATCTCAAATTATTATCATGCTGTTGCAACATTCATGGGTTTAATATGATGCTCTGAAGGCCACACTTTTCAGATGGGAATCAAAACATGGAATACCTATGTCACTTGTCTTGTAAGGAAAAATTATTGGGCAAGAGAGTGCATGATCTTCCCGTAATTTTTCTGATAGAAAGACACGGGCACATCCTGTAACTTCTTGTTCAATGGCTGTTAGCTTCACCTGGCACAAACTGATGAGATCATTATCTTTGTTTTGTTTGTTTACTGCATGGCTGAAACTTCTTCTGTACTTTTGCCAGTGCACAAGTGCAGAGGTGCACCGACATGCTGGGAATCTATTGAAGTAATATAGAATTTTGGTTAAAATTTCTGATAGTATTTCATCAGTCCTGTACTGGCTGGGCTATGGATCAGAACTCAAATAAATACATTGTATCAATTACACAGACTTTTTGTGAAGCTTTGTTACTTTTGAAAGTAATTCCGTGGCAAATCCCTAGTAATTTCATTGATATATCCTTTAAGACAATAGCTATTCAACCACTAAATGCAAATTCAATGAGCAGGAAGCAAAGAAGAACCTTTTCTGAAATTTTAGCTGAGAGTAATCTATCTTGGGATATCTTAAATTACTTTTCAAACTACATGGAAATGGTGTTATGTTTGAAACACTATTAAATGAGAATAATAGAATTTCATTTTAATATAGTGTCTTTCATACTTGTGACATCCTCAAATGCCTTACAGTAATGAATTAGACACTGGTTGTTAGGCAATGGTGTGTAGGCAAATGCAGCACTCATTACGTGTTATTCATTTCAGCAATAGCCTACACTCAGCTCTCGAAAGCTTAGCTTATTTTAGGTGGAGAGGGATTGTTGGAAGGAATTGAAGCTCTTCCTTTTGTAAAAACACCGTAGGAACTTTCATTTCTCTCTGGACACACATCCAACAAAGGAAAAAAATAGCTTCATAGCCCATCTTTAGGATCTCTAACAATGAGATGCGCTGTGTTATTGCATTATTTTACTATTACTAAAATTCAAGCTGTACGTAAGATCTGCCTAGATTTATGTGAGTTGCTTTTCATGCCTCCTTGTCCCAAGCTAAAAAATAGTGTATATCTTGTTTATTTTTACTATTCTATCTTGCCCATCCCAAGAAAGGTAGTTGGTCCCAACCGCCTGTTTTGTCTTGTCTTCTAGAATTAACTCTTGGGGTAGGGACTATAATGACTGTATTTGTGCAGGACCCAGCACAGTGTGATCTCAAGCAAATTGGCTTCATCCTCAGCTTTAAAGGTGAGAATACTAGCAAGTAATCTGCATTCCCTTGCAGTGACCCCAGCATTTGAATGGTTAAGAATACATTTTAGAGGACTATCCTGTGCTTGGCACAAGAGGTGATTTCAATTTGCATCAGTTGGAATGAGCTTAAAATACAGTATTTGAATAGACGGAGTGAGCAGAGCTCACTGAGGGTATACCTTAGCTGGGTTCACTAAAGTTATCGAGCAGTAGGGGCGAGTATGGTTCATTAATGTGTTCAGATGTTGTAAAGCACTCTCAGTAGCTCTGATATAAGATGCCTTACATGGAGGAAATTTGCATTAACAGCAGGAGGAACTGAATTTATTTCTCTGGGTTCTAGAATATAGTTTTTACATTTCTCATAGTTTTTAGTTAACTAACTTACTCATCATTCACACTTGGTCTGTGAAATATGTATAGAAAAATCTCTGTTTTTTTCCAGGCAGAAAATCAAGCAGCAATTCTAGAGAATTGCTTGTCAACTTCCCTTAGGCTCAAGATACAAAGCTCACAGAGTCATGTATTAAATACATTGCAAATACATTGTCATTCTCTAACTAGGAGGAACAAATATTCACATATTAAGCAGTGGGGATGGTGTGTGGTGGTTCTGAGGGTAGGAAATCTTTCCACAAACAGAAGCAGCATAAATAAATGTTACTGACTGCTGTTGAGTACGTATGAACATTTTTTAATTTACCTGCATCTACCAGAACACAAATAAATAAAAAATTGTTTGAACAAGATAAAGAGAAAAAATAATCTGAGAATTTGCAGAAGAGAGAATACTCATATCTATGAAACAAAAAAAAAAAAAAAAGAAAAGGAGAGAGAGAAAAACTTTATGGTTTTGGCATTTTAAGTAAGATCTAAGCTGTAGTAAGTCTCAGGTTTTCATTTTTTCTTAAATCACCTAAAGAACTTCACATTTTTAAATTATTAAAATTGATTGCAGAGAACATGAATCTAAAAAAATATTTCAAAATCCTACCTTTAGCAGCAAACCTCAGAACTACAGGCATTTAAGTATCCTTAATTTATTGTGGTAATGGTGCCAGAAGATGCAGATTATTTTATGAACATTCTGTTTTACATTTTTATGCTGTTAAATACTTGTTGCTTCTGCTGTCAACTGTAGAAAAGTCACTTAAGCATTAATATGAAATGGCCATTAAGGAACTAATGGGAACATTACACAGTGATAGGTTAATAAAGTAATATTTTGGGTGTCTAAAATACCAAAGGTGGGAGTTAAGTAATGTTGTGGTATTGTTACATGATTAAAGACAGGTATATTTTCTTTGCTCTAGAGGGTGAAGTATATCAGCTTAATTTTCATCTTCCATTACAAAGAATGTCTGAAGATTTATTTGATTCCCTTGGATCCCAGTGAAAATACATCTCTTCTAAGACAATGAATTTGGTTGACTTAACACTAGGAGAGCTTCCACTTCTGTACTTTGACAGCCAACAAACTATATGTACTGCTTGCTTTTGAGAAGCTCAGCTTGGGTGTTCTAACAAATTATGGATGAAGGTAATTGCAATGGAGTATTTAAGTCTTACATACAACATTTCTAGCCTACATTGTGAAACTAAGCAAGTGTAAGTATAAGCTGAAAATTGAGAAGAATATCCTGGCAACAAAGTGATGCAGTGATGCTATACTAAAAAGGTTGGAAAGCTTTTTACTTAGGGCTGTTAAAACTACATTGGACAAACCAGCATAAATTACATCTCAGCAAACGGTCTTCAAGACAGAGTGGATAATCTTACATATGCTTTGTCATCTAAATCTCCAGACTGCAGGTAGGGTGGCTGTGTACAATTAATGCATGGTGAAAAGCTCCGTAATCAGTGGAAAGATTCTTACCAATTCAAAGACCTTTGGATCAAACTCTTAAGAAACTGCTGTTTTCCTTTTTAGGGCATAATTCATTAATATATTCTGAATCATAATAGAAGAAATGTAAGTTACCTTGAGATAACAGCAGCTACCTTATTTGAAAAAGTTGGTAGAAACACAAAAGAGGAGATTCACTATAGAAAAGAGACTTAAAAATGCTTATCCAATCTTTTCAGCTGTTAATAATGTGTACGTTTAGTTTTTCATGAACTCATTGCTTCTGTGCCCCCTCAGGGAAAATCTCAACTGGTTTGTATTCTTATAGCATTAAATTCCAGATTTCAATAAGAATCACTTGAAGAATATTTATAGACCGGGGATTTCACATGAAAAATTATAGGTAGAAGCATGCCTGAACTAATCTAGAAACCATTATTTAAACTGTTTAAGAGAATAATGATCTAATAAAGTATGCTTTGTTTATTACTTGCCTTGATGCATTGTAAAAATAACTCAAAACTGAATAGAACAGATCAACCATTTCAAAACTGAACCTATTTCCTCAGGTATCTTGTGAGACTTAAATGGTGAACATACAACTAGGGGAACTGACATTTTTCTTTGTTTTGTGCTATGATCATGTTCATTCAATGAAAGTTCTTAAACAAGAACTGTCTTCAGTGTCAGATTTGGCTCCAATTGAATAATACCAAAGTATCTCACACAGTTTCCAATTTTAGCAGCCTTTTGTTGTTAAATCTATTAAAAAAATCTTCAAAAGCAGGTATGTTGAAAAAGAACAAGTAACATGTCAGATGATGCAAAAATGCTAATAATGAAAATACCTCCCTGTCCTACTGAAAAATACCTGAAAATACCTCCCATTTACTACTCCCTAAGAGAAAAAATGAACTTTTGGTTGCTTATGCTGATATTCAGGCTGGCTTACACAGATCTTTTTCAGTGAAACTGCAAAACCATTAAAAAAGAGAAATGCTGAGGTGAACCAGCCTTTCTGAATTTAAGAACTGAGACTTCATTCTCAAGTTGGTGTCTTCCACACAGAAAAATCAGAAAATGAGAGTGTAGCACTTTCCATATGATTACTTTGTTATCAGTGACCTTCCCACCTTAGGGTGAAACTCCATTTTTTTTCCCATATGCATGAAGTCACAACCCTGGCCTTCAATCTGCCAGCTTTTCAGAGCTAATGAAGATTAGAATAACTGTTTGACTGTTTCTGCAGCAGAAACAGTCAAAACGGGGACCTTTGGACATGTGGGTTGGGGTTCATGTCACCCAAGTTCAGCCCACTAAAAATTTGGATATACAGTCTAAGCAAGCTATTTAGACTCAGGGATAGTCTAATTTATAACAGGGAAACCAGCACCTCCAAAGGCAAGTTAGCCTGGTGTCTCAAGCAGATGAATCTCTGGTGGAAGTGTTCAACTCATTAGAAATACAGCTGACATGACTAAATCAAACTAAATACTTACTTGATATACGGCTAAACACAGGGGGGTACGAAGCCCCCTCTCTCTGAAATTGCTGTGGTACTGACTATCGTCTTTCTGCTGTGCTAAAGGTTTGCTCCTACCCTTCACCTCCCATTCTCCTCACCCCCAACATACTGTTTCTTCTTCTTGTTCTCTCTTGCCTTATCCAGCCCATCACCTTTCCTAAAATGCTCTCTCCCTTCCCTTTTCTCTCCATCTAACTTTATAACTAACCTTCCTTCTCCCTCTCTTCACACTCTCCCACACTTTCAAAAAGAACGGTTGTGAAACTAGCACGCTGTTTGTTGCTATCACACTGCGCACGCCTCCCTCTCTACCCCTCAAACCCACACGTACTATCTATCTTACCTAAATAGAGTGTACATCTTTGAGGCAGGGACTGTCTACTGCTTGAACTGCGCAGGCTCAATTATAGCATCACCTCAAGTCTTTAGACTCTGTGGAGATATTCTTATTTTAAGAATGTGTACAATATATTATATCATACATGATCATAAATGACAGAGAAGTATAAAATGTTCATTAATAAAAATGCAAAACAGGGTGAAAATCATTGCACTGTTGCTCTCACCATTCTCCTGGTACTTAGACCAAGCCGACAAAGGGTTCTGACTGCTCTAGGAGACTTGTGCTCATTGTCAGCAGAGGCTAGAGATAGCATTCACGTTTATTGTTTCGAACTAAAACCAAAGGCTCTTTTCTGTAAGGGAATGCTGTCTTGGCACAGTGCAATGCTGCCTAGAGATCCCCAAGCAGCCTCTGAAAGAACAATAACTGTCAACAAGTAAATTAGTCTGCAAGAGCCTTGCACTAATATAACTGCGCTGCTAGTACTTGAATTAGCTTTTTACGTAGACACGTTTTGTGTTGTGCCATGTAGACATCTGTATTTTGTCTTGGGGATTTGAATACATTTTAACTGGAATATCCGGACAAACTCTGTGTGAATCAGACTAAAGATTTACAAGTCAGACACAGCAAATCTATGTGTTCCTCAGATAGTACAGCTGATTGCACTTTATATACAGTGTACTTCATATACAGTGCCATATAATGGAGACGTTTCAAAATATACTAGCTTGAGTTCTCTCTAAGTTTAACCACCCCCAAAATAATACATATGATGCTAGTGATAAAAGGTCAGCTCAGGAAGCTAGCCATTTCTGTTGCTTTTAATCTAATTAAGTGTTAATAGTAATAAAATATTAATAGCTATTAGCTTCTAAAGGGAAAAGTATGTGCTCTAATAGAGATGGGATGGGATAAAGCATTTTATTCCGTTACAAAGATATCAAACTGTAATGATATTACCACTAGCAGATTTATCTTCTAGGCTCCTCTGCTGTACCTTGATGTCTCTAAGAAAGCTGTCCATCACTTTCCTACATGGTTGCTCTTTCCTGAGCCCTCTAAGCTCCTGTATCACACACCGTTCCCTCACTATCGCTCCAAAGAAGTCCCTGCTCCTTCGACATTACAAAGCTCTGCCTTTTCCTTCACCTTTTTTGACTGTTTTAACCACTCTCCCTCTTGTACCCTCTTTAACCCTCTTTAACCACTCTCACTCTTGTCTGAGATGCCTCCATATGAGATGCATAAAGTAGAAGCAACAGTATGGTAGAGAGCAACCTCTGGATCTGCCCATGGGCCTATGTCCTGTGTGAAGGCTGAAGGCTCCCGGTGTGGACGAAGAGGTTGTACAATGGTACAGAGAGAGCAGGAGTATGCTCAGGCCCAGCTTGCGTATGAAAGAGTGAGGTGCTCACCTTGCCCGAGAGCTGGGCTAGCACGGCCAGCACTCAGAGAGGGCAATGCCAGGCAGCAAAGACTCACAAGACTATCAGAGCTTTATTGCACATCCAGCATAAATTGATTGTCAGCTGAGAATCCTTCCTGTTTTCTGTCACCTTGAGTGCATTTACCTCTGAACTTAGGACAAGTCTCCTCAGTACACCGGCCACAGTGCAGAGACCTCCTGCCTACCGCTCACGTGAGCTCATACAGCCGCACGCCCGCGGAAGGGCGAGGCTGCATCACGGTAACGCTGTGGGTGGAGCTCATCAGCTTGGCCCTGGGATGCACTGACATGACTGTAGGGTGTCCACTTTAAGAGGTAGGACAGTTTCTGATAAGTTGGATATAGCTGCACCATGCTGCACTGGATGGTGTAGAAGTCAGAAGTCTCTAAGGTTGTTTTGTGAATTTTCTGGTTATATTATTCCAATTTTGGGCTTTCTTGGTCTTATTCTTTATTTATTTGTGGTTAACAATGGTTACTTTTTTGAGAAAAAACATTAGATTTATCTTTTTAAAATCCATTGTCTCCTGCATTTTAAAATTATGAGGAAGTTCATTATTACTCAGAATCACAAATATATTTCCTAAGAGCTGTTTTGTGAAATTTTAATCAAGAATAAATGTAGTGAGAAGAAGTATTTAAATATTTTTCTCCAATTTTTGAAACATCTTTTTTTCCTTTTTTTAATGGTGTCTTTTCTGCTTCCCAAATTCTAGACTATGCCCGACATTCATTCAGCTATGTGCAAACATGATTAATAAAAAGATAAGCACACAACAATTCCCGTGCTGTCCTATTAACACAAGCGTTCTACCACTGTGCAAAATAGATGAGATACATAAAAATCTTCTGAGTTTTGCAGCTTGACTTGGTTTTGATGTCTGCTGTATAATTCTTAAATGCTTAACACTTCAGAAAACTCTAGGTAATTTAAGGCTAAATTAATCTTTACTCACAGAAAATGGGAACAAGATTTAGGTAGGATGTTTTATTGTTTCTTGATATCCTTTAGTTAAAATTAATTTTTTAAAAAATTTTTAGAACAATAAAGCTCTACTTCTAGTCATTCGTACTACAACAGATCAGTTCCAGGCTTTCCTAACCATTCAATGGAACAGCTCATTCTGCTTTGCAAAGACTTGATGTGCAACTTTATGGACTATTTTTCATCTCTTCCTGGTTTTCTGTTTCTTTCCACAGCAATTTCAGCTGCAGAAGCCTGGAGAATGCTATCCAACATAGGCATATATGCCCTGATTGTGAAATTAAGTGCAGGCAGACCTGTTATAAATCTCCATGAAGCTCTGCTGGATGTGGTCAGACCACAGGTAGGCTCAGTCTAGACAGAGATGTCTCAGTGCAGCATCAGGGCTTAAGGCTCTGACTTCCTTCCAGGCTCTTCTGTGGTACCTGACAAGCCTCAAATTAAAGGGACTACCTGTGTTTGCATTCTATTGGAGAGAAACCAATTCTCCTTTTCTTTTTCTGAGTATACAGTAGTACAAGATATCTTCATTTTTCTGTCCACCCTCTGAAATCAACCCTGATGATGCAATTCATCAGATCAGAATCATTTGCACTTTGCTAAACTGATTGCTATGTAACTACTAATTTGATGCGAGCTGGTGTGAATCATGGCTACAAAGGGTTTCATATCAAGCAAGTTAAAAGAACATGATGTTTACCATAGTGATTATAATAACAATTGGAAAATTTAAAGCAGGCACTCCAACCACTTACATGAGGGGAAAATGACTTGTTTGGGCTTCATGAGATGGTGTGTAATTGTTTCTGCAACTGGTCAGATAAATCAGGTTTATGGAACATCACCAGAACGACCCAGATCTTCCCAGGTTTCAGCTGTCTGTCTTTTTCGCAGACAGGCCCACAGTATATTGGTGCCCAGAACGGCATTTCAGTGTTACAGCCTTGGGGACCAGCCTCTTGTGAAAGGCTTCATCCAATACTTCTGAGGATCTGGTTAAATCACACCTGTCTTTTCCATATAATTCTGTACTTGCTTATAATCTATCCTTGTGAAAAATACAATTTATCTTCAACTTTTCTAGAAACTTTATAATTCAGTTTTAATATACTATTTGAATTTGTGTTTCTACTACTGAAGGAAGTTGCTGATGTATGTAATTCCCAGGACCAACATTTATTACTGCTTTTTTTTTCTTCATGTAAAATGAAAGAAAACAAAACATTTTCCCTCTCACACTTCTCTGTCTTCCTCATCTTTACGAAATCTGTTCTTTTAAAGTTTGGTGTTGCTTTTCATTGTGTCAACAGTCACTGCTACTCATAATTCTTTCTTGGCAGTTTGGCTTTCTCATAATTCTTACTTGGCAGTTTTTGCACTGAAATTATGATGAGTGTCCAAATTTTCCAAGCTACCAAAAGTTTTCTGATCCCATTAAAGGTGTGGGTGATGAATACCTTTGGAAATTAGTCCCTGAGTGTTTTAATAGAGTCATTATCCCTGTATGTTTTCACAACAACTAGACCCTTTCAGTGATTCAGATCCAAATGGAAAATCACATCCCAAATTACAATAAATGTGGGTACATGCAATTATCATCACAGAAGGCACTTCAGTTTCCATGCTCATTTAGTCATGTTTTTCTCAGCTGAGCCTGCCAACAAGGGTACTAATTAATGTTTTTTCTCATGTGGACACCTGCCCATTAGGAGCTACCAATTCTTTGTGTACAGAGAAAGCTGTCAGATGGTAATTAACTTTTGTTTTCTGCTACTCAGGTCTCCGAAGGAGAAGTTTTTCTCACATTATCAGGCAGGCATGAGACCTCTAGCACCTTTGGATAATTTTTAATTTTCTGCTTAGGAGGGGTTCCTTTGGTTGGGTTTTTTTGTTGGTTTGTTTGTTTTGTTTTGTTTTGGGTTTTTTGTTTGTTTGTTTGTTTTGTTTATGGGCTATATTTGACCTTATCCACAAGGTCACATCATTTCCAAAATCACTTATTTCATGATTTTAGGGGAATTTTAGGCTCAAGGAGAAATAAATTATTACCATATTACTAAACTGGTCCAGGAAATTACTTTGGCATACCCAAACACATAATTAACAGTAGTCAAGAACTACTGGATTTATCACATCACAGGTCCACTTCGAGAAAATGTGTACAGAATATTTAACCCTGGCACTTTATAATTATCTTATACTTCCTTATTTGAAAAGAGAAACACCCCACTACAACTCTTTAGTGAACAAAATCTGTCTTACTACTTTGAGATCCCTGAGCTGTATTCTTCAGCACAACTTTTATTATTATGATTTTAAATCCTTCCTTCATTCTGCCTAGCACAATACAGTGCATTCTTTATTACAGAAGTTATACACAGTATCTCCATTAGTGAAAGTCATGATAGCAATCTGAGCTAGATTTGAGAAATCGGAAAGAGCCACAAACCATCTCCCCGTCTCCCCTCTGGCTTCTTTCTTGGTAGATGCACAGCCAAATACGGCACTCTCCATGTTTTGGTTGTGTATTTTGTTGAAATGCATCATGATTTAAACCTGTTTCCCTTGGTATTCTCTGAATGTGAAGGTCTCTGATCTACAGAATGTGTTGTATTTGAAATATCCAGCTTTCGCCTCGCTACCCTTTTCCTTCTTGTTGCTGCTGCTGCTGATTTTAGTGAGCTGAAATCTTGAACTCCTTCTTCAGGGCCTGTTCTACCAAGCATAACCACATTGAGTGGTACTTTACTCCCCAAGAGATTAGCAGGGCTGCTTTCTGTGGGAAGAAACATCAGAATTTGGCTTTCTGTCCTAAGGAAGCCTTAGTCCTAAGGAAGATTTAGTCCTAAGGAAATCACTTGCCTTCAACAGAGCCAGCTCATGCGGTGTGAGTAGGGGAGAGGGGGACAATGGGGGGATAATGCCAGATAGGGGAGAGGAAATATCATGTAGGGGTAGAAATGCTTGAGGGAGCTCGAAGGCATGGAAAGGCAGGAGAAACCAACATGAGTTACGCAAAGAGGGGAGGGTTGCACAGTAGAGCACAGCTCCGGTTTGGAGATCGGAGGCAGAGTGGCTGTGTCAGCATGGCAGGATCTCCTGGACTGAGCCAGTCAGCCTGCTGAGAAGCACAGTTTATTAGCTTGGACATAGTGCTGTGCTAACACGGCTGTACTGTGTCCAGGTCTTGAACAACTATTTGTGTAAGATGTGCTGTGTGAGGGGTACCAGCCTATTCAGACTTATCTCAAGAGACTGGACACTGTTTGATGGGTTGGTGCATGATGTTTGAGGAAAGGGTGAAAGAACTGAGCTTTTGGAGTTTAGCTTTAGACCTTGAAGGTCCAAGATGCTTCCACTTGTTTGACGGAAGAGTATGAAAACAGCTTAATAGGGAGGAGAGCTGAATAAAATCACTCCAGAAATGAGACAATGTTCAGTTTCAAATAGATTATACGGACATGTGCATCCAAGTCATTCTTTTTTTTTCTTTTCTTTTTTCCCCAGCCAAAACAATGGCAGTTAGATGGATGAATCACTGGTCTTTTCTGGCACTGCTGAAGGAAAATTTAAACTGGTGACTTCTTCTTTGCACTTTAATGGAGATGCTACAGCAAAGATTGGTATTTGATGTGACTGAAAAAAATGCCTGTTTTCTTCTGTTTGGAGACACTGATGTTAATACCTTTTTCTATGCCAACCTCTGTGTTGTTGGTTTTTTTTAAATTCAGCCATTTTAAAATAAAATATATTTATGAAAGACCCCAGGGCTATCATTCTTTTTATTCTGATTTCCTACTGAAACAAGTCTGTTGTGACTACAGTGTCTTTTTTTGTCCTCTTCTAACATTTCAACAGTTTTGAGATCAGTTTCAAACACATTTTTTCAGAGCAGTTAGAGGTTTCAATCACACTAATTTATTGGAAATTCTTTGAAAATTGGCAGCTGAGAAGGAGCCGTTGCTTGAACTGAACTTACTGCTAGGCAGTGGAGAATTCACATGGGACAGTTCCACAGGAATTTGTGCCTTCTGCTGCTCAAAGAATTACCCACAGATGGTGCAGAATATGCACTTTCAGGGGCTCAAATGGTGACAGTTCTGTGATTCATTAAACTTAAGTAGCTTCCCTGAAGGCCTTGGTAAGCCACGACAGTCAATATATTTACCCCTGGGGCACAATTTCAGCTCTAAAGTAATAGTTGTCTTTGGTGTATTTGGTAAAGTTACAAGTTTCTAGGTATGGGATAAAAATTTTAATCAGGGAACAATTTATATTTAAAAGTATTGTGCAGAGCCTTGCTTGCACAACTTTCCCTTGCCGTGTAGCTCTTTGTCTTTCTCACTTTGCTGTCTTCTGAGGAGAGTATAAAGTTATGTCCTCTTTACTCTGGATGTGACAGGACTTGGAGAATAACTCACTGTGTAACTCTCCTGACTAGAATGGATTGTCATTTTATTATTTTTAAATGGAAGTCTCTTAGATTTCACATCACCCATGAAAAATGAGTTTGATTTTTCATTTTATCCATACCCAAATAAAGCTGTTCAGTAGTAGAATGAGAATACCAGTTTAATGTAAAATATGCACTAATTAATCCCTTTTAGAAATTAATTTAACACTGTTTTCTCCCTTCTTCTGCAATAGTGTAAGTTCCTTTGTTCCAGTACTTCCTGAGATGACCTGCTGCTGACTGTACAAAGTACACTTAGTGCTGTAGTATTTTTGGCTAAGCTGAAAATTATTGGTGGTCTAGAATCCTTGACAAAGTCTACTCCTCTGCTTGCCAGCCTTCATCATGGATTAAGGTAGTAATACTGCAAAACCTCTCTAGTCAGGAAAGCAATTGCACACCTGTTTAAGCAGATGGTTAAATGCCACTGAAATTGTTTTGTGGTGGCATAATGGAGAAGGGCATGAGGACTTGTATTGATAGAATACTTCCATTATGGATAGATATTCCTGAAATGACAAGCCTCCATGAAGTTATTAAGAGCAGGTGCAGGCAGATGAAAGAATGAATGAGGAGAGGTGGGGAACAGGTACCTCAGTGGTTTTCTCCCACGGTGTGCCTATCAGTACAGAAAGACCAGGCCAGCTGATTCTGGATAAGAATTAAGTAAAGGGTGATTATATTTTTACATCACGGTTTGGACTTTTTCTGCTCATTGGGACAGCTCAAGACAGATTGTGCGATGGCAATCTTATGTGTGGTGTTTGAATATATAATAGGAATAGGATCCAGCAGCATGTGTATACATGGTGCAGAACAAAATGTTCTGTAAACCTTGTCAGAAAAGTATATGTCCTTGCCAGAAATACATACCCTTGAAAGACATAGAAAGCTGTTAATATGTGTACAGTCTATCAGGAGTGGAATTGAAAGGGGGAGGTGAGACAGGGGAGATTTTGTGGCCTCTATTGGCATTTATCACTTTCTTCAAATAGACTGTAACCCATGAAGATACCCAATCTCCTTTTAGGAGTACCCCAGATTGAATTGCTGAGCTCCCTGCAGGGAATTCATTCATCTGCCTGCCAGCCCTTGTGAATTATTTAACTCCTTCGGGGCTGTTCAGAAGGGTATTAATTTGGTTTAACCTTGCAGGCTGCACTGATCAGAAAAGACACATCCTATTACCTTCTATTTGTGGTCTCTTTTCAGTGTTCTTTCACACCCTGCCAGCCTGGGAAGCGCTGTGTCAAATTATAAAGAATACTGATCTGTCCGGAGCACATATGGAAACTGGTAGAAATTTCAGAAGCATCTAGGCAGGTGCTGACACTGAGAAATGGATGGGAGTAGATGTCCTGCCAGTTCTGAAAGTACTTTGTGGGACACATCTACTTATTTTGGCACCTGTACACCTTAAAAAACCTGCTCCCCCCCCCCTTTTTTTTTTCTGGAAAACAGTAAAGATATAGGTTAAACTACTCCAAATGATAATGTATAAGTAACATGCAAGGGTTGCATTGCTGCTCTTGTTAGTACTAGAAATACTAATTCTGTGTTTGTCATTCCTTATCAATTGCCCAACAGTGTGTTCTGTATTTTTCTTGCTTGTTGAAAAATCATTAGGTTAAAACATTGATTTTTTCAAGTTGGACAAATTAAATTTTAATAGTAGCAAATGTCAGCAGTATTTCCTACTATGCAAAGATTTCAGAAGCAAAATGGACCTTTGAAATATCCATTTTATTTTTGGCTAGAAGCAATCTCCTTAGGCTCTGGGCCAGATATCTGAACTGGCTAGAACAGAAACCAATCTATACAGTTTTTCCATGAGTGCCCTAAGGTGTTCAATTATGTCCAAAAAAAAAAAAAAAAGGACTGATTTGGATTATGGACAAATCATTCAATTTGTCCTTCCCTTCCCTTTTCCAAATCTTTGGTTTTTTTATGAACCTTAGTCCAAAAACAATTGCACTGAGACATGTCTTCTATCCCCAAAAAACTTATATCAGTCTTCTAATCAGAAAAAGGGAAAACAATGGTATGAAAGATACTATTTCTTTTACCTTTTTGGATGCAGTCAGAAGCATAGTGCTGGAACTCATCTAGAGAAGTTTGTTTGATTTTGTTTTAAACAAATAGATTGCAAAGCATCTGAAGAGAATCTGAAAAACTACCTATTTTCAGTTTTCTTATCTTTGATTTGGGGAGACCTCTTTTGTAAATGAACCTGTTTTTTAAGAACTCTTGGTGCTTTATGAACATTTTTTGAAAAGTTCTCATGTCTTTGAAGGGAGGAGCTTTCATGTCACTGTGAAGAATTGCTCTGTGTCTTTCTGTGGAACCAACACTTTAAAAACGCAGTGCTCTGAATCTTTTCTTGCTAGTCTTCTCTTCCTTTGTTGCTATGATTCTCTTTTTACTTTCCCATGGAAGCTAAGCTCAGGAGAGAGGTTTGCATTAACCGTGTTGAGCTTGAATGGATCTACCTAAACACAGAGCAGGGGTTTGCTTGTGGTATCTAAAACCACCATCTGCAGCACAGGTCTAACATAAGGATTCTTGCCACATGCTTCTTCACAATGAGAGAGAGATATATATGTATGTGTATATATATGAATGTGTCTATCTGTCTGTCTATTGGTCGGTCTATCTATCTATCTATCATTTGTGTGATATGAATGCCTACTCAATAATATCAAGACCCAAACTGCATTGTCACTTTGTGCAGAGCAATGGTATGATCGATTCATTCATTACTAAGGCTGGATTTCCATTGGTGGTAGCAAGGTAATGCTAATGGTGACATCATGTTTCAGTGTGCTTTATGTGCAGATTTTTTAAGCCTATGGGGGTAAATCACTTTGACAATGAGATACATATTTTTCTTTGGTAAACATTATGATGCATCACCTCAAACACAAATTGCTTCTTGTCTGCAAAGGGGAAAATTATCTTCCTTTTTGTTCTAGAGACTTTTGCTGTTTTTTTTTCTTTTTAAAGATTTTTTACTCTCTCTGACTTTTCTGGATTTTGCATCTTTTTTTGCCCATGTTTACTTCTTTCTTTTTCAAGAAAAAAGGATTGATTATCAGAATTAGTTATCAATAGATCATTGATTAAAAAGAAAATATACGTAAAATAGTACCTAAGGAGTCAATCTGAATAAATTTAAGGCAATGCTGTGAGTTAACCTGGAGGAGACATCCACAAAATCAATGACAATCTGAAATCAGTTATTTCCTTTACTTAGATCCCATCTTGTAAAGATCAGCTATTATTTGTCATATCTAATTTCCTGTCAGGGTCAGTTTAGTCTTCTGCACATACTACATGTTTATAAGGCAGGTTATGGATTCAGCCATACCATTCATTAACAGGTTGGTAGATTAAATAATAGGAAAAAAAAGGATACAGATTGAATCCTGGTTCTGTTTTTCCTTTTTTATTGGTCATTGGGAAGGCTGATTTTTTTTTTCCCAGCTTGCATAATGTGTGATCTTGTGTGTTTGCCTGTGTTTTTGTTTTCTGGCTGGAACTGAAGATATGCTTTTATTTTGATTAGAACTAGAGAACAGAGGATTACATGTGACTTGCCTGGCATGTGGAGTTCCAGCATTTCAGATGTTTAAAATATTTGCCATTGCACCAGAGTCTACTAATTTAACTTCCTTCTTCTAGTAGGCTGAAGAGGGTGTTAAAAGTTGGCAGAGTCCATGACTTTAAACGAACTTGTGTAATAACAGGCCTGACTTGATAAATTATTTTGACAAATTCTTGTTCTCTGCCTACTAATCCACTTTTTGTGGGAAAAGAACATGCATTTTACAGCTTAAAATTACTATAGTAATGGAAAGAAGATATATTTTTTCAGCCTGGGTAGTTTCTCATGTGGCAGTTTTCTTGCTGATTGCAGAATTAAGACCAGAATGAACTCTATTCTATGTTTTTTGCTTATGGATGAGCGAGTCTTCCCCCCGCCCCCGCCCGGGTGTTAACATATTACATTACACTTCTTCTCTAAGTCTAATCTACTGACTCAGAATACAAGGGAATAAACAGATGTTGCATGGGTAGGCTTTTATTTATTTATGTTTTGGGGTAGGGAAAAGGTGTGGCTGCTCTGAAATAGTGCATGCAGGAAGGTCCCCAGACAGTTTGAACTTACAGTTTTAACAAGATCTAAAAAAGAGGAGTAACACAGCATAGAGCACTGGAAATCAAAGGTTTGGTTCTCCACGCTCCTATGTGGACTGCAAATAGCCTTTCAAACTCTTTTTTTTTTTTTTTCCTATGATACTGATGTGTCAACTTTTGTAGTCAGCTGTGTCATAGCTTTTAGAGAGTGACCTCAGGAACAGGCATATGAAGACTGTGCTGTAGGTCAGCCCACACTAGGAAACTGGGGAGAATATTTGTTTGCGAAGATCTAAGCTAATGTACCATAAATGGCCAGAGAATCGAAAAGAAGCATTTGTGGAATCTGAGGACTAATATATAATGCAGTTACAGATTTTCCATTCTCTACAAACAGTTTAGCACCAAACTAGTCAGGATTCTGTGTTAAAAGAAATTATAAAATAAGTGCCATTCCCTTATAGAGTCACTAGCTTTCAGTTCTTACTAATCAACAAGTAAGGGCTACCTGAACAGTGTGGTAGAAAGATCACTGTCACTGGTGAGAGCAGGATTGGCTTTGTGCACAGGAAAAGTAGACAACAGACTACTGGGAGTTTCAAAATCACTATTGTTTTGCAGCTAGCCAGAGCTCTTGAAATTCAGGCTGCTGAGTTGAGATGGGTGTGCCTGAGGAGATGGGGACAAATTCACAGAACCACAGAATCACATAATCACAGAATGGTTGAGGCTGGAGGGCATCTCTGGAGGTCATCTGGTTCAACCCGCTGCTCAAGCAGAGCCACCTAGAGCCAGGTGCCCAGGACCATGTCCAGATGGCTTTTGAATATCTCCAAGGATGGAAGAAGACTCCACAACCTCCATGGGCAACCTGTGCCAGTTCTCAGTCACCTTCACAGTAAAAAAGTGTTTCCTGATGTTCAGACAAAGTGTCCTGCGTTTCAGGTTCTGCCCTGTCACTGGGCACCACTGAAAAGACCCTGGCTTCATCCTCTTTGCACTCTCTCTTCAGGTATTTATATACATTGATAAGATGTCCCCCTGAGCCTTCTCTTCTCTAGGCTAAACAGACCCAGCTCTCCCAGCCCTTCCTCATAGAAGAGATGCTCCAGTTTCTTAATCATCTTCATGGCCCTTCATTGGACTCTCTCCAGTATGTCCATGTCTCTCTTGCACTGAAGAGCCCAGAACTGGACACTGTACGCCAGGTGTGGTCTCACCACTGCTGAGTAGTGGGAAATTCTTGCAGAGGTACTCATTTCTTCTCTTTCATCCACCCAGTGGCAGGAGCAGCAGCAAGCTTGGCTCACCGCAACTTTCCCTAAGGCCTCTGTCTACCAGCTTTGCCCATTTACCCTTCTCAGATCAAGAGTAGCTTTGCTCAAGCTCTCCATTTTGGAGTAGTAACCTTTGACTGTGCTATGCGTCCTGAGAAGCTTTGAGCCAGCTCAGGATGCGGCACAGCATAATGCAGCCAGCTCCGATTGAAAGCAGACATTGGCTCATCGTGTTTTTAATGCAGTCATATTTACACTCCACGCACTTAAAGCTGATCCCAGGCCCATTGAAATCAGTGGGAGGCTTTCACTTGGCTTCAACGGGCCCTTGATCAGGCCCTTAATTAGTTATACTTCCATTATTGCTCAGCAGGAGTCTGAAGGCAGAACCTTGTACATTCCTGTCTCTTTTTTTCAAGAGAACACTCCTGTTATTGAAACACGATGTGACGAACCTCCCTAAGGTACAGTAAAAAGGGCTTTGTTTTTTTTCCTCCCTTCATGGTTACACAGAAATCTATAGTTCCTTTTGTTTTTCTTTCGTTTGTTCCCTCCCACAGTAAGCACACTAATTACCTGCTCCTTAAACTTTACTATTTTCAGTTACAGTAACCTTACTGGAAAGGACTGGTAACGAGAGAGACTTCAGGATCTAGACTTAAGCAAAAAGAAATTTAATATATAAAAGCATCCGAGTGATATAGGTTCTGTTATCCCACTTTGAAAAGTTACACTGAGACTTTATGAGCCTAAAATTTCTAGTGCAAGTCTGTGGGAGTTTGGAGTGCAACTCAGGCTAGAAAGTTCTAGCTGAGTACAATCTGCATCACTGCAATCCCACACAACTCTGCAAAGCTAGGAGTAAGAATATTTTTGAAAAAGATTTGGAAAAGCAGAAGTGAAGACATCCTAAACTGCACTGAAACAAACAAACATTAATAATTCCAGATATACACATCATAATACATGGGCTGATGGGCTTTTTTCTTTTTTTCTTTCCTTCTCATCTGTTGGACTCCCAGAGGGTCAGATTGTGTCTGCTTAGACTAGACTAGTCCCTATGGGGAATTTACTGTGTGGTATGCTGGGGCAAGCATTTGTAGGCGGCTTGCTATCCTGCACTAACACACTGTGTGAACACGCTCAGGACAGCATTCACCCTGCCTCACTTCAGCCACCCGCAAATTAAGCATCTACTTCTGCAGGTCATCCTGTCTGTCACTACAGGCAATCGGGAAGCAAAGGCAATGCTTTGCTCCCTCCTAAAGATGGCATGGGGAATCGTCCTCTGGAGGTATCTGTCTGCTTCGATTGGTTAGAAAGGGTACTCAGACAAGGGGCTGAACCTAGAGGTTTAACTTCTTGGAATGCTCTCCATGAGCCCAAAGTACACAGTCTTCTCAGTTCTGTTTGACATGGGAATGTTCACACTGAAGGTACGGTTCAGCATGGGCAAGTGTATTGCAGGCTGTCTGGGGTAAACATAAGGACAAAACTAGAGAAAACAGACACCTTTGTCAATAAAGTGTGAACCTGTCATCTCAATGTCTGGAAAACTCCCAGTCTATCTATGGTGTTATCAATACTGAAAGCTTTGGGTGCAATGACTAGGAGTATATTTCACCCAGAAAGAAAATCACCTCACACACCAAATACATATGCATCATGGTATTTGAGGCATAACCCGTGAAAGCAGAGAGAAATCCATCTGGCCCGCCATTTATGGGCACTGCATTTTTACTGTCACTTTTAAAAAAGTTACGTTAACACCCACCTCCAGGCTAAGTCTTTGCGTATGCAGCTCTGTTCTAAAAACATTCCCTTTCTCAGCTGGAGAACCTGCTCCTGTTTTCCCCATCTCTCTAGCTATTCTTTCATGTTGCTGGTGCAGAACAAGACACTGAAAACAGCTGCATAATATGTACGTGTATGTCTTTGGGGAAGGTGAGGAGAGGCAGCTGCTGCCTTTGTAGGATGCAGAAGTGCTTTAAAAAGAATTTTTATGACCCTGTCTGAATACAAGTGACCACTACCTGAAATTAAAACCTGAAGTAAAACTTGCATAAAAAGGTATCTTCTGATAATTGTATACAATTTACCTAACAAACAGATACATCAAAGTATTTTTTATGTGACATATAATGTATTTTCAAAGCTCAGACTTAATCTGGCACTTCATCTACCACCCTTCATGTCAGTTGCTTTCACTCTGAT
The DNA here is from genome assembly GCF_035582795.1 of Mycteria americana. NCBI lineage: Eukaryota > Metazoa > Chordata > Aves > Ciconiiformes > Ciconiidae > Mycteria > Mycteria americana. The sequence continues at coordinate 121,766,960 of NC_134365.1, forward strand.
TCCATATCGTTTGCTTTCCATAAATAATACACTGCTCTTTTCTTGCTGACAAAGGACAGTAGTTCTTATGAAAGTACTTTCTTGCTTCTCCTTATTTGATAACATCACTGAGGAATCCTAGATAGAAAGAAATAACTTTTCCTATTGTGTTAAGCCTTAACAATTTGCAGATAATTCTACTGCGATAAATTCTATTATGTGAAATTGTTGTACCTGAAAAATAGACATCTACCTGCACTGTTAGGTTGTAAGTTGCAGTTTGGGCTGTGCTAGTTGCTTCTTATTACAGTGTATGAGCAGGCATGGGAGACTCAAGGAGAGAAAACAAGCTGGAAGTCTTTCCCCCGACCCACACTAAATTTTCCATGCTGTTAATGGACTTCAAAAAATTGCCCTGATCTTTGAGGGATATGGTTCTTTCCTCTCCAAATATACAAAGTCAGACACTAGCTGTTGAATAAGATAAGAAGTCACAGAAGCTGAGCTCTGATAATTGGCAGAGCTAATCAGGTCATACTCTAACATCTGAGCAGAAAATGAAGAATCTTGATTAGAAACACACGCTGGGGCTTGGCATCTTCTACAGTTCCATTATAATGCACATTCAATGGCAGCAGCACACAACAAGGGTTCAACATCCTACAAGAACAAAACACACTGTCTTTTTAAAAGCAGAAAAAAATCTTAGTCATCAACTGGACTTATTAAATTTGCTTTAACCCAGTTAGATTTCTGAAAATTCAAAGACTTTGCAATATTTGTGCCTCAGAGCTGCATTGCTTGCTTTTTAATTGAGGAGGTAGGAGGATGATCTGTTTAGGAGAACATAGTGGCGGCATTCCCTTTCCTCAAATTTACTGTAATTGCTCCAATGATTGAGAAATCAATCAGGGCAGTGAAATTCTGAATCTTGCAGTCTGCTGTGCTGGAGGAATCCTGTGAGACTTTGAGTCACTAAGGTTATTTTTTCTCAGTTTTAGCTCTGTATCTCATGTTATTGCCCTGTCTTCTAGATGCACACTGGTGATGGACTGATTCACCTTTATGAAGCATGCATGTTAGAACTGTATCATGACCATTGTCATGACCAGACACACATGGGCTAATTTCTTTTTGAAGAATGCTAGGTGGATGACCTGTTCTGCTGCCAGTATCTGAACTGCTATTTCCAGGACCTGCTTGAGCATCTTTGCATACCTCTGTGCTGTGCTGTGCTATCACCTCTTCATATAGGCAGATCATACACATACCTAGCAATTGACTGTCACAAGAACGGTGACTATTCCAAATTCATTTGCAGCCAAGCTATTGAATTAGCCGTCTCTTTGAGTTTATACACACTAGTCCACAAATATACAGACGTAGCTCTGCGTGTGCTCATGTTCACAAGCGTGTGGGCACAAGCACACATACTGTCTGCACATCGTTTAATTTGCATTTTAATTTTACTACGCTTACTTTCCTTGTTATTCCTGCCAGTGATCTTAATGGACTCCTTTCTTCCCTCCTTATTGATTCTGGAATTCCCTTCATGGCAAATGAATAGAAAAGACGATATATGGAGAAAGAATCTGGGGGAAATCCTTCTCTCCAGACAGCAATGTACATTTCTGATGCATGCTGTACATTTTACTCATGAGAATATAAGAGTGATTCACAGTGAAAATTGGTGAGGAAAATTTGCTATTTACAGTAAAACAAAGTCCTCCACAGACTTCTGACTACATAACCTTTAATATAGAAAAACAGTTAATAACAGTTGCTCGTAGATTTGCAGTGTTGAAGCAGAGGCATAGAACTGCATATATAATGGAATTGGGAAGCTTTCATCATTTTCAGACCTGACAAAAATAGTGGATATTTAAATATTTCATCTTGGCTTATTATGAACTGGCATTTCTCCGTACTTACTAATAACTGAGAATGTATTGTGGCTTAAAAAGGCCTGAAGGTGGATACAGTCAGCCAGGAAACACTGAAGGGAATGGGAGACTGTTACAAAGGGCACGTGCTTGAATATGGACTCACAGGTTGTATAGGTTGGAAGAAGCGATAACATGTTTTTCTTTTAAGCCTGTAGTTTATACTGAGCTTAAGCCAGTGTGTCCTGGAAGTCACTGCCATATTTTGTCTTTATGGAATTATTTGACCATTTAATTTCAGTTCTGTAATGAATCACAGTTCAGTTAGTACCGTAGATATTTCTGATGCAGTGGAGGAAGGTGTGTGTAATGAGAAACAATAGAGAGAAGTTAAAGCCAGACAAATACAAACAAAAAGAGAGGCACAAAGGTTTAGTAATGTTTGTATAATAACCTGTGTGTCCAGCTTCCAGGTATCATGTGGATTCTCCACTTCCTGAGGTCTCATGACAAGACCTGGACATAGCCTGGATAAACATGCTTTTGCCAAAGACAAACTACTAGGCTAGGCTTATGCGTTATGGTCTACTTTTTACAGGAGTAAGAGCAAATGAACTAATGGTGATCCCTACCCTTAAAAACAACAGAAAAAGGTATCTGTGAGTCATTTGCTTCCCTTGGTTTACAGGATCTGCCCCCCCAAAAAGTAGAATTTTAGCTAAAGGCTTAACGAACGGACCTGGGAATAAAGCACTGGCTGCTATTAATGCATGGGGTTTGACTACACATATTCATGGGAAACCAGAGACTTGTATCATTGGATATCCTAGGGACTTCAGTCCTCTCTACCGACAGTTAAGCATCTTTCTATAGAACCACATTCAACCCAGAAGGGACAGGGAATCTAAAGAAATTACTTAAGTTGCCTTTGAATCACCTTATTTTAATGAGAGTGTTCTAAAATGTATACTGTAGGAATGCTTAATGCAATGACAGCTCTTTCTTCATGAGATAGCAGTCCTTTCTTGTGTCCCTGGGTGACACATTCTGTTGTTTTTTCAACTAGTTAATCACCTCTTTTGTTAAGTAAAGATATATTTTCACATTTTTACCCATTGAATGTCAAGTTCTTTGGTTTGGTATTGAATTATCTATTGGAATGGTCTCCAGCTTCTGGGGGCTTGAAATAATGTAGTTACTCATTTTAATTTTGCATTAAATTTAGATCCAAGTCACGTGAAATCATGCAGTAATCTAAAAATATATCCTGCAGGGTTTTGTCTATGATTCCCAAAGAGGCATAAACAGCATATACAGATATATGATAAATCTAGTATAGTTTCTCTATATTTATTAAAAGAATATTCTGTTTTAGTATCTATGTTCAGTAGTTATTCTCCATCCTGCATATGTCTAGTGAAATGTGAAAAAGAGTTAGTTACAGCGTATCCTCACATCAGGACCATTTTACTTCAAGTTCATTCCATAAAGCACAATGCTGCCTGAAAACCTTAGGAGTAGTATAGGCAGATATTTCACAAATGATTCATGAAGCTACATTGAACGTATTCCCCCAAACTGTTTTTTAAGAACTGTTTTACCACACCATTCTGCCTTTAAAATATCAACTCCTTCCAAACGTAGAAGGTTGTCTCTGCGGGCAAGATCCAGCATACTGAACAAAGGCTAAAAGCCAGGAACTCCTTAATTCTAGCAGCAACTTGCTCTGTCCCTTTAGTAGCAGGTCTCTTTCTATTCAAGAGGATACACCAAACTAAACTTTCAGTGGAATTTTCCGTGCAACCACATTTCCCATAGATGATATATTCACCAAGCCTGCAGAAGCTAAAGAAATATTAGGTGGCAGTTGTGGAATTCATTTCACCTACTTTTTCCTTCTTAAATGATGATACTGTTGCTGCTCCTTCTGTAGTCAATGGAGGCAAAGATAAGCAGGCCACAAGCAGGCAACAAGCAGGCACTTCCAGAGATCATTTTATCCCACTGCAAACAGGATTTGAGATAGGAAGTATTTATTTCCTCTTCGTTGACTGACTGCAGAGGGAGCAGTCCAACTTACTATAAATGCCTAAGTTTTTGACAGCTAGCATGACTAAAATGGCCGATTGTTATTAAGATATACTGGAAATTATGACAATTTTTGACCATTGCATTACGCATTCTTGATGAAATAGTAGCACAGAGGACTTGCGTTCTCCTTTCCAGAGTCAAAGAGGAATAGTTGGCATAATACAAATCAAGTTGTTGCTTAGGTCTCCTCTGTCCTCCAAGGCTCTGTCTACATGAGTAAGTAAAATATGTGCATGAGTGTTGTGGCCACTGGCACTCAGTTGTCTGTAATTCTGAACTGTTAGAGTGCCCATGAGCATAGTTTTGGCCTAGGCCAACTGGCAGTCTCCCACTCTCAAGTATTGTTTGGGAGTTAGTATGGGTCAAAGCCCATTCCTGACAAGCAATCTGGACATAACTATATCTTTTGGAGACTTGGGAGGGTTTGGTACTACTGCCTCCGTGTCAGAGGACAGTCCCAGGCATTAGCTTATGATCACAGAGGCTTACTTAGCTGTGCTCCCCTTCTTATCTTTATGAGCCTTTTAGCATTAGTAAAGCCTTTCTGTTGGGTTTTGTCACAGCAACTCTACATGTCCTATAGGCACTAGGGGGTTGGGTGATCTTTAGATTCCAAGTCATATAAAATTGCTTTTAATATATTACAGGTATCCTGTTGGTTCTGGCAAGCTAGAGGTATTACACCTATGTAATTGGAAACTGAGTTCATTTAAGATTCTTTTAAACTTTTTATATCACTCAGCTTTTTGTTTGATGGGGGGAAATAAAATGTCTACAGTGATGGCTATGTAAGGGGTCATTTAGTTGAAAGGTATCCATTTATTTCTTGACTTCACAGAAAAACACTTTCAAGAGGTAACGTTTGAACAAACATGGTCTTTCTTTCTACAAACATTATGGTAAAAACCATTAAAATGCTCAAAGAGTGTTGAAACACTGTTCCATTTAGCTTTTCCCCTTCTCCCTTGAATCATGATTCTCTTTTCTAGTTACTAAGTATATCTCCCATTTTACTGCTGGAACACCCACCCATAGGATTTACATTATATAGCACTGTCTAGTATTTTATTGTGTGATCTTACAACTTAGAGTGTAGACTGCAGAAGTGATAGGCTGCAGATTGTTTACTTTTGGACTCTTTTTTTTTTTCCTAATGACAATTAACTAAAACAGAGGAAAAGTTAAGTCTGATGTCTAACCAGGTGTATAGTATTTCTACTTCTTTATATTGTATCATTGACACATTCCTAATGTTGTACACTTGACTGATAGGTAAATCATTTTTATGTTTGATTTTTTTCATTTTTTCCCCAGAAGACATCACATATAGCTCCTAGCAAAAGAACTGTGATCTATAAGAAAGGAGCTATATTAATAGTGCTCATTCTTCAAATGATTTTTTGCCAATGACTGCCATTTTTACTTTTAAATCATATATCTAATGTCAGAAATATTCAACATTTTATGTAACATTATGTACTTATGTTAGACATCCAAGTGAAACATATGACACAATACTGAAGTCCGTTCATCCTGCTTTACTGATGAAGCTTGAATTCAAAAAGACACTAAGAAGTTAAACTGCAAAGATAACCCTGAAAATGTCCTTCCTCCTGCAATGAAAGTTAAACAGGTGTCATAGATGTCATGGATTTTACATCTATTTTTCATCAAAGCTTATGGTGTAATAAAGATACATGCTAGACTCTGTAAGTATTGGGGAATACCATATTTGAACAGGGGGAGTGGAAGAGAAGACTGCCAAAACATGGATTACAAAGCAGCAAAATCTTAGGCTCAAAGGTTATTCAGAATTGTATTGTGTAAGTAAAGGAAGCAGCTCTGTTGCCCAGCTGCTCCAAAGATGCCAACAGTTATTTTAATCTTGCCAGGGGGCTAGATGCCAGTGACAAAAATTAACATAGTGTAACATCTGTTTTTTGTGATTGCTGCCCAAAAATGAGAAAGGAACATTCAGTTGCTTCAATATGCATGACTGAAAAGGACATAGATTTTTTAGCATCCTCTTTATCAGAATATGCTTTTGAGCACTGATGCTTTTCCCAGTCTGTTCTCCTATTCAGCCCACGTTGTATGGACTTCCAGACAATGACATTTTAAGACTGGCATCAAGGCTCCTCCCCAGTCATAGCTGTTCATGGGGTCCTGAGTCCAGGGTGACTCAGTTGGTGTTCTGGAGCCTTTCTTGGTAAAGGACTCCTTTCACCTCCTCCTCCGCCAAATGTCTCAGTGAGGCAGCCAAGCATGCTTAATCCTTTCTCAACATCCGCTCACAGGGCAAGATGCTTCTGGCAGACACAACCAGTCTGTTGTAATTTACAGGCAACGTGATAAAACAGCTGTCCTACATTTCTGAAGTGCTGAACACCTTGAAGAAACATTTGGCTAAAAGCAACATAAAACAACTTTGAAGCCATTTAAAGCAGAGGCTCTGTGAGAGCAAAGCATAAGAAAGAATTTTAAAAGTCATCAGGCATGATCAAACCTAGCTGTTAGATGCTTGCTCTCAGGAGCAGGATGCACTGCTTAGCTTGTGCCTAACTCCCTAGAGTAAGAGAGCATCAGCTGTTTCAGGATGGAATATGCAAGATCTAGCATGTTTGGGAAAGGTATATTGTTCCCCGGTTGTTTCCAGTCCTGTGTTTTTGTAGCCTATTATTCTTGTTTTAGGGGAATAGCCTGTGTTGCTATTGAATTTGAATCTGGTCTTTCAGATCTTTTCTTCACTTTGTCAAGATCATTTTGAATGCTAATCTTATCCTCTAAAATACTTGCATACTTTATAAGTGCAGTTAATTCCACCATTCAGAGTATCAATGTATTGTAAGACAGAACTGGACACTCCACAGACGCAATTGGACACACCCTTCCATACTGGCAGTGAACCACTGATAACTCTTCCCTGGCCCACTTTTACAACTAGTTTTGTAACCATGACTAGGTAACTTCTTGTAGACCAAGTTTCACTGCTTCTTTATTAGAATACTGTGGCAGATGGTGTAATGTCTTAATAAAATCAAGATATATGACCTTCTCAGCTTCTTTCTTAGCCTGTGTTGATCTACTGTGGAATGACATTAGACTGGCTTGATGCAATGTGCTGTTGATAAAACCATTTTGGCAGCTCTCAGCATATATTTTCTGGTGCCTAAAGCAGTTTTTATTTTTTAAAGAGCTTAAGTTAAGGTGAGTGGTCACCAGTTTATCTTCCTTTTTCACCAGTTCAATTCACCAGTTTCTCTTCCTTTTTCTGCCAAACATCCTTCTTGTTAAAGATAGGCACCACAGTTGCTCTTTCCAATCTGCTAGAATTTCCCTCATTCTCCATGAATTCTCAGGTAGATTTGATGTTGTCTCAGACAGTCCTTTAATGTATTCTTCAGGTTTAATTGATTTGAACACATTTAGCTTTATGTACACTGTAGCCTGTACCTTCCCAGTTATAGGGTAAGATCTTTCTTGGTTTGAACAGTACTAGTCCCTTGCTCACCATAGGCCTTTCCAGTGCAAGCTGATGCAAAAAACGCATAAAATACTCTTTATCCTACTGAGTATCATCTGTAGCTTTCCTTCCTGTTGAGAAGTGGGCCAAGACTCTCCCAGTGCTTCCTCTTACTACTAATCTACTTACAGATTAATTTCTTGCTATCACGGATGCCTCTTGCAAGCTGAATTTCTTTTTGTTTCTTGGCTTCCAGAGTTAGCCCCTATTTCCTTCAGCAATTATCTTCAATGCTATGACATAGTTTGTGTATGTGTCCTTCTTGTAAGGTCAATGTGACATTCACAAGTCAGCTCAGCTGATCTCTTACTACATTTCTTATACTTCAGCTGGATTCCTCTGTGCATGTGCATGTGTGTGTGTGGGTGTGTGCCTTTTCTCTGAAGGACAGCTTTCCTTAAGTGCTGTAGTTTTCTACAAAAATCCCCCAAATCCCTATGATCAACAGCTCCTGCAATCTGGGTGATTCTTCTAATTACCCATAAAAGAATTCATCTACTGATACTTCTAGTTCAGTAACGTATTTTAAATCCCCAACGTATTAGCACCTTGCTGCTTTCCTCTTCTATCATTACCTGGATGCTTGCATCTTGTCCCTCCCTATACATAATATGGTTGGATAGGCATTGAACAAACCTACTGTGTCAGCCACCTCTTCAAGTCTCTGTTGCACCAGTTAACTTGTTATCTTGATCATCTAGTAAGATGTCTGTGCTAATGCAAGAAAGACAGGAAATAAAAGGCAAATAATCGGACTTGTTCAATGGATTGACTCACTCATTCACTTCATCCCTTTTATGACCTTTTCATGAATGGACCTATGCATGCCTTTGATTTTGGGTCCTTGTCAAAGTCACGGGTGTTTATACATACCTAGAATCATAGAATCATTTAGGTTAGAAAAGAACCTTAAGATCATTGAGTCCAACCGTTAACCTAACATTGCTAAGTCCACCACTAAACCATGTCCCTAAGAGACATGTCTACATGTCTTTTAAATGCCTCCAGGGATGATGACTCAATGACTTCCCTGGGAAGCCTCTTCCAATGCTCGACAACCCTTTCAGTGAGCAATTTGAGCAATAATAGCATAATTCTGAAAGATAATAGCAGTGTTTAAAAGAAGGATATACAAGCTAGAACCAATATCTTCATCCATATTTTTCTAGAGCTTTTTTTAAGTCTTGCAGAGACCTATTATTTTGAAACAACCCTTTCAGTGAAGAAATTTTTCCTGAAAGTTTCTATCATCCTTCCCTGGGAAGGCAGTTAAAATCCTCCTCCAGGAGGAACTTTATAAGCAAAGGTGGTCTTCCTTTGTCTTTGTCAGGAGGTGGCAGTTGTCTTATCACTAGCTTATGGAACAACATTCTGTGGTCAAAGAACCCACACTCCATCCCAGTTACACCATCTGAGCAGGGGGTCCTGAACCCTAGTTTTATCCCTTCAGGAGCTTGGCCCTTCACTGAAAGAACTGGCCAAGACCATGTTCCTGATGCTTATGTTCCCTGTGTTTCCCTAAGTCCTTTGCTCCAGCTCTCTGAGCTTCCTAATTAATTTTGATTTGTTCATTCAAGGTGGTATCAGTGTCTGGAATAAGAAGTGTGGTTAGTGGTACAGGTAAGCCTGAGTAACTTTTCAGTTATTCAGTTCAGACTCAGGCTGCTTGGCAGTAACACATCCTCTGAATTCTTGAGGAGTTCTTTCGTAATAGATTTGGAATAGATTTTTTTCTGCCTACCAGGACAACGTGTCTGTTTCTGATCTCAGCAGATGATTACTCAGGAGCTGGAAAGTGTCTCCAAAGATGGATGTAGCTAACTTTATCCCTCCTCTTCCTCCTATTCTGTTAGTGGTACTCTTGCAAAACCTATACAATTATCTACTGTCTCTGTGTTTGGAGGTTTCCTGTGTTAAAATGTTTATGATCACTGTTTCATCTGATCGCTCAATCTCACAGCTTTCCTTCATGAGTCTTATGAAATTCTATTAAGTGGCGTGTCCAGTGCTGACTATCTTTCCCCTCTTGACCTTCACAGAAAGGGAAATACAGCCAAATGTAGTCCAAGGCTTGGGATGAAGCATTGACCTCATCTGTCACTGTCCTTAGCGATGCAGGTTGACAAATAATTGAGAGACAAGATACTTCTTGTGGAACTGCCTGTGTTCAATACTCTCCGTTATGTACATTGTGATACTTGTTAACACCTTATATTTAAAACTCCATCCTGAAAATTGTATTTAATAGCTCTTGAGAGCTGCTGGGCTAGTGGCTTACTGACCTTTGGCCTAGATGAATTCTGCTGCTTTGCTGTAAGGGAGACACTGAATCCAACCATTTCTTCACTGAAAGGATTGTTTCAAAATAATAGGTCTCTGCAAGACTTAAAAAAAGCTCTAGAAAAATATGGATGAAGATATTGGTTCTAGCTTGTATATCCTTCTTTTAAACACTGCTATTATCTTTCAGAATTATGCTATTATTGCTCAAATTGCTCACTGAAAGGGTTGTCGAGCATTGGAAGAGGCTTCCCAGGGAAGTCATTGAGTCACCATCCCTGGAGGCATTTAAAAGATGTGTAGACATGTCTTTTAGGGACATGGTTTAGTGGTGGACTTAGCAGTGTCAGGTTAACGGTTGGACTCAATGAGGTGGGACAGTTTGTTGGATGGAATTGTTAACTTGGGTTCTAAAAGTTGTATAGCAGTGTTAGCATGAGGGTGTGCCTGTGTCTGAAGAAGTCCTGCCTCTTGATAGGACTAATTCTCCAGGGAGCAGCACCACACTGAACTTTTGGATCTGAAAGAAGCTCAGCCACAGTTCAGCCTCTGCACTGCATTTTGTGGCATGCTTTATATGCCTAGAACGGAGCTTAAGGCCTTATGTGCGTCTGGAATAGTGGGATTTTAATAAGCAATCAGTATTGCTCCTCATGATATTTGACTTTTATTTTTTCTTTTAATTTTTGTTCAGGTACATTGGGAGAAATGTACACACTAGCTGAAGGAAAGACTAAACCTCCTTCACTGAAATGTTAGCAAATTTACAAAGGTAATGTCTTCTCTTGGACTCTGCTGTTAAAGCACCATTCTCTGCTCTTTCCATCCCACCACTCCCCTCTTTTTCATTGCAATTTTACTGTCTTTTATCAACAGCAGACCTGATTCTCCAGGCCATCATGCCCTGTATGTGCAAATGTTGCACATACTAATGTTGCACCTTGGGGAACTAGTCCTGCTGAGGGGGAGGATTTACTTTACCTCATGCCAATGCCAATATGCTGTTTTGGAGACCTGCTCTAGTGTTTCTGCATGCTGTTCACACTCTTGCAAAGTGGATGTCAAATTTTCCCATCCTGATTTTCACAAGTATATACGTGACTCTCCAGAGTTCAAGGCAGGGGAGAATCACGCTTACTGCACTTGAACACTGTTACTTTGTAATGGAAACTGGTCAACTGCGAGTTTGTACCTTTCTCCAAATAGATAACTGAACGTGGCTGTGCTGTGTTGAGCTTGGCTCTTAAGCTGGGTTTGCATCCAGCTTTTGCACATGGCTGGTTATATAATACTGCAGCAGCATGGAAAGACAAGAATTACTTGATGAGGAAAGTGACAGTGGAACGAAGCACTGAATTTCATTATAAAGGTGAACAACTTCAGTTTGTGACAGCTAAGAGAATGAAGTTCTTTAACAGGGATTATTTGGATTAGAGGATAATTGTACCAGGAAAAATGTCCATCTCTCCATGTATGTAATAAAGTGCTGTAGCCCATGGATTTTATTCAGTGACATGATAAAAAGAATCCATAATCGCGTACTTAGTACTAGATTCCTGTGGCCCCAGTTTGGTGTGAATAGTTGACCATTTGCAATAGTTGACCATGGCATTCTTCTGTCATTCAGAAATCCCCAAGTAGGCATAGCTGTATGATCACCATGCATCATGAATGTGGAGACCACGCTGGAAGCTTTTGGAATCTGATGTTCCCCATCTACAGCACTAGACTGAAGGCACTAAGAGCCAGCCAGTATAGTACAGAGCAGCTATATGTTCTATGTCAGTGAAGAACCCGACCGAGACTGGGAAAACACTCTATTCATCTGTGAGTCAGCTTTCCATACATGTGTCCACCCATTCTGTGGAACTAGCTCTGTAGGGATACAATTTCTGCCTGGTATGGGATTGCTGTATTCAGCAAGTCTCTGAGTTTTTGTCCTCCGGTATATGATCCATTCCATAAAACAGCAGTGAGATTGCATGGCATGCAAATCAGGAGTTACTTTGGCCTGCATCTCTTTCCATCATATCTTCTTTTTATGGCACTGCCAATAATGTAGAGCTGTAAGATGCTGCGTGCTGCATCTACAGTACAGATGCTAAGGGTGAAATGTTCTTTCTGTGGGAGTTGCTAAAGGCAGAAGAGCTTCACTTTGAGATACTACTTAAAAGTTCAAAGTGTTAGTAATTCGGAGAAACCATTGTTTGACTTTAAACTGACTGTGTGTCATCTGAACACTCAGTCTTTGATGAGTCTGAGAGAGAAAACGGAGCCCTGCAACGTTGCTCTCCCAGTCATTGTCCTGATGCTGCTGCTTTGTTTCCTAAACTGAAACTCTCCTTTGTGTTTTTTTTTAGTAAGGACTGTGTTCTTTGATCTTGTCCCATTGCCTGTAGAAGGGATACGGGTTAATAAGGGCTATAATTGCTTTTTGTTTAGAAAATGGAGTATTCTGTCTGCCTGTGGTTAGCGCTCTGAAGTGCTTCTTAGCACTTCTTAGCACTTCATCCCTGCATGCTCTTGGGACAAAATATGTAACATTCCAGTGGGGAAATGAAAACCATTTCACTATAGGTGGGGGGATGTACTAGAGGATGGAGTTTACTCCCTTCTAATCTGGCCAAATTAGAATTTGCCTACTCCTCACAACAGGATAATTGGTCCACTTTTCAATAGACCATTATACCCCTGAGCTTTCTCATTAATATGCATTGAGGAAAAGAGAAGAACACCTTCAGGAGGGATGCGGGAAGTCCCTCTAAGTGTGGACGGTAACCATGGCACGTTTTCAGAGGCCCAGTGGGGATAAAAGGTTTTGTTCAGCAGCCTTGACAAACTGAATGAAGAAAAAATGCTTTTTTCTACAGATATAAGGAGCAGGAGAAGGAGCAAGGGTAAAAGAAGGCAAGGGAAAGATCAGCCACTTGAGGGGGAGTAAATAATGAGTATTTAGTTTATTTCAGTACCTGAAACAGCTGTGGTGGCCTAGAGTACAGTCTAGATACACTTGTATTCATGGAGCTAAGAAAGAAGCTGGAGAAACAGTTTGATCAAAAGCAAAGCCGAGCAGGGGTATATTTGTTTCAGCATTCCTTGTAATGCTCTTGCTGTGCTTTTATTAGTGGACTGAAATGGCAGTAGTTTAATTCAAGTCACTACTGTAGCAGTGTAAGTCAATCAGAAATTTGACTGTCTTAGAAAAAAAAACTGATTATGTGATAGTTAATGCAGTTAATTCACATTTTCAATTATTATCCCACAAGGATATGTCTATGAGGAAAATATCACTATGCTAAAGTTCTTCCATGAAGATTGATATAGGTGACAAAATTTAATTAAGGATTTCAATTTATTCCCACTGAAATGAGTAGGAAAACTCTCATTCACTTCAAAAGCAGCAGCTACCTTTTATGTATGAGTAGTACCAAAAATACACCGTTGAAAATATCAGAAGAAAACAAGCTTGTGTTAGGGACTCAGAAGTAACCAAACCAAAACTCCTATACTCCTAGGTATAACTGTATATGCCCAGATAGCTCTGTGGACTTCAGTAGTACAGAGCTACTCACACAACAAACTTTTGCCAAGTGAATGATTAAACATTTTTAACATTTACCTTTGTTTTGCTGCAGATGAGTTAAAAGTTTCTCCAAATTATGTAGCTTCCTATTCTAGTACACATGCACACAGAAAAAATACAGATAAAGTATTTGTTGAGGGTAGGAATTTTATAAAGGTAACAATTTATAAAGGAAAATTCCAAATCTGCTTCTGGGCTGGGATGCTGTACACCTACTTTCTGCAGGAGAAAGCTTTACAAATGAAATATAAACCTTCTAGAAATACGACACATATTTGGAAATGATTGCCAAGTAATCACTCAATGATAGACTATTCACACAGAAAATCAAGTTATACCCTGAGAATCAGCCAAGTTAGCAGCAAGAGACAAGGATACTCAAAGTGGAAGGGATTATAAAATTTAAAAATGAGAATAATGAACATGAGAATATTAAAAATCAAAATACATAAGGAGTTCCACAATGGCTGTAAACAGGAAAATGATATGCCTTCCTTTTAAGAAAGACAAGAAGGTGGATTTAGGGAACTACAGGCTGATTAGCCTTTCTTCAGACCTTGGGAAAACTATGGAGGAAATTCTCAAAAAGCTATTTCCAGGCTCATGAAAGACAAGAACAAGACCAGAAAGAGTCAGCTTGGATTTTTCCCTTGGCAAATCATGCTTGACCAATCTGACAGCCTTCTACAATGAAGTTATTTGGCCTGTGGATGAGGGGAGAATAGCAAGTCTTTAGCAAGACACTATCCTATAACTTCTGCTAGCCAAACAAGGACAAGTGGACTGGATGGTAGACTGTAACAAGGGGTGGAAAATTGGCTGGACCTTTGAACTTGAAGGGTCTACAGTTTCAAGTCTAACAGTTCATGGTGTTCCTTGGGGGTTGATACCAGTTGGGGCCAGTGCTAATGCCTCCATCATTGACCTGGACAACAGGACTGAAGGCATCTCAGCCAGCCTCCAGATGACACTGAACTGGAAGGAGCAGTTGATGCACAGAGAGGGATGTTACTCAGTGGGATCTAAACAAGCAAGAGGAATGGGCTATCAAGAACTTATGAAGTTGAACAAGGACAAATGCAAAGTCCTGCACCTGGGGAAGAGTAAGCCATGCATCAATACAGGCTGGGGACCAACTCTCTAGGTAGCAACACTGCAGGATAGGACCTGTGGGTTGCACAGGTTGCACAGACAGCAAGCTGCACATGGCTCAGCTGTGTACCCTTACAGCAACGAAGGCTGAGCGTATACTGGGATGCATTAGTAACAAATTAGCAAGCAGGTTGAGGGAAGGCATTATTCCCTTCTGCTTGGGACTGGTGAGATTTGACTAGAGACCTCCAAAGGTCCCTTCTAACCTACTTTTTCTATAATTTTGTGAATTGATTTCATAATTCTTATACTCAGTAATGTTCATTAGGTTTTGTTCTGAGTTCACTAGAGGTCCCTGATAAGTGTTAAGTTAGAGTAATAACTATACATACACTGAACAAGAGTCTTTTCACATGGACCAAAACCTAAAAGCTGGTAGGACATACAAGATTAGGTCCTTGATTACTGGCACAGAGGAAATATTCACAGGCAATATAAAGGTAAAGCATTTTATTTTCCAGTTACTTGTATAAATATTTTTATTTGGGGGGGGGGAGGGGGAAGCTTTTTAAAAATTTGTTTTAACTTTTAGTTCTAATAGTTCTAATTTTGACCTCTGTACTAATCGTTAATAAATGTTTATCTAGCTGCATCAGAACTACACTGTTCTCCTCCTCTTTGCCTCCCACGTTGCTGTGTAGGATTAAGTAGAACTGCTAATTCTAGGTTATTGAGTATGGCTTTGATGATTACAGTTATAACCGAAGAGTAAGGTTTGAGGTTTAGCTTTGGGTTTTGGAGGGTTTTTTGTTTGTTTTGGTGTGGGTTTTTTTGTGTTTTATTTTGTTTTGTTTGTGGTGGTTTGTTTTGTGGGCTTTTTTTGGTTTTTCTTTTTTTTTTTCTAATGAGACATCTTCACCAATGAAGCTCAACTGACTATGCAGCCGACCCACAAAATCCAGTCTTTAGACTGTGACCGTGCTGAACTGTGGAATATATGCTTTGGGTCCAGCATCACTCAACTTTGGCTTTCACTGAAATGAAAAGCTAGTCTGAAGCCAGAAATCTAATTGTTCTATAAAGTTAATGTTCTTCCTCTGTGTAATTTGCAAAAAGTGAAACCTGATTTTTCTCCCTCTTCTGCTCATAAGGGGTGTGCCTGAGGCCTTGTTTTCAAGAACAAAATGAAGATCTCTTGTCATTTCAGTTGCCAGTGTTTGCTCTCACCTTTCCCAATTGCACAGCCGAACTCCTTAGCCTGTCTTTGTCTTGAACCATATGGGGTAGCTCTGCCTACACACTTGGTAGCTACAATGTCACTTGGCATTTTAATGGGCCTACTGTTCAAGAAAATAATTTTTCATTAGGCTTGATCTAATGTTTGCTTACTGCTGAAAAGGTCCTCTTTACACAGGATGTAGTCCTGCACAATTATGAGCCATGATATCTTTTTCAGAAATAATATAGTTTCCCGTCTCTCAGTTTTTCCTTCATCATGGTGGTCTGTATAAACAGCTGATCGAAACTGTTTTTGCTTTGCTCTTAAGCTGATGGAATGGTTAGACTTACTGCCATAAATTGATATGGGTCTGATCCTGCACTACTTGTTTATGGAAAACTTAATTAAGGGAAGGTAGTAATAGCATAAATCTGAATTTATTCTGAATTTTTAAAAAGAATTATGATATTTCATTGGTTGGTGTGAGGAAATATAACAGATTACATTTCTTATGCCTCCGATTTGACCATCAGCTGTGCTTACCTTGACCACTGTTGACTGGCATTCCATGCAAGTTGCAACAACCATTAATTTTAAAATAATCTGCTTTGAAATATATTTTCATATTTACTCCCAAATCCATGCTTTGGCCCTAAAGCAGGCTGATCTTTACTAACGGTCAAGCAGAAATACTCATGCTCCAACTCCTGGTAAATGCTTGGGTTGATACACTGCCATCTCTGTTGAACATGTACTATGTTTACTCCCAGGGAGCTGCTAAACTCCCATAGGAGTACCACATGCTTGCACTATTGCAAAATGTGAGAAACTGCATCGTAAAATCATCATAAAGGAAAAGGATTTTGAATACTTGTAGACATTTCTAGAATATGTTAGTTGATCGCTTTCCCTCTATCTGCTGGCTGCACACGTAGAGTTACGTAGCACAAATAGGAACAAAGTTTAGGCTGGATTATACAAAGATTTCTGATGACAGTTTTAAGTAATGAAGTAATCCTGAGATGTACTAATGAAGCTGTATGTCAGACCTCTCTCTCTTATATACTAGCCTATTTAAAATAAATTTACATTTAAGGTCTGATATGAAACCCATTGAAGTTAATGGAAAGACTTTAATGTTCTTTGACTAAAATGCATATACAAAATCACATATTTTCTGTGATTCTATTTCTGTAACAGCTTGGCAGGTTTTATTATTTCTATACATTTCCAGCAAGGCTTCCTCGAATTTCTTTTTTTATTATTATTTCCCCTCATGATAATATCATACATCTTTTCTCTTCAGCATCTCTAAGGGCCTACCTGAGTTTCCTACCCGCCAGCAGCTTAATTCTCTTCTAAGATGTGTTGTGTGTGACTCCCCAAACCCACCAGTCTGGCTTCTGAATGCAGCTGTAATTAAAAACAAAACAACAAAGAAACCATGAGTTCTGTTCTTTGCAAAGAACAGAGTCTGTCTTTGACAGTCTGTCTGACAGTCTGTCTGTCTGTCTGTCTTCTTATTTTTTAAATTCTTTGACTTTATACAGTATTTCAGTTTAAATTCTGGTTGGAGATATATTGGCTTCATATCTGCTATTGTTACCTCTTCATGAAAGAGCAAAGCTATTTCCTGCAGCAAACACTGCTGGAATGCAGTGTGACAATAATAGACATTTGCTGTTTATACACAGTGGGTACTATTTCTTTTCTGGATAGCAGTTTAGAATACCTTTGTAATTATTTTTTATATATGCAGAAGGCAAAGGCTTTGGTAGTGTTAAGCCAGTGTATTAACTGCTGTAGCTTCTTGTGAAATGCATTTCTGAGCCCTGTGATCTGGTAAGAGATGGATTTGAATTAAAACCATAAATTTGCTAGTTGCAAGAGGTAGAGAGAAGGGAAATAGTGGTCAGCAACATCCAGATATTGCAAATAGGCCTACATTTTCAGTGAGCCATCCCAGAACTGTGGAATGGACTGTTCTGAATATGGGAATGTTTATGATCCAGTTCTAGGGCTTTTTTCCTTTCCTTTTTTTGTAGATCTTTATTCCTTCTCTCATGAGCCCTTCTCCTTCCCACCTCTTCCAAATTTTGACCTTCTTAAATTTTTACATAGCTTTGCAATCTCTGATCAGCAATGAAGAACTCAGACCCAGAATTTGGCACTGGGATGCAGCAGAAGTTTGTGGTCACCTCTTAAAAGTTTAAGTCCAGTTGTAGAGAAAAAAGTAATAGTAATGAATGTCTGGAGAACAGTTACACAAGACCTGTGTTCTCACATACTGCATAGGACTCACAAATGCAAAGTCAACACTTATCAACAACTACCACAAAATCATATTGTAAATATCCTACATATAATTACAGTCACCATCACTAGAATATTGCAGATATTGTTAGAATATTTTCTTAGTAACGACAATCTTCTGTTTGCATGTTTCTCTTTCTGATTTTAATGGTAACTTTGGTATATTTCTGGAAAGTAGATTAACATTACTTTGTAATCTTGAAAGACTTCTGATGCACTTTATGTTTTAATGTAATTATGCCTAATAGATGGAATACAGCAGCTTCATAAAGATTGTTCATATCCCTGCTGGATACTTGGCTGAGATAAACACGTATCTGTTTATTTAACATGATTAACTACCTGAAGTATTAGAATTCTTATACAGTAATTCACAACAGCTATGGATTGCAAGATTACTGGAGAGACACTGCATTTTATGAGACAGCCCCAGTTTGATGCACACACCGCACTGGGTAGCACTAATGGGCTGCGATCCAATAGCCTCCTTTCTCTTCCTCCCTTGTAAAAATGATGCTGGGTGAAGATTTGATAATCCCTAGTTCCCATTCAGTAAAGAATTAAATGAGGCATTTTATTTATTTCCCATCTAACTGATATGCTTTCCTGCATTTGTACCAGAGAAAGCCAGCAGCACGCTAAGACGAGTACAGCACTAGGGCTGTACCAAAGCTGGCACAGTTTCCTTTACTTCCCTTCCAGCTCACCCTCCTTTCCTCTCCTCATTGACACAGAGGCCATGAATCAGAGCCCATTGCAATTGATGACAAGCTTGATATTCTTAAACAGCCACTGGTTT
The DNA here is from genome assembly GCF_035582795.1 of Mycteria americana. Taxonomy (NCBI): domain Eukaryota; kingdom Metazoa; phylum Chordata; class Aves; order Ciconiiformes; family Ciconiidae; genus Mycteria; species Mycteria americana. The sequence continues at coordinate 121,785,722 of NC_134365.1, forward strand.
TAATTACTAAAAAAGGTTTCCTTCCATTTCCTTGCATAACTATGTTCTCCCTGCTCCTGCTGTTGGTTCCAGCTCTGATAGTCTAAGGCCATTTCTGAGACCAGGAAGCACTGAGCTACTTCATGCTGCAGCTGGAGAGTGTCAGAAACAATGGGAGAAAAAAATAAGCCTGAGTTCTATGTAATCTTGAGATTTTTATAAGCCAGCCAGGAAGACAGTGATGTAGGACCATGCAAATGAAGAAGTTTAGTGGGTACCATTCTGTATGGGAGCTCTGAAGACAGAGATTCATCACACCTTCTGCAACTGTGGGTTGCCACATTGACTTCATTACTTGAGACGCATCCCATGAAACCTGAGGCACCAAAATGTGACATCTCTAGAGGCCTATTGAGATCTTTGGTGGACTAAAGTTGGTCGTTAGAGTTGCCCTTTAGAGTTGCCCAGCTCTTTTCACTGATGTTATAGGAAGCCCGGGGAGGCTATACTTCCAAAGCCGGCATTGCCTCTTGAAGCTTTTTCTGTGAAAATCTGGACCCATGGAAATCAATGGGGAATTACCTCTCCATGTCCAGACAGCTATTGGACTAGAAGAAGAAGGTTCTTAATTACAATCATTTAGTATAAATGCTTCTTTTCAAGAATGGGAAATTGATCTGACAAGCTGATAGAAACTGCAGACTGTGTGTGTCAACAGGAGAGGGGGGAGAAAAAGCAGGAAGGTAGGAAATGTAATTATTTTCTCATTCTTCAAATTAATACTTTGAGGAATAATTTGGCAATTGCTCATTGTTCTAATGAATCCCTGCTCTTGATTATCGTAAATACTAAATTATATGATAATTCCTCCTTTGCTTTCACTGACAAAGTTGTCTGTATTGACAAGACACAATGAGATTTTTTTTTTTTTTTAAGGATTTGGAGGTTTTCCTGCAATGCTGCAAAGTGCTCTGAGCTGGTGAGCCTAATGCAGGGATGCTTATGATAAAGCACTGCAGAACACAGTTGATTAGAGCATTGAATTAGCTATGCTCTCATGCGCTCTCTCTCTCATCATCTTGTTCGTTCTTTCAGCTTTCTATTTTACCCTTTCAATCTGCACATTATTGTTTTCTTGTCCAGAAGTTTTTTGAGAATTCAGCACGAATGCCAGCACTTGGCTTTCATCAGAAAACAAGCCCCGGTGTTCTGCTCCAGTGAGTCCCAATAAATCCTGCACATGGTGGCTTCCTCAGGTCAGGCTCCAACAGTCTATGTAGATTAAATGAATGTGGAATACTACAGAACAGCTGTATAAACCTATGACCTTTAGTGTTTATTTGCCTGTGAAATGCCGTCACTGCTATGACAGTAGCAATCAGACCTAGGACTTCTCTTTCTAAAGGCATGATTGAACTTGAAGACTCAACACAGTCAGGTCGAAGGGTATGAAATGAAATCAAAGTCAAGGGTAAGGCTGCATCTGCAGGCCTGTGATGGGATGTAGGAGCATATCCAAGCTTGTGCTGAAGCTCCTCACCCCATCCATACTGTCTCCAACCACTGCCATTAGCCATGGGGCACATGAGGATCAGGTGGCACTGCCTCAAGACCAAACAGCAAAGATCACATTTACATTTGTGCTAGAGTCCTGAAGTCTCTGTGTTGGGATAAGTCAGATACTTCCTCTGGTTGGGAGGCTTTTCTGAAGGCTCAAATGTCCACATACATGTCCAAGTCTGAAGCTGAGCTCCTTCAGTATGAACCACTCACTTTGCACGTGACAGAAAGGGTAGGTCATTGGCAGTAAGGATTAATAGCAGCCTCTCTGGCTTAAATATTTGAATGGGTCTTCACTGTCTGTACTAACACATACAGTGCTATTAATGCAAATGCTTTAACAAACTTAACTCTCTCTGGAATTGTAATTTACTCCTGTGAATTGCAAGCTATTCGTGAAAATGTTGGAGTTTTCTGACTGCAAGGCTAGTTCTGCCCTTGGATATACTACATTGTTTTCCTACTGAAGTGAGACAAGAAAGTAAATGCTTCTTGGAAGTAAATAATATCAAACTGAAGAATGGCATATATTGTGAACATACCCTTCCAGCCATATACTTGCATTCATTTTGAGGTAAGGCAAGCCTGATAGAATGAGTCTTTTATTTCCTAATATTAAGGTGATACTTACTATCAAAATAGGGCAATGTGTCTTCTGAGGGCATTTCTGATCTTATTGGCAGTTAGACCTACAGTAATAGTATGACTCCTATTCTTGTAGATGCTTATACCAGGAATATCATGCTGTACCTCATACTCAGATACCACTAATGGCTGACCTGAAGTTGTAACTGACAAATAGAAGCAGGGAATCAACGGGCTTTCATCTTTTAGCTATTTTTTAATTCTAAACTCTATTGACTAATACTCCAAAGCAAACTTCTATTAGAAGTTCTTCTCATTTATGTTAGAGCTCTTTCTGCAACCTCTGGCATGAACTGGGGCTTCTGCAGTCAGGACTGTGTACAGTCCTTGCACTCATGCAGATCTTTGCTGATTTTACTGGACATTGTGTGACTCTGAGGGTCCATTCACATGAACTACTGGTAGAAATTGCATATCTTTTAAAAACTTTACAATTTACTTTATTTTGTCCTGTGTCTGAAGACAGGATGTTCTGCTGGCCATATGTAAAAGCTCATGAATAAACTGCATGTTACTAGCTAGCAAAAATCCATTTTAATGAGCCTTTAAAATATAAACAAGATGTTTTTCCTTAGTTGTCAAATTCTCTTGGCCCTGTATGATATCCTACTAGGCAGACCATGGGTGATGAGTTAAATGAGGATGGTGCTCTGAGCCTCCTTATGGACATGATTCATATCAGCAGCACAGTGCCTTTGCAGCTGCCATACTAATGTATATGACCAAAAAATTCCAGTCTCTGCACATGACTTGACCACAGAGGTTTTCCTCCTCCAGCCCCTGCATGGACAGGACTGCTCCCATTCATCTCCTGCAGTACTCTGGGTTGGGGTAGCCTGGTGTGGGCTGTCCTTCTGACAGACTCCACAACATTGTCATGAGGCTCCATCAGAAGGCTTCAAGCTTCCATGACAGCCAGTGTCCTCGGGCATAATTAAAAATTGCAGCAGTGTATGATAAAGTGGAGTTAGTAACGTCCTATTTTTCAATATTTTTATTCCAGCTATTCCTAACACACATATAATAAAATTGTATTTCCAATATCAATTGCATTCTAGTAAAGCATCCGATGCACAGTTTTGGGGGAGAAAACAAAAAATCTTCCAGGAAGTCACTATCAAGTGGGAATGAGATTAAAACTCTTTTCTTGGGTTTACTGTTCGGTAAATTTAGCATTCATTGTTCAAGAAGCATCGGTCTCTTTCTGCATTATCAATATTTAAATATTGGTACTTAATATACTAGGAATATGGTTTTCTAGTATCAAACTGCCTCCATCAGTAAAAATTGTACAGCCACATAAATGTTACAAACACATTAACCTAAACCATATCTCTTTTTAAAAACTGACAGTGTTTAATTGTCCAGTTGAAAAGCAACATTCTGTAGCAAGTAGATGATGAAAACACTCAACAGAGCTCCCAAGCTTTTAACAACAAAGAAAATAAAAGAAATAATAAAACAGAAATGTGTTCTCTACAACGCTTCAACCACTATTACTTAAGACATAGTTTAATTTATTTGGGAGAACACTAATATGAATTCTTTCACTTCTTACTTTTATAGAAGCATATAAACAACTCCTGAATAAATACCTATTTGTATATGTTAAAATACGATGAGAAGATCATGACAAACCCAGTAGCCTTACACCAACAGTTTCCAGAGTTCCTGATATTTTATAGATGAAAGAAAGAACAACATAGATCTTACAGCTGTGAAATATTTGAATAAATCCCTTGTGATGGATATTTTATGAAAATAGAAATGAAATTCTATTTCCCTTGCATAGTTTGAAGGAGAGAACTTGTCTTCCTTCCAAAATACCATGTTTCAATAAAATTAATATAAAATAAGGCTACAAATACATGCTATGAAAAACAAGTATTTTCTGCAGTCAAATTATGTATCTTGGGAAGCTCATATTGAAGGTGGTGTAAATGCACTGGCAGAAATTCCACAAGGAATTCTGTCTTTTACTAAACTGATTAAGGATGTGGTTGTGGGATTTGCTGTTGAGGTTGCTATAATTAATTTTTTTCTTATATTGCTTATAAGGCAAAATAATTTTGTAATTAGCTGATAAAATTATTCTGACACTGCAGGAGTATTGCCTTACATAACAAAATCAATAGCTTGAAGTATTAGAAATGATCTGGTAACTGCCCTGAAGAGCTGTATTCTATTACTTCTCCTCATTTTGCCACAGAAAAGTAATGAGTTCCCAAGCCCATGCTTACAGTTCAGTCCTTTATTTCCATACTCCCTATGAGACAGGTCTGAAAATGTGAGGCCCATCATTAGGAAATTCAGGTCTCCATTTCCATAAAGGCTTAACTCATTAGTCCACTTGGCTTGTCAAGAAGTGTAGTTAGGGCAAAATGTGGCTCTACAGTTAAAAAGACTTTACTTCAACTTGTTATTCTTAGAGATGAATTTGCTTGGAGTCCCTGCATAAGTACAAAGCCTGACTATCTCCCATGCATGAATAAGACTCACCTATGTGGTTGTCTCTGCTAGGCTAGGACTTATTTGAAACAGACAATTTATAACAAAGAAAGAATGCAGGCAAAGAAGGAAGCCAGTAGCTGGTGTGATTTGACAGCTTGATTATAGGTAAAGCATAACCTCAAGAGGCTGGGGATTTGGATTCAAAACCAATAATTCTACATGTATCTATAGTTTACTGCCTATCAGGACTGAGGCAAGATTAAATAAATCTTGTTTGCTTAATGAAAAAAGAACATCCTGACACAGTGAACAGCACAAAAGTGACTAATCCATCTCTATCTTCCCCAGTGAATATTATTCATTATGCTGTTTGTTTTTCTAGAATATTTTTTTCTTAGTCTGAAGCAATAATTGCATATGTAACTACTAGCATGAGATATGTATAGGAAAACTGAGCCAATAATTTACAACCTATCAGTGCAATAAATACCTCTTGGCTTTCAGTGAAATACCACCACCCTAAATGCTTCCCCCCCACCACTTCGTATATTTCTTTAAACTAGTCACTAAATGTCTGAGGAGAACAGTTCTTGATCAGGAAGTGTTTTTCTGATTAGTTCTGATCATGTCTGTCTGACTGGCACAAACTCCACCTGCACAATCGTGCACCTCAGCAGTGGGATAGCTCCCTAAGCTGAGTGCATTTTCTTCAAGTGCAATTTCTCAACAAGTTTTCGTAAGGAAAACAAGTTGAGACACGTATTTTTCACAATATCTGCAGGACTCATTTTATGGATGTCATGCATGTGAACGGTCCTGCTGGGGAACCAGTTAGCCATAACAAGTTACTGAGAACCACTGGAAAAGAGTCATAAGAAACAACCTCGAAAAAGTTCGTTTAAAAGATGCCATTTGTTAACGTGTTTGCTCTCAGCTCCTGCATGCATTTGGCTCAGGAAAGTTTAGTGGCCCCTAGGTGAGGCTTCCTCTGGCTCCTGGCACCCGTCGGACAGCGGCACTGTGCTCGGGTGCTGGCTCTAGCAGAGAAAGGCAGCCGCTTCTGGCGTGGGGACACCGGCGGGGGGTTGCCTGGCCCTCCCTGAGCAGGGCCCGATCCAAAGCCCCCGGCCGGCTCCCTGCCCGCCACCGGGAACCGCGCTCCCGCCGCGCTCCCGCCGCGCTCCCCCGCGCTCCCGCCGCCCCGGCGCTGACCCGGGTGCTGCTGCCGCCGCCGCTGTCCGCGGTGCTGAAGCCGGGCCGGGCCGGGCCGCAGCAGGCGGCAAAGCTCCCAGCGGCCGGCGGTGCGCGGAGCGTCCGGGGTGCGGGGGAGAGGGCGGCTGGGGGGTATGGCTGGCACAGCATTAAGCAGCGATGCGGAGCTCGCCCCGAAGCGGCTTCTTCCTCCCGCCGCGGCCGGAGAAGAGGCTCCGGGCACGGCGACTCGGGGGCACGGGGCTCCCCGCAACCGCGGCTCGCTGAGCCGTATGGGGCGGCCCCTTCCCCGCCACGGTCCCCCGGCCCTTCGCCGCCCCCTTTTACCACGATAGGAAAGTTTTGTCTGTGGTATCTTTCTCCCCACCTTTGGGACCGGACCTGGCCAGGAAGGGGCGGCGGCAGGGGCCGGGGGAGAGGAAGGGGGGAGTTATCTCCTACTTATTTATTTATTTATTTAGCTTTTTCCTCCCTCAGGTCGCCATGGTGATACCGAGCTCGCTCTCCCTCCGATCAAGAGGAGACGGGCACCCCTTCGTGAGCATCCTCCCTCCCCTCCGCTCCCGTTGCCCCTCTCCCCCGGCGGAGGCTCTCCCCTCCCTGCCCGCCCAGCGGGGTCGGGGCCGCGCCGCCCCCTCGACCTGGCTCCGGCTCCTTTCAGCCTGGCCCCGGCTGCCCTCAGCGCTGCCCCGGCTCCCCTCAGCCTCGCCCCGCTGCCCTCAGCACTGCCTGCATCAGCCCAGTGCGACCCCAGCTCCCCGCAGCGCAGCCGCCCCCCGCTGCCCTCCCAGAGGAGGAGTGAGACGGGAGCAGCCAAAACAGCATCCCTCCCCCCCCGCACCCCCCGCTTTGAAGTTCTTCCCGGCTTCGGCTCCGCCGCTGGAGCGCCGCTGGGGAGGGGGCGGCCAGGCGGGACGTCCCTGGTCGCCCCCGCCCGCGGGTGCCTGCTGTCGAGCCCCGAGGCTAGGGGAGGCCGGCGCAGCCCCGGCCCCGTCGCGGCGGCAGCGCTCTGCCCGAGGGCGCGGGGCCGGGGCTCCCACGCGGGAGGCTCCCGCGACGGCAGCTGGAAACGGCCCCCCCCCCGCCCCGGGGCCGGCCCGGCCCCCCGCCGTGTCCCCCCTCCGCCGCGCCCCCCCGCCGCCACCTCGCCGCTTGCCCAGCGGAAAGCGGCCGAGGCTGCTCGCCCCCCGGTTACGTAAGTAACGCACCCCGTACCTCCCGGCGCTGCCGCTGTGGCTGCCCGGGGGGCTTGAGGAAGGGCCATTCGGGGGGGGGGGCGGGCTGGAGAAACGCGGCGGCAACGAGCCGTAAGGGCACAGACGCCAAAATGCAAGCCCCGAGCCAGTACCTCCTCCGCCTCCCTTCGGGCAACCCTCCCCTTACCTGGCGGCGGCACGCTGCTCTCACTCCATGCCGGCTCCCCGCGGGACGGGGCAGGGCAGCGCTGCCCGGCTCTGCACCGGCTCCAGCTCCGGCTCCGGCTCCGGCTGCGGCTCCGGCTCCCAGCCGGTGGGTGCGTGCGCGTGTGTGAGCGCCGCTCGCTGTCACACGGCCCCGAGGATGCTGTCGGGCGTCTCCATTCCCCACGCCGCTCGCCCACTTCCCGCGCCGCTCCGCCGCCGCGCAGACGGGCACGCCGGGGCAGCGGCGCCCGCCGGCCGCGGGGCTCCGCTCCGGACGGCTTCGCGCCGCTGGCAGCGAGAGCGGGGGGCGACCGGACGGCCGCGGCGGCGCCGCGCGTGTCTGCGTGTGTGTGGAAACGAGGGAGGCGGCGCGGCGCGGAGCGCGGCGGGCGGGCGGGGGAGGCGCGGCCCCGCGGAGGCAGCCGCGGGCGGGCCCAGGGGCTGCGGCCGACGCCGGGGGGCTGCGCTAGCCCGGCCGGCGCGGCGGCGGCGGCGGCGGCGGCGGCGGCGGCGGGTCGGAGCGCGGCTGCCGGCAGCGCCACCTGCGGGCAGCGCGGGGCGGCGGGGGCGGCGCGCTCCTTCCGCGGGGGCGGCCCTGCCCGCTGCCTGCGCCGCCTCCCGGCCCGAGCGGGGCGGGCAGGCTGCCGCTGGGGAGGCCGAGGCGGGGAGCGGCGCGCAGCGGAGGTGTGGCGGCGGGGAGAGGGGAGCCGCCCCCTCCGGAGAGCTCCGTCGCCTCCCGTGGGGGTGGGTGACACGGCGGGCGTGGGAGGGGGCGAGGCCCCGGCTCTCTCTCCCCCCAGGAGTGCGGGCACCAGCTCCGGCAGCCTCTCGCCCCGCCGTCCGCCTCGGGACCGCCCCGCCTTCCTCCGGCGCGCCCTCCCCGGCGGGGCGTCCGCAGGAACCGCAGGTGCATCCAGGTGAGCGGCGGAGGCCCGAGCTTGTGTCCCGCAGGGCTTCTCTGGTGCATAGTAAGGGCTGATCTCACACTGCGAACAAGCCTCCACCTGCTTTAGGGCACTTAACAGCATCTTTATCCACCCTCCTCGCTGATTGAGTCTGTGGGAAGGTAGTACCTTTGACACTACTTTCCCATTCTCAGGTTTGGTTGAAATTGGCCACCGGATACCACGTTCCTGGGGGGGAAGGGCAGCTGCCAGCTGAACAGGCAGGTGCACACGTTCAGACACTAACAGATGCCTTACTTAAGCCTCTTTTTCATAGGAAACCTAGCTGAAAAGTAGAACTAAGAAGGCATTTGCCAGACGTCGTCCCGATCATTTTTGTAGGATGCATCCTTTCCGGACTACTCCAACTTACACTTCACCTTTTGTGTCTACATTGTGTTAAATTACTCATATTCCAAACTAATGCACCTATTCAGTGGGAAGCAGAATGGGGCTGTGGCTCTTCAGGTAACATAAATAACAATCTGTGCTTTTGCAAGTCATATCAGTTTCTCTGGGTTTTTTGTTTTTGATGGTTTGTTTGTTTGTTTTTCTGAGATCAGCTGCAAGCCCAGCTCCACAGCTCATCTGTGCTCTGTGACCATGGATCACCAATGATCTTATTTTTTTCTCCTTCTGAGACAAAAGTAGTAATTTAAGCCAGCACCACTTCAGCTTGTAAAATCTCCTTATTTGCATTTCCTTTCTCACCTCACCCTTCCTCTTCACACCTTCCTACATTTCCTAATGTACTTTCTGGAATCTTTTTTTTTCTCTGTCTAATCTCATCTGATTCCATGCATTTGTGTTGTGGATGTATTTTATCATGCTAGTCTAAAAAAATGGCTGTGTTCTAGTTTCTTAAGCTTTTTCCATAAAAGGGAACTTCACTGAAAAGAGCAATATAAGGCCTCTCCTTCCTTGGAGATTTGCACCACTATTCATTTCTTCTTGCAAACTACTGTTCTTTAAATCTCTTCCCTTTTGCTAGCAGCCTGACTACTGGAACAGTATCTGTTCTCCAAGCTGAAGCTGCTTTTCTAGAGCCTGCTGCACTTGTTACTCCTTTTTCATGCTTTCGTTTGCCAACACAGCAGGAAAAGTGGGCATATTCAAAATGGAGGAAGGGTTTCTGTGGAACAAGGATATGTATGAGCTTATCCTTCCTGACTTCATGATCCTGACACTTCGTGATGTGTGATAGGGCCTTTTATCTCTATTAATTGTTAAATATTTCAGGACGAGCAGCATATGGATGCTTACATTGAGCTTGGAACCATAATAGCATCATTAAATTGCACAAACCCTTGTGCTTTCCAAATGGCACTTCTTCTCTTGGGGCACACAAACTAAAATGGCTCTTGAACAGGTGCACAAATAAATATTTTATACTTAGCCTGCTGTCCCCCTTCAATCTATTTGTCTCAGTTGCAGTTTTCTCTAAGCCAGCTCCATGAATCTCACTGCAGAACCCCTCAGTCTATTAATACTTATGCTAGCACACACAGAAAAGATGCTTGCTACTTCCTTAAGGTCCCAGGTAAGGGCCTGACTGGTACATTGCTGAGATTTCTTTTCCCTTTGCATTTCAGTTGAAGGCCAAAGCAGTACTTGAACTGGCAGTCTCTACATCTGAATTGCTTGTTCAGGGCGATTTCAGTTAATGGGCTTTGACTCAGAGATCCCTCCCACCTCCCTTTGGATGGATAGTCCCAGAAACAACTTGACTTCACCAGACTTGTGCTTTGCCTGAGGGAACAGTTTATGTCAAGAACTGAAGTTTATATCAGCTTGAGGTTTTTGGAATTGGTTTTGGAGAGTACATTTTTTAAACAATAGGAGAAGTAGAGGCATGGGTTGATAGGAGGTGGAAGGGATTGGTACACCCTACTTTAGATGCCTAACCTTAGGGATTTCCTTTAGGGGTCTGCTCTACTTAGGCCATTGAAGAAAGAGAGGACCCTGCAGAGGGCTACTCAGTGCACCTAAAATAAACATCAGTTCTGAATTGCCCTCTGGAGGGTTTTTTCTCCCTCACCTTCTGTTAATTGTATAGGGATTGTGTAGAGGTTGTGGAGAGATTATATGGAGACTAACTGCCTAATCTGGGATCTGACGCATGATTATCCCCCTCCGGTTTTTGTTTTGCCAATGTAACATGGCATTTACACATGGAGAAATCAGTTGCCGGCGCCTCTGTAGGAACGATTTTGACGTATGCTTGCCAACTGGAGAAACTTGTATTTCAGTGAAGCTACAGCTCCCAGTACAAAATGTGAATGCATGTGTTATTCCCATGACTTTATCCTGCGAACTCGTGACAATAGCTTCATGTTAGCTTTATTTAGTTCACATCTGTAAGCGTATGCAATGCCATCAGCTTGGCTACCTACACTGTAGTTTCCGATACGCTGAATCATCTATGCCAATCCTGCATGTATGGGTTTTCCTTGCTGTGTGCATTCTTCAAATGCAATCCCATGCATGACAAACAGCATTACATGTTTGAAGTCTGATGAAATTGAGCCAGAGCTATCGGTTCTTCCCTTCAAGTTCTGAAGTGTTTACTTTTCTTGGTATACGTCCCTGCTTTCCTCTGGAAGGGGTGAGTAGGTGAATCGAAAATGTGTCTGCAGAAGAATTTTGGCCACAGAATAGTGTTTCATACATAAACTTTGAGTTTTAACTATTTTAAAGAGTCAGTGGTTTTTAATCTGTCTCATTAAAGAATTACTGTTTAGCTGTAAGATAATGTTTGTCCAATGTTCTTCTCAAAATTACGGCACTTACCTGGAGATACCAAACCCACTCCTGAATGCATCAAAAAGCATCTGTTTTTATGACTAAGATGTACACTTTGACAGTCATATGGCTAGCTGATCCTGACCCAGGGCTCTTAGACACCATCACAAAGCAAAAGCACATGAAGATCAGGCCTCAGAGTGTTTTGATTTACAAAGGGAACAAATCCCCTGGCAGCTTTGGAGAAGCCGCCTTGCCTAGAGCTTCCTTTGCTCCTCCTCTCGTTATTACCCTTTTTCTCACTGGCCTAGAAAATATAAGTCTAGATATTGCTTCAGACCATATGGCGATACCGAGAGCTTTTTTGCACAACAGTAAGAAAAGCTATGGTTAGAAATGTCTGCTTAAAGATCAGCTAAAACAGCTTTAGTTCACACAACCTGATAATATTGACAAAGGGTCAAAATTTGCTAATCTAACATTAATTTTAAATCCTCAGTAGGTTTTATGGCTTGTTGGAGTTGGGGAAATTTTGCAGAGCAAGCCATTGGAAACTGAAGGGGAGATAAGGAGAGACTAGTGGGTGGAAGCTGTCTGATTTTGTTTTCTGGCAGGAAGAATACCAGAGGGAATTCTCTTTCCCAACCTACCACCCCCATTTTTTCCTTATTTACACATCAATGCATCATTTTTTGGTGTCTAACATTTCCATAATGCAATCTGGTAAACCTAGCACAGCTGTTTTGAAAACCTGCCTGATATTTAAGATTGCTTTACTGTGCAAAAGCTCCTATTTCACTTGCTAGTCTTCCCGTTTCTGGATGTCGAGATAGGGAATGGCTATAAATATGGAGTTAGGTGTCACAGTTGCCAAGATTTATTATGGAGAGGTTTGCAATAACCTTCTCCCCTTTGCCCTTTATCTATCTCCTGTATTCTGCAGGGTAAAGTCTATCTTTCCTGATATTTTTGGATAGTACCTGACACAACAAAGCAACTTTCCTGCCTGTGATCAAGTACTTTTGTAACAGGGGAACAAAACAAAACAAATAAGCCAACCTAAAGCTATTGATCTTCATGGAGCATTATAAAAGCTGCTTATGTAAAGCTGTTTTGCAACCATCACAGAGATGCAATGGCAAGCTTGGTATTTTGCTGCATGCAGAAGCAAAATCTCCCCATGTTTCCCACACTATCCCATTTGATGTGCAAACTGTCTTCCCTGATAATGTAGCTTCATGCTTGGACAACAAATAACTTTCTGAGTATTCTTCTGTCTTCGTAAATTGCAGGACACATACCAATCATATGAAACTCCCATATAATCAAGGCTTTTTCAATTTTAATTCTTTCTACTCCTTTTATGAGTAATTATTTCAACTCTTTAAATCTCAAGTGACTCCCTTCAGCTCTCTTGTTTGGCTGGGATTTCTTAATCAATTATGAGTTTTAATTTTCAAGAGGTAAATTTTTGTTATAGAGGTCAGGTTAAATACTGCATTTGTGGTGTTCCTTATATATATTATAGAGCGGTCCATCACTGCTTCTCTGTCACTGCGTCTAGTCTTTCCTCTCTGTTTCCTCTGCCTTCCATTTCTACGTGAGCCTCCCATTTGCTGAAATTTGGTTCATAAAAACTTCTCAGCTCTGTTATGGTGTTCTGGTTTAGGACTAGAGGTCTAGAAACAACCTGCAGGGTCATTGGATCATGTCTGCACTGTGCCATACAGTTCCTTCCTTCCAGTGGTTGCTGTTTACTGTAAAACATTTTTTTTTTTATTCCTGCTACAACTCCTGAAGCATTACTCACTCTTCTGATGGTTAGAAATTCACTTTGACATTGTACTTTAAAATTTTGCTTATCTAGTTGAAATCTTTTTGTTGAGGTAGTGAATTTTCCACTAATTTAAAACCATGCTTACCTCCTTTTCTCCCTTCCCTTCATCTGATCTAATATATTTATAGCAAATAACTTAATCCCCTCTTAGTCTTTATTTTCCTAGGTTGAACTAGACTAATTCTTGCTATTTTTCCCTTGTACCATGAGCTCTCCATTCTCCTTATCAGCCTGCTGGTCCTCCTCTGTATAATATCAATGTAAATTCATCTTACTGGTGCAAGAGGAACCAGAATTGTGACAGTATTACTGCAAAGGGCTCATCAGTGTCATGTACAACAGAAATAATATTCCCCTCTCCCTACAGGAAACATCCTAGCTGATGGGATGTAGGATGACATTTACTTCTTTACAGTTGTATTGCACTCATGGCTTTGTTGTCCTCTTGACTGAGGAGGATACAGTCAATTCCTTCTCTTTCATTGTCAGTCGAATCGCGTTCGTAACTGAGGGCAGAAATTTCTGTTTAATTCATGACTTTGCACTTTGAACTATTAAATCTCATCCCATACCTATTACTCTAGTTTTCAAGGTCATGCCAGTCACTATGATATTCCCAGTCTTCCTGTTCTACACACAGTAGTGCCTCAGTTTCACATTTCACTGGTACTTTCCTACTTTGCAATATAAAATAGTTTTGGCTATGTCCCCCCGCCTCTTTTTACTGAATTACTGCCTTGCCCAAATAGGAGAAAGGAAATAACTGACTTCAGAACTCAAAAGCTAAAAAATATGAGTCTCCTTTTTCAAAGTCTAAAGTAGGGTATTAAAAATGATGGTGGCTCCTTCCTGCTGCAAAATCAGTCTCATTTTGTGGTATTGGCTCTGATTCTGCAGTCATTTCATGGCAGGGCTGACCAGTTGTGTCCAGAAGACATTCCTCTGCCATGGGCCTCTCCATAGGTGCACTAATTCATTACTGTGGACTCAAATAGTGAATTGGTGTTAGAGAGGAATAGGTTGCACATTGCTGGAAAAAGTGGCTGAAGGTAAAGGAAGGTCTGTGTTTGGCTGTGGGTAAGAAATGTTGCTCAGCACCCTGCCATTGCGACTGGAAAGCTGGTTTGTTGCTTGGGGTTAATCCTGTCAGTGTTATGAAGGGTATTGCAACTGAAAGGGAAAAAAGGCTTAGTGAATATGATCAATTATAAAAGCGGAAATATGATCAATTATAAAAGCGGAAATATGATCAATTATAAAAGAGGAAAACTCGTTTTTCCAAAGTGATGATTATAAACTGCCCGGTGGTTTAACCCCAGCCGGCAACTAAGCCCCACCCAGCCGCTCGCTCACTCCCCCTCTGTTGGGATGGGGGAGAGAATCAGAAGACTAAAAGTAAGAAAACTTGTGGGTTGAGATAAAGACAGTTTAATAGGTAAAGCAAGAGCCATGCACACAAGCAAAGCAAAACAAGGAATCCATTCACTACTTCCCATGGGCAGGCAGGTGTTCAGCCATCTCCAGGAAAGCAGGGCTCCATCACGTGTAATGGTTACTTGGGAAGACAAAACGCTGTAACTCTGAATGTTCCCCCCCTTCCTTCTTATTCCCCCGGCTTTGTACGCTGAGCATGACATCACATGGTATGGAATAGCCCTTTGGTCAGCTGGGGTCAGCTGTCCCAGCTGTGCCCCCTCCCAGCTTCTTGTGCACCCCCAGCCTCCTCGCTGGTGGGGTGGGGTGAGAAGCAGAAAAGGCCTTGACTCTGTGTAAGCACTGCTTGGCAATGACAAAAACATCCCTGTGTTATCAACACTGTTTCCAGCACAAATCCAAAACATAGCCCCATACTAGCTGCTATGAAGAAAATTAACTCTGTCCCAGCCAAAACCAGCACACTGCCCAATTAAGTAAACAAAGAAGTCGTTGAAAAACCAGCACTGACAGACATTGGATAATAAAATTAATTATAAACAGCAGCCAAAATGCAGCAAGTACAAACTAATCAAAATACTTAATTAGGCTTTGAAGTAGCTACTTTTCTCCCTACCACTATTTATTACAATTTTATCTGGGGGTTGGTGTCTTTGGTAAGGCTCCAAAGTGTATAATAACTAGTTTAAAAGCCTTATGCTCCTACAAAATAATAATATTTTGAAACACGGTACCTTTCAGGCTGACTCAGCACAGTAAGCAAGGAGCCCCTTGCCCTTAATGGAGAGATTTGAAAGCTGATTTTGCCTCTATTTGTTCTGTACCTCTTGTGGTGTTAAAGGAGTTTGAGATACTTGCCAATATGTTAATACTTGGTCAGACAGCTGCCATTTGTGTCATTGCAGGTATCTTCTCCAAAGACCACAGGTAAACTGAAATCAAGTTTAAGGTTATAAAAGATCTGTATCAATAAAAGCAAATCTGTGTATAGGAAAAAAACTAAAGAAGCTAGTGGCGATTTAGAAAAAAGACCCCATAAATTGTAATGGATATATTGTCATCATTTGAGGTAAAATGAAAAAAAAAAAGGAAAAAAAAGAAAAAAAAAGAAAAAAGGAAAAAAGAAAGCAAATCTTATTTCTTTGGATTTAGGCATGTAATAAACAGTTTCCCTATTTTTTTTGGCTCCTGCCCTAGTTTTAAGGTAGAACATGGTGGTGAATTAAACTACTACAGACTAATCATATCAAATCACAAATAGATACTCCGACATTGAATGACATCCACAGAGGACAATTCTGCTGAGGGGCTTTTAAGGAAGATGGATTCCATCTACCCATCTTTTACAGACAATTCCCAAGGAGGCTAAACTCTGTAGGCAAAGCGTGCACATCCCCCTTTGGAGAGTGGCCTTATATAAGCATAGGCACCAAATCTGGTGAAGTGAACAGAAGTGCTGTGTCTGGCTACAGAAACCTACAGGTTCTAAAAGGGGTTTTATCTAAAATATATGGTCTCTTTAAAGCAAGAACACAAATATGGATGGATTTCTGTTTAATTTAGAAATTTGGGTAAGTTGAGCTAATGTAAAAGGAACTTGTTTTTTCATCCTATTCATAAACCATTGCTGCATAGCTCAGTGCTAGCAATTGTAAACCCTGATAATTTAATTACAAGCTGATACCATTCTTCCTACAATTATAACTACATTTTGATTTGTAAATTCTGAACTAAGTCAAATGGACTTTGCACAGAAAGGAATTGGATTAACCTCTCCTGAACAAATTTTTTTGTCCAGCTCTATGAGATCAGAGACACACCAGCTGTGGTGTTGGTGCCTCTCTTCTCTCTTGCCTCATGAGAAATGAAATGTAATGGAAATACACATAGTGCTACCACTGCTTGTTTCATGAGGCAGTTCACAGTTCGTGGATAATGCATTAAAACAGGAACAGGCAATTGGGTGATTGTTCCTTCTGATCCGCTAAAAGAACTGGTTCCAATCATATGCTGCTGAAAAACTGGAGGTGAACTGTTTACTCATAGTAGCAGGTTAGATTGTGAGATCCTTCCCTCTTTCAGCTCTTTCATATGGTGCAAATTGGTATCGAAAGTTTCGGATACGCTCCTGCAATTCCTCGCCTGGCACATCTCCTGAGGGGTTTGCCCTAAATCTCACCCACAAGGACACACGCTCCTGTGTCCATCCGCTCATGGTCTGGGAGAGGGGGGGCATTTAGGAGCAGGCTTGATATGTCATTTCTAGGCAAGATTTGGATTAGTGCTGAAGCTTATCAAGTTCAGTGCTGTGACTGTCATAACCTGACAAATCCACAAAACAGTATCTATGCTAAAGAAGCCTTTAAAAACTCTGAGACAGCACAGGATTGGGTCGGTGCAAAGGTGCTACATCTCTGCTTTCTGGTTCACTGGAATTCCAACATCCAACAGGGAGATCTAGAGCATCAAAGACTTCAAAAAACCACTCACTGGCAGGCCATGTTCTAAACCAAGGACAGAGTGCAATATCCAGTTTTTCTGTTGCCTGTGTAGTATTTCTATTGCATGGTCAATGGTTTTCATGGCCAATGGTTTTCATGGTCAATGAATGGAAGGTGACAATAGTGTTGATAAATTAAAGCTGTTCCTAAATCATCTGTGCTTTCAAATAGTTTTTAAAGAACCCAGACCCAGATATTGTAAAATAGCCTATGCTCTAAAATAGTCTAAACTCTCCTACAAACCAGAAACTGTTTTTCCCAGTGCTCTGTGCATTGTACCAGCACTTGTATCTATGAAAAGTAGATACAGCTAAAGCTGTTATCCCTCCTGTCATCTTGTGAGTAAGATATTTTATATACTTGCTTTGCAATGGTATCTTTGGCCATTGGGTTAATGTTAATCTAAAATTTAGGTACACAATGAGGCTTTCTCTGTGAGCAGTGGAGAAGGAGAGCCATTCTGTTCTTCATGTCTTAGACATATCCTAGGATGATGGAAGATATTCGAGCTTTTAAATTTTTTTTTTTTTTCCCAGTGGTGTGGTGTTCCTCTAAGGAGAGCAGATGAGGAGGAACCCTTTAAGGGAGGGGAGATTGTCCCTGCTCAAGGGAAGCTGCAGAGCCTTCTCAGGGGAGCAGGTGCCAGAAACCACTGAATAGGGGAAGCAGAAGAAGCAGGGAGAAATTCCTGTCATGGTGCTCAGGGCTTGCTGTTCCAGGGGAGCTTGAGCTGGGAGAATCAGGAAGGACACGTGCCATGGGGATGAGAGACAGCAGGAAGAGTGGTGCAGGAGCAACAGGGTAAGGCAGTGTCTGCCACCACTCCCTGGGTTGGTTGAGACGCTCCATGGAAACAAAGAGAAGAGCAGGGGGTAAAAGCAGTGACTAAATCCTTTCTATTTCTGTTCTGTCTTCCCTTGCCGTGCAACAGCTTTCTCCATCTAAAAGTCCATCACCCTAGTTCGTATTCACAGAATCATAGAATCATAGCATCATTTAGGTTGGAAAAGACCTTTAAGATCATCAAGTCCAATCGTTAACCTAGCACTGCCAAGTCCACCACTAAACCATGTCCCTAAGCACCACATCTACACGTCTTTTAAATACCTCCAGGGATGGTGACTCAGCCACTTCCATGGGCAGCCTGTTCCAGTGCTTGACAACCCTTTCAGTGAAGAAATTTTTCCTAATATCCAGTCTAAACCTTCCCTGGTGCAACTTGAGGCCATTTCCCTTGTTCTAGCGCTTGTTACTTGGGAGAAGAGACCAACCCCCACCTCTCTACAACCTCCTTTCAGGTAGTTGTAGAGAGCAATAAGGTCTCCCCTCAGCCTCCTTTTCTCCAGGCTAAACAACCCTAGTTCCCTCAGCTGCTCCTCACAAGACTTGTGCTCTAGACCCTTCACCAGCTTCCTTGCCCTTCTCTGGACACGCTCCAGCACCTCAATGTCTCTCTTGTAGCGAGGGGCCCAAACCTGAACACAGTATTTGAGGTGCAGCCTCACCAGTGCCGAGTACAGGGGGATGATCACTTCCCTAGTCCTGCTGGCCACACTATTTCTGATACAAGCCAGGATGCTGTTGGCTGCCTTGGCCACCTGGGCACACTACTGGCTCACATTCAGCCAGCTGTCAACCAACACCCCCAGGTCCTTTTCCGCTGGGCAGCTTTCCAGCCACTCTTCCCCAACTGTAGCATTGCATGGGGTTGTTGTGACCCAAGTGCAGGACCCGGCACTTGGCCTTGTTGAACCTCATACAATTGGCCTTGGCCCATCGATCCAGCCTGTCCAGGTCCCTCTGTAGAGCCTTCCTACCCTCAAGCAGATAAGACTCCCACACAACTTGGTGTTGCCTGCAAACTTACTGAGGGTGCACTTGATCCCTTTGTCCATATAATTGATAAAGGTATTAAACAGAACTGGCCCCAATACTGAGCCCTGGGGAACACCAGTTGTGACCAGCTGCCAAATGGATTTAACTCCCTTCACCACCGCTCGTTGGGCCCGGCCATCCAGCCAGTTTTTTACCCAGCAAAGAGTACACCCATCCAAGCCATAAGCAGCCAGTTTCTCCAGGAGAATGCTGTGGGAAATGGTGTGAAAGGCTTTACTAAAGTCTAGGTAGACAACATCCACATCATCCTTGCCTTTTGAAGTTTAAAAACATCTCAACCTTTTTGTGGGTTTGACATGAGGAAAGGGTACAGGAACATAAACCTCAGCAACCTGGGCAGCTCAGGATCTGGTTGCAGTAAGAATGAGATGAATTATTCCCTGCTCATACTTCCCTCTCTGGAGGCTCTCTGGGGGCTTTCACAAGTGTAGATTAGATACCTGTGCTGGAACAGCTGGAATTAGCTGAAATGGACTCTGTCCTGGGGTACAGTGAACTGTGAAGACTGAAAGATGACTGAATGCCATGGCTTCTTGAGAAGCAGGAGAAAGGCTGAGGGGGCAAACCTGGAAAAAGGGATCAATTTCCATTTAGTCAGAAGAAGGTCACCAGGGGTTTGTGTGGGAGCCAAAGTGTGGCGGTATGAGAAAAACTGAGAAAAGCCAATGCAGGGATGGCACTCAGCTAGGAGAAATCTTAAGGCAAAGCAGAAGAGGCTTCGGGTCATGACAAGAAAAAAATATTACACGGGATGTCTGTTCTAAAGCAATATTGTGTCTACTCAGGCATAAATGACAGAAATGCAAAGGTCTAAATTCAGAGCTCGTATTAAAAAAAAAGCTATCAGTTCTCTTTAATTCTTTCATACCCAGATACAACTTAATGTGAAACTTAGCAGATGTTAAGAAAAACAGTATTTTGGTTACCTGGAGCAGATTTCCAGTGGAGTTACTTGTTATATTTCCATGTATGCCGAAGGATCTGTAGTCATTAGCGTCATTGGAGGATCTGTATTTGCCAGAAAGTGCTTAGGCGAAAAAACCCAGACAGCTGAATTTCATAAATTTCACAGATCTAGTTCCATGGAGATGTCAGAATAAGCAAATGGATGAGTTAGGAATGATTATAGCACAAAATTTACATTCTTATTTTTTGCTTGAAAAACAACAAAAAACTACTTACATCTTGCTTCTGGGAAAGTCAGAAATTACAGATACAAAATAATAAATGCTGCATTAGAAATAATGCATTCACAGCCAGTTTGCTTTTGTATAGTATCTACAGTCAAAACTTACTAGCCAATGTTGTGAGATTTATTTCCAACTGAGAAGGCCACTTAAAGCTCAGTAACTAATGATTTAATAAAACACAGAATAATGCACTCCTACTTTCATTTTCCCAAATGAATATTAATCTCAGAAAACAACAAAAAAGCATGTAATCACTCAAACATGCTATTTGACAAATAAATTATATCTAAACCAAAACACATACTGGGTTTAGGAGATTCTTATTTGGCTTGTACAGGCAGTTTCAAAGGAAGCAAGAATCTTAGGAACATTTCCGTAAGCTTTGATGATACTGTGGGCAGTCTTTGCTGCAGTCTCTGCATGTCAGTTAATAAGTAATCCCGATTCTCTGTGAAAATGCAAACCACACACATGCACACGCACAAATATATAGAATGAGATCCTGGCTTTATTAATGTCAATAGTAATTTTGCCCTTGCTTTCCACAGGGTTAAGATTTCACCCAGGAGGTTTATAGCCTCCAGCACTTTCCACTCCTAAGTGGTGATAAGGGCTTATAATTTAATTTCCGTCAAAGTAATAATGTCTGAGATTCGGAAAAGCCACTCTCTTTCCCCTAGCACACTTTTTTATTACACAACAGGCTCATAAATAGAAGCCTAAATAACCGCAGATCCAAAAGCTCTCCAAACCCAAGAGGTCTGTGCACGTCTCCTGAAGCTTGTGCAGCCTGTGCCATTGAGGCTGATTATGGTACGGCAGCATCCTGGAGGTGTACCGCTGGCATGTGAAGAGCGGCGGGCAGGCAGCCAGACAAGCAGCCGGCCACCCACACATCGCTGCAGCATGCCTGCCGTACGACGTATGCTTTCAGCAATCCGCTTGGATGCTTTTAACTTTTAGCTTTCTGCTTCGCCTTTGATTCATTGACTTTCTGCGGATGGTGAAAGATGTCTGGACGAGAGTGGGCTAGATGATGTTAGGTACAAAGAAATCCCATGCCTTGAGTGGTTTTGGTGGAAGTGGTTGGGTTAGTAGGGCCAGACCTACAACTGCATGTGGAGTAAGAAGTCACCTGGGCAGGGGCACAGTCACAGGTTGGCTGACAGGCAGCAGGGACCGGGTGAGGGATGGATCCCTGCTGCTTTATCTAGGCCAGCCACAGAGCTGACCTGGTTCTGTAAATGGATCAATGTTATAACACAATAAAAATGCAGACAGAGGGCTGACACAAACTCCTTAAAATGGAGAAGACATGACGTTTTTGAAGAGTCTTCTCATTTTAACTCTGGCATGAACTGAGTTAAAACAAACAAACAAAAAAAAGTGGGTATGGAAATATTGCAGCATCAGTAGTAGGCAGTGTGAAATTGCCCTCTTACTGTAAAATGTAAACAGTAGGCATCCAAGTTTGCCAGTTCTATTTTGCTTTACACAGTAAGGAGAAGGTTGTCGTTTTTTTAATCAAGTCCTTCCCCAGGACCTAATATAAGGTAATACATAATATATAATGTTAGCAGGGGAAAAAATAGCTGAAGGGAATAAGAAATGAGCTGGAAATATTTTTACTTCTAACTCACTGGTTCAAATCCAGTCCATGTTGGTAGCGATCAAAAGTTGCTACCATCTGTTGTTTGGCGGCCTTTGTGAGTGAGCTGTATCGCTGTGGTCCCGTGGACAGGTGTTTCCATAATGACACCATCAGTGTGCTTGGCAGTCACTGGTAACCGTGCTGGTAGCCTCCGGAGAGAAGCCAAAGACTGCAATGAACTTAGGCACGTGTCGTGGTTTAACTTCAGTCAGCAACTAAGCACCACGCAACCACTCGCTCACCCTCCCTGCCCCCGGTGGGATGCGGGAGAGAATGGGAAGAGCAAAAGTAAGAAAACTTGTGGGCTGAGATAAGAACAGTTTAATAATTGGGAAAAAGAGGAAGATATTATTATAATTATTATTTACAATTTATTTACAATTTATTATAATTGTAATGTATTATAATTGTAATGAAAAGGAAAACAACAAAAGAGAGAGAGAGGAACAAAACCCAGGCAAAAAAAACAAGTGATGCAACCGCTCACCACCCACTGACCGATGCCCAGCCCGTCCCCGAGCAGCGACCGCTGCCCCCCGGCCAACTCCCCCCAGTTTCTATACTGAGCATGACGCCATATGGTATGGAATAGCCCTTTGGCCAGCTTGGGCCAGCTGTCCTGGCTGTGCCCCCTCCCAGCTTCTTGTGCACCTGGCAGAGCATGGGAAGCTGAAAAGGCCTTGACCAGTGTAAGCACTGCTTAGCAACAACTCAAACATCAGTGTGCTATCAACATTATTCTGATACTAAATCCAAAACACAGCACTATATTAGCTACGAGGAAGAAAATTAACTCTATCCCAGCCAAAACCAGGACAGCACGGAAATACCTTTGTGTTCCCCTGTGCTGTGCCTGATTAGATTCGTGAAGTCACGTATGAGCTGTTTTCAGTGCTATGACTCACACAGGGAAGCTCCTGTTGTACGTAGCTCGGTCAGCCTGTTTCTGGTGCAGAGTTCTGTCCTCCCGCCCAGGAAGAAGCACCGCAGAACGGACTTTGCCTCTAGGTATCCATGGACCTATTCCCCGGGCACCCATTCATGTAAAACTCTGGGCAGGACTCCTTCAGTGGCACCCAGAGACTGCCAGGATAGCTGGTTATTTTTTCTTTGGTATCCTTTTCTTACTGCTTTTGCTCCCTAACTTCACTCCTGCCCCTGCTTCTGTTGGCTGTTCTCTCTCTGATGCTAATCCACATGCCTTCCTGGCTGTGTTCTGCTTCCCGGCACCCTTACTCTTCAGCGGGAAGTCTATAAGAAGGTCTTATAAAAACGAAATAGGATAGCTATAAGTTTGCAATCCTTTGGTAGCCCTGCCAAATGGTGGGCAGTGGCCTGAAGCAGTCAGGGCTTCTCTAGCACTCTGCGGTTTAAGCTGCCAGTGATTTGGTGGGTTCTTCCTGATTTGCCAAGGTCTAAATTACTTTCCGTCTACAGCAGCTCAAGCACTGAAAAGCAAATAGTTAGTTTTCAAGCAAAGAAGGAACTACAACTTGTGCAGCTTCTGTGCTCCCTTCTGTCCATCAAAACATTTAAAAAATTTAGCAGGGGGTGAAATACACTACATTGAGCTAAACTGTCAGGATTTCTGGTTGAATAGCAGAAGTACAACTTCTGTAATATGAGAGTATGAAGGACCTTTCACTGCAAATGCTCTTTATTCCACACTCTTTTTTTTTAAAGGAATAAAATTTCCATCTTGCTGCGTGGGATCAAATGGAAAGCCAGTTGGTTCTAAGAGAAAGAGTCTCATTGACTTAATAGGTTTGGATCAGGTCCTTTGAGAGTACTGATATTTTTGAGAGGGAATTTTGCACTCTTCTGCCTCATCAGCATGTCTTGTGTCTTCGACCATCTTGCTTTACTCCTTCATACGATTTTTTGAAGAGATGGTATTTGTTCTGTGTAAAAACTTTGGCTGAAAAGAGACGTATTTTTACATAGTAGATGTTACAGTTTAGACGTCTCCTGTCACCACCGTTCTGTGGGTGGGCTAATAGACCGCGAATACTCATTCTCTGGTGCACCACAGTTTTTCACTGAGCCCCTGTTGTGCATCCTGGGTCTGTGCCACAGCTTGGGAGATTTCAGTGGCCCAGCTCACAGTCCAGAGTAGGGGCACAGGAATATTGGAACGACTGGATTTTCCGGACAAAATTTTCAAGTGGTTTTCCTTTACTGGAAAAATGAAAATTTCTGTGGTAGTCAGCTTTTGACAAAAGCAGATTCTTTTCTATTTGCAGCAGATAATTTTAATGATATTTTGCTTAGCCAAACACCAAATTTCCTGCTGAAAACCAATATTGATTGAAACATGTTCAGGTAGCCTAAGTTTACCTCCAGCTGACTAGGAAACTTAGCTTAGTCTGTGGACAGGCCAACTGTACAGTTTGAGTTGAATTTTAATTGGGCCTAATGACTTTATAAAAGGTTCTGTGGTTGCGTAGGAAACACTTCTGATTAGAGGCCCCTCTGCAGTCCCGACTCTGCGGGGAGATAGGTGTCAATTGGCTGGGTTATAAATCCCCAGTCCTGACCTCAGTGATCCACTGACTGGAGGTTAATGGCTGATGCTAATTAGGGAATGTTTGGATACAATTGCGTGGCATGCTCTGTGGTGTCATTTGTATCACACAAGACAACTTTCTTTGCACTCGGTAGGAAAAAAGAGTGATTGTCAATTTATGGAGCTTATTTTTCAACCCACATTTATTGATAGAAACATATTAACTCTCCTAATTATCTGGGGATAAAAAACTGTGTCACCTGTTACAAGAGACCATCTCACCTCCCTGGGGAGATCAGCAGGACTTTGCAGTTCTCAGTTTTGTCTGGCTCTTTTTCCTGAAGTGTCAGAATTTCCCCTCACCCCCTATGTGGTTCTCTCTATTATGGCTTATATTGATTCATTTTACTGCCTGGCTATATTTAACTCTCTTTGAAAAAGTGTTTCTTCAGTGGGGTTAAGAGGAGTTAAACATTAAGGATTTATGACCTTGCTCATTTTTTTATCTGTTTCTTGGAAGATTTATGTAGTATTTTATCATCTCTGAAGTGCTCTCTTGCTTGTTGATGCAGGCAGCTTCTCTCGCCACTGGGTCCTGACTGTCCATAAGTTCCCCCCCCACCCCCCCAACCTAACAGTTGTGACACACTCTGCAGTAAAATGGGTTCAGAAGTTCATCTGTACTTTATGTCTCCATTCATGGTAAAGAAAGGAGGAGCTGCTTAATATAGGGATGTCATGACTATATGGTACTATAGTGCAATATCGTTTACGTACATCAATGAAATAACACAATTTATTAAAAGTTAATATGCATAAAATTATAATTGCAGCATGCACTTGCATACTGATGTATAGATATATAAAATCCACACCTCCTGTTTATATAAGTAGTTAGTTAGATCTTTCATTCTCTATGAAACTTTGTGGGTTTGATACCATCTTTAAGTTCTCCCAACTCTGATTTACTGCTGCTGTAGTTCGCAGCATCGTTTTTATTTCAGTAGAAGACACTTTGTTTCCTACATGGATTTTGGCTTTTGCACCCTGGAAATGCTGACTGTTTTCCATTTCAGATTTAATGCTGAGACCTGAGGTGTCCAAATATTGTTAAAAACGAAGCACTGACTTGTAAGAGGAAGGAAAGAAGACAGCCTGAACTTGTGCACCTTCTGTGCTTGTGACTCCGTGTCCATCCTGTGAGTAAATAACAGTAACTTACTCAGCACCACCAGCTCCCCATTTTCTCCCAGTTGTACCATTTTCTGGCAACCAGTCATTAAAATCGGTAGTGCTCTAATGACATGCTGAACTGCTGGGGACGTGGAGACAGAAGACATGCAAATATTGAGGGAGTCTGAAGTAATCATTTCTCAAAGTGTCTGTTCGTTTAGAAATCAAACTCTTACTTACACTGAAAATACACTGAAATACTGCTCCTTGTCAGCAAGACTCTTTCCCTGAAGGCTGACAGAGGCACCCTCATCCTCCCGTTGTGGCTTTCTGTCTCTATTAGTTATAAATTAGGATACTTTGATCTGGGACTCCTGGATTCTGTTTCCAGCTCTGTCACTCATTTGATACGTGACCATGGGAAAATTGTATCTTTTGCAAAGGAATGGCTCAGTCAGAAGAAGTTCTCTGTACACAGTGCTGCGGGCTAAAGCATGGCCTTATGCTCAGATGGCGATGAACCCCCTCAGACCCGACTTTGTCAGGCAGGTAGTCTACGTAGGTTCAAGCTGTCAACAAATCCCATCTGCTCTGCCAGCAGGTGATTCTAGCAGCCACGCGGGAGGGACACCAACCCTCTTATTTGCCCGGTGTCAGGCTTGTATGTGACAAAGCTGGGACAGCAGATGGGATATACTGCAGATAGCTGGGTTAAGCAAAGCAGAGTGGAGCTCGTCTGCTCTGCAGGCAAGAGCACATTTGGGTGCCCTGCCCCAGCGCTGGGTGGAGTTGGAGTTTGCCTCTCAGCCTTCCTAACTGGTTTGCACTTAGCTTGTCCCTGAATACATTTCTAAGGGCAAATGGTTTTTGGTTTGTGGTTTACCAGTTCGCCTTTCAGCTTAGCCCTAAAGCCATTTTTAAGTAACCGCAGAGATGGAGCCCTGCTGCTTTATGAAAATGCATCCTAAGCCCTTCTATGAACAACTCCCATTTACAAAACAGGCAATACAATGAAAACTGCTTATGTGTGTGCTTATAATACAATGTATATTGTCTGTGCGTATTTTAAGCAGGGTATTTGAAAAAATGTAATTTGTAAAACTTCGTGATTTACATCCGACATTTTCAGGTGCAAAAGGTTAAAGAAAAAACATATTATTGTTTTCACCTTCACTGGACACGTTTGCAAACAATCACATATGTTTAAGGGATTTTTGTGCCAGCTGTAGTTATACCAAATGATACAATATTTCATAAATAAACTGTCACTTATTCAGCATCTTTATTTAGAGGTGCTAAACAAGAGACTTCTCCCTGCCTAGTGGAACACACATGGAGAGAAAAATGTGAGCAATCTAACCCATGGAATAATTTCAGTTCTCAGGTTTAGTTACCAATAAAGTCACCCATTCTGAGTGACTCCTAATGCCTTTAGAAGAAGACCTGCATGAATATCTCAGTGCAGAACTGTGCCCTGACTATGGCTAATACTGATTAAGCAGCAGCAGCTGGAGTGAGTCACTTGGAGGCTGGGCTTTAGTTCACTCTATGATAGTACATCTTCTGACTATGACTTGGAGAAAACAAGACAAAATGATGCAATTGTTTTTACAAACCTATATGTAAATATAGGTGTATAAATATGCAGTGGTATTGGTAGAGTATGTGTGTATCACAGCTGATACAAGTATTTCAAAGGTATTTGCAGAATCTATGCCCCATACTACTATATGTAACTTCATAGAACAGGCTGCTTCATATATGGTTTTTAAATATTTAAAAAAATAGTTTTAAAGAAATTGAATGATGATTGTAAGCAGAATAAACTGTATTAATTCTACTCAGCACTGAGCTTGATATTTTCACAACTTGAATTATGGAAGAATTTATGCACAGCCTGCTTTTTCTGTTAATTACTTTTTGCATATAACATGAGAACTACTCATGAGTCAATTGCTCGCAGGGATGCATTTAATACAAACAGAGCTCTAGCAATTGAATTGGTACACTCTGCCACAACTTTTTACCCTTTCCTTCCATCTCCCCAGCCTTGGATTCCTATTCTCACACGCATAAGGCTTTATAGAAATCTCCAAGTCCCTCTTGTGCTGAAAAGCCTCTACGTTCTGCATTTTGGAAAGATGAAATGCTGCAATAGGGGTTGTTACGTTAGAAAAGAGGTTTTCTCACTGTCACTATTGTCAATATTATTGTGAATTACATGCACTGTAACAAGGCTAGCTCAAGTTTGGATTTAAAGCTGTAATTATAACCATTGCATGCTATCTGCCATTGAATTGTAATATGTGAGAAAACTGACGCTTTTCCTCATGTGGTGGCAAACTAGTGAAAGAAAGAGCATTTATTCAAAAAGCAATTTCTTGTGTGGTATCCACTCTGCTCATGCAAAATAGTTTTTGGCAACGTTCTTTGTAATACAGAATCATTTTCTGTTTTAATGCCTGCTGAAGTTGCAAGTTGAGTTATTATGCGATTGCTCTGGACAGGATGCTAGAGTAACAAGTTTGTGTACTCTCGCAGCAGGGTTTGGAGCAGTGGATGGAAGAGGTGTAAACATGTGTTTTGTTATGAGCATTATTCATAATTAGAATATGTGACAAGAAAAAATATAGACTACACAGATGGAAGGTAAATGGTTCAATGGTTATATATGACACATACTAAAGATTTTTTCACTTGGGAATTCAGTATTTGGGTTTGAGTTAGTTTGTGTAATTATCTCAGATACTTCTGAGATCATATATCTCTTGGGTTGGACAGAATTAGAAATACCAGCTGTGATTTTGTGCTCATTTGCACATGCACAACCCACGCAGTGTTGTTCCTAGTGATAACAACCTAATGGTGGTTTTATAGATCTATTGGTGAAATGAGTCAACATTTTTTATGGCTGTCATTTTTCCAGGATTAACAGCTAAATCCTCCAGTCCTTTGTTGCACGTAAGGAGTTAAGGGAAATATGGGTCTGCATCCTACTAAAAATCCCAATTCCCATGAACACCCCAGCTCTGTGGTGAATACTATTTGTAGTTAAGATTAAATTGATTTCAATGGACATGATTGTAGGAATAATGACTGAGGGAGAAAAAGCCATAGGCATTATCCCTAATGTTTCATTTTACTGGAAAAAAGGGATCTTAAAGATCAGAAAATAAAATAGGAAAAACCCATACATTTGCTATCTGTGCTGTTATATGGGGGCAAAAGTTCACAGAGTTAATTTACTTAAAAGTAGCACCTCTGCCTTGATTTCTGTCTCTATAAGAGCATTATGTCAGTTACCTTTGGTCCATGAATACCATGTTAAGATTTTAAGGTTTAGAAAGATCACCCAACCCAAAAATCTATTTTAGCAAATAATTTTGCCCAGGTTTTGAATCTTTGATGAAAGCATATATTCCAAATACTTCCCCCCCCCCCCCCCCCCCCCCCCCCGGGTATATTTATTTTTCCTGTAGCTCTCTCCCATTTTTCATTTATTTTTTCTGGTATGTGGAGCATAGAGCTGATCATAATAAACCCATATCACTCTTACCACTGCCTTTGCAAAATCATCTTCTTGCTACTTCTCCCTGTGGAAACACAAACATCATGTTAACATATTTTTTTGTTGAGCTATGTGACTCCTGTGACTTTGAGACTGTTGCGCAAACTCTGCCAGTCAAGACTCCAGTGTCTGTTCTTGAGCTCTCACAAGTTTTACTAGCTGAACATTACAAGTTTTGCTCCTATAACTTTGCTTTTTCCACTCTTTATCTGCATAATACTTCAATATGTTCATCTTAACAAGCAATTGAGATATTGCTTTGTATAACTGATCAGTCCTTAGTATTATTTACCATTCGTTGTGTCCTCCACAAATTTCGTAAATAGTAATTTTATGTCTCCCACTCTTGCTACATCAGTGAGAGCTGAGCATGCAGAAAAGTATAGTCTATGAAGAGCATGAATTGCAATGATTCATTTGTATGGTGCTATAACACTCCTTTGTTATTTCCCTCTGCTGATTTTCCAGCTTTTACATTTCAGAGTTTTGTCCTGAAATCAGTAATGGAATGTAAAATGCATTTCACAAGCGAAGGTTGATTTTATTTCAGTCCAAATCCATCACTTATATATGCACTAAATTCTACCAGTACACCATCTGGTAAGGAGACAACAGGGGTGAATTACACATAATACAATTATGGTATGAAAACACAGCCATTTCTGTTATTCATTAGATTGTATTACTAAAATAGTTAGTAAAGATTAGAATGTAAACTAATAATACTTTTCAGTATGCCTATAAAAATATCTCTACAGATTTTACAGTATACACATCTCTTAGGAATGTGATTCAGTATTCATTGAACCATAAAGGATTGACCAAAACAGAAAGTCTTTTGAGCATCATTCCTGAAACGAAGCTTCCTAACCTCCTTCCTTGCTTCCCTCCCTTCCTCCTATGCTCTTTGCGGTTTTTAATTTTAATCCATTCATTTTAATGATGTATCTACTGAGTATCATCCCTGACACATGACACTATGTAAAACATAGATAGCATTATTTCATACAGAAGTGACAAAATTTGAAGTTCATAATTGGAAAGAAGTTGTTTGAAGGTATTGATCAAAAACTCTTGGGCTTCATGGTGCTTATGATGGGTGTTGTAATTCACAGGACTGTATTCTACTTCATGTCCTTCAGTAATCAAATAATTAATGTACACAAATACTCATAGAGTTTGTGCTGGGTATACTTGTTATCTTGCTCTTTACACTTTAAAACATGCCTTGTGAGATTTTTCTGTTGTTATTCTAAACAGAATTTTCCCATGGTGTATCAGACTGGAATCTGGAAACCTGTATTTTCAAAGGATTTTCTTTAACTAGTCAGGATTTTGCACAGAAGGGTATTGAGCAGTTATGAATAGCTATATGCTTAATTTTCACTTATGTATTTTTCTATATTCTGATCAGAAACACGGTTCTGGTGTGCAACTCTGCTGTTATTCTTGAGAACCATATATGTCAGGTTTTGTCATATACATCTTGTGTTTATCATCAGCAAATACTGGCTGCAAGTCAACGAAAGCACAATGACTATTTCTCAGTAGCATCTTCAACAGCGTCATTATGCAAACCATTCTAAGCATTTTGCCTGTCATGCAGACAGTGCGCAGATATTTACTAGTAACAGAGTAAAAGTGACTGACTGGGTCACCAAAGAGACCAAAATATGGAACATCTATGTATTTCCACATATTTATTTAATTTGAGCGGAGCTGTGTATGGGATAAACACATGAAGATTATGTAAACATAAGATTAACAGAGAAGCCAGACATCCAACATATTAATGGGTTTACTCATTTTTTTCCATGCATGCAAATATGTTTGTACAAGCTTACCTCCAAATAAATATGATAGGGAAGTCCTACACTCCACTTTCCATATTTATTCAAACCTGTGATGTAAATCGTATTTCTGCTATATGTAAAAAAATCCTTACTGTAAGTATACATATTTTATTAGGCTAATGTGAAGTACAGAAAAGTTAGGTTTTATGAATTAGATCTTAACCATGCAGGGATTTTATGCAGTGATAAATAACACAGCTCTAAATATTTAGTAGAAGAGGTCATAGTTAATATCCGTTTCAGCATTTTCATTTGTGAGGGAACAGATTTCCTTGCTAAAAGAGACTGGAACAGTGCACATTAGTTTACGCTTTCATGTATGAGGCTTATGAGTGAGATTCTGACAAAGAATCTGGTTTGTTTTCCTTGCTCCTGAGAGCCTGCTACTGAGAACAAAAACATTACATGTAACTGAAAAATAAATAATGGGAAAACATACTGGGATGGGATTTTTGGTGGTTTATTAATTTATTATTTTCAATCAAATTAATGTTCCCTTGTAGATACCTGTGTGTAAAGGGAATTAGGGAAGTAGTGGGGAGAAGGGGAAATGAAAGGTACATGCCTTGGGTCTGCTGAGCACTGTGAGTCTGGATACTAGGCTGATCACCTGGTTTTGATTTTAATAATATTTTGCGAGTGGTTGAGAGGTGACTTGCTTTCTCTGTTTCTGTGTACAAGGTCCTTTTAGACTAGATAGACAATGACTGGCATAAGAGTTTACTGAAATGGTGGTCAGTTATAATTGCTGGCAACCTTTCTGAAGCTGCTTATTTGGAATTGAGCAGGTCATCTTTTGCTTCCATAGTTAGCCCTTTTCCTACAGATCCAATTCATATCCTCAAATGGGGGACATGTGCTTTGAAGCAGAGTAAATGACAATTGCACTATGAGTTCAAGAGTGGAAGAAGTGGCTGTTGATTTTGGCCCTTCTGTATTAAAACGTGCAAATACCAGACCTCTGCAACTCTTTCAGAGGACACAGAGCAATGAGCAGGGAAGAGTGGACCTGAATATATCCTGAGAGTTATAACTGCCCTTATTAAGAAAAACTCAATATGTCATTGGCTATGTCGAGAAAACGAGAATATGTGGTGATTTTTCTTCATATGATACGGTATATGGACAATATAGAGAGCTTCCATAGAAATAAAAATAGAATGCTTCTCCTAATAAAAAAAAGTCTTTGGACCCGTGACCGATTTTTTTCTTCCCTAAGAAGGGTGAAATCCTAAGCAGGGTCTTTTCACACTGCAGTGGTAGTTTTTTCCTGCTTTAATGGATTCACAGAAGATACTAAAGTGGCAAAAGAAAAAAGGTCTTGGACTTAATGCTATAAAATTCTTGACCTGGAAAGGGCAATGTTCTCTTTGGTATGAAGAAGTTTGATTTTTCAAATTTTGAGTAGACTTTACCTGGCTATATCTCACAAGTATGAAGTGGCTCTTGATTTGAAGGGACTACCTCTCTGAGCCACATGCTTAGGTCATTCAAATTGTCTTATGTCCATAGGCTTCATTTTCAATAGTTGAGGACTCAACTCACTGTTTCTGTTCTTGTTACTGTTGAGGTTAAATTATCAGAAAATAAAAATAGATGTAAAGTTTCACCCAGAAAAGCATATGTTTGTTTAAATTCTGCTAAGGTTTTTTAGTCATAAATATTGCTGGCCTTGCAAATAAGTTGTGTGGAAGTAGGATTTCTATGTGTCCAAATTGCCTGCAGAATAATTGAAGAAGATGATACATTTTTTAAACGTCATATCATCAAATGTAAATGAAAGATGCATGATAGAATTCCTTATCTTGGCTATAGACAAGACTTTTTTTCTTCTTGGTGTTTTTTCTCAAGCTCGATGCAAATTTGTAAATGAAATGTTGGTATGGAAATTCATGTCTGTTTTTCAGCTTCAGCTAGGAATGTCATAATTGTGAACTTGTTTGGGTGCATAAGTCCCAGATCCACCGCTTTCCCTCTCACTCCCCTCCACCTTTTTTTTTTTTTTTTTTGGTCTTCAGGACACACAAAACATTAAGGGCAAAAATCCAGCCTTTCAGTACTTCCCTGGTAGTTGTTACTTGGAGGGACCATTTGTGTTTGCAGGGGTAAGTCATTCACTACCTTAGTTTCAACCTTTTTCCCTCTTGCTAACTGCAGGTAAACCTGGCTGTTAATCTTAGACAGAGTGGTGACCTGGATGATGTGGAGGCCTTTTTCTATGACAGTTGAACCAAAACTGCCAACTTTCTTTATAGCATCATTTGAAGAACAGCATTAACTTAAAGTCTCCGTTAGTCTGGGAACAATGTTGTACATTGCTGGCACAGCTGCAAAAGATTTTCACACTGGTATCCTGACTCATCCTGTCCCTTTGCATTTTCATGCATGCATTTTGCCTTCAGTTTTTGAGGGGTGATTTTTTCAGAAAATTACTTTACCTAGCAACAGTAAATAAGTCAGATGATGAACAAAGCTAAGTTACTGCACAGGTTTCATCATTGCTTCCATGCCTTTTAACAGAGTTTGATGGGCAGAGCTAAGAATATATTTACTTAATGTTAGCTGTAAGTCAATTCAGATATGAATGTTGAGGTATTAAGCACAGCCTGATCCCTTATGAGCTGTGGAGTTTTGATAGCTGACTCAGGGTTTAGACTATTTAGCATCAGCAAAAGCCTAATATTTACAGTGGAGCTGACATGAAAAGACTCCAACCAGGGATTACATCAGCTTGGTATTTAAATGTTTGGTACCCACAGGTACCAAGGCCTAAGGCAAGAAAAAGAATTCATCACAGCATCAGTTTTAGAGCCCATTTCATATTCAATCACAGTGTACGTTGTCATTTATGGAAAAATCAAGAGATTTTGAAAGATATATTTTGGGGTTTGCTAACGGAAGCTGTTAAAAATAACTGCAGTATGACCTACAGCATGTGAAAGAATGGAGAAAAAAAGGCATTTCTTTTTTTCTAAGGTGGGTCCCCTGTCCAAACTGTGACCAATTAGAAGAAAATGTTCTGTACCAAGTACGTTGGGTCTCAGATTTCTCAAGTCTGTGTTTAAAGGCTAGCTTTTTATAAGTTTGTGGCCCTGTGTGTTTAAAGGCTAGCATTTTATAAGTTTGTGGCCCTGTTGTATTTAGACAACAGTTGCTCAACATGGACTCTAACAGAGGGAGCAGAGACCAGCTAACCAGGCTCATAAGTTTGTTTGCATGTTTTTTAGAAGCTGTAAGGTGCAGTATAGTGCCAGAGAAGTCTGAAATCCAGAAAACTCCAAAGCACTCAAAGGCTTTCTTGTAACCTGTAGCTCCAAATGATTATGGAAATACAAGAGAAAAAGCAGGAGGACAAGCAGAGACTGATATGGGACAGAAAATTTGTTAAGAAGCAGCCCAGTGAATAAGAGGTTGGAGAGTGGAAAAGGGATCGTCTTGGAGCGGAAGGGAGCACCTTGGCAGAAGGGAAAGAGGACAGTGAGCACTGTCGTGGAAACAAATGCTTGTTGCAGAGAGATATCCGAGAGGATTTTACTCCTCCTGGAAATGTAACTAGAGAAGGAAGGTGTGGGAACAGGAAACGTGCAGTCCCTCAGCACGTTAAGGTAAGGGTCACCAACAGGTAAGGGTCAGAGGAGCTGCGATTTTATAGCATGGTTTAGACCATGATAATTTAAATGAATCCCGGAACTTTTCCAAAGAATCGTGGCCCTTAGAGCTCTGAGTGACAATCATTTCTTCGTGTTTTGTAATTTCTTCTTAGAGAGTTCATGCAATTATTTTATCTAAAAGTCATGTAAACCCTCAAGGTGGGATTTCCCTTATCTAACTTCAGACAAATCCAATATAGACATCTGCATCTGTACTATTCACCTAGGACTTTTTGTAGTCAGTGAAGACAGCTGCATATTTCCTGGAAGGGATTCTGCTGTTTTAAATCTATTTGAAATGTCTACCTTAGGATGAGACAAATGATCCCATAGACCTTTTCTGTCTAAAGCCCACCTACACTGTTCACTGCATGCTGTTAAGTACCTCATGCATATTGATAATTGTTATTTGTCATTTCTTCTGCTTTAGTGAAAGCATTAAATTAGTGGTCTCAGACACAGGGATTGTTCTTGAGAATTTCTTCACTATTCTCTCAGGCAGAAGTATTTCACAGCAGTTTGTACTGTTTTCAAGTTTGTGGAAGGTTAAGAGAGGAGGAGAGCGTGAGTGAAGGGGATTAAATTAATTAGGCTAGCAAACAGAAATATATGTTAGACATTTGCATGGATAACAATAATTTATTCAGTTCAAAACTTTGGAGAGCTAATTCAAGGAATAGTTTTACAGCGCAAGCTTGCAGCAGAACTATTTTTTCCCAGAAGGTAGGAATATCAGATTATTTCTAGGCAAGGGAGAAACTGCTTGAACTTGTAATTATATGGGATCTTTTGCTGACATGGAAAGAGTGGCAAAGACAAGATGTGCTGTCAGTAGACAAGTTCTTCTACCAAAGAACTTCCCCTCAAACCAAGGTCTCCTTTGTTTGGTGACCAGAACTGATGGGCCCATAGTGTGTGCTGCAGGTTTAGGTATTATGCCAGCTGCTGTGTCTCTTAATCCAATATGTAAGCAAATTGGAAGCACAGGATACCCTGTGCAGCTTCTTTTGGCTTTTGAGGACAGAGATACAGATAACAGATGGCAAACATTTTCATCTCCCCTTTCTACATAATCCGTATTCACATCACACCCTTATGTTAATTCCTCTGCCACCGTGGAGGCTGTAAGTATCAAGTTATCAGGGTGCTGGTAGAGGAGTTGGTATGAGATGACAGGAGGAGAAATGTGCTCTGGATGTCTCACCCTTCTACAGAATACCTGGGGATGGGATGCACCAGGTTACAGACTGGAAAGCAGTCACTTGCCAGAAAACAGCCTTTGTAAACAGTGGACCCTTGGTCTAGGCTGGTTGCTTCTCACCTGGTTTCAGTTTTAATGATGGGCTTCTGGGTAAACTATGGATCTAGCTGTAGCTCAACAAATGGCAATACAGGCTCTGCAATGAAAAAAGGCAACTTGGGTGTTCTAAAAATCTATAAAAAGCAAAAAAAAAGCCAAAAAAAGGGCCTTCCAAGACCTCAAGCGTTACAAACACTAAAACATGGCATTTGTTATATCCTCTTTTAGCAGTTAAGGAGAAGGAATAATATAGCAATAAAAAGGACTGCAAGTTAAATAACCTAAACAAGCTGGGTGAATCTCTGGTCCTATAGAACTACTTAGACAACTCTCTTAATAAAACATTTGCTTAACAAGATAAGAATTTAGACCCGTAAGACAGTTGTCCTTTTATATTGTATCATCCTCAAAATAACTATGTGAATGTTTGCCCATAGACATTTTCAACACTTGGTCACTGTGGAAAGTCCTGAGATGCAACTGGCATTTGTTTGCCTTAAGAATAAGAGTGCAAAGCCTAGAACAACCTTTTTTTCTTTAATCTTTGTGATCAAAGGTGGAAGCCCTATTTTATGAATGTGAACTGAAACCTAGTATCTTCGAAAGAACTAATTTAAATGTTTTTAATAATGCCAAAAGGCAGGTCAGACTAGCAAGATGCAGAGTATGCAGTTTATGAGATGATAGGTGGAAAGAATGAATAGTTAAGAAAGTAAGAGAAAGACCTCTAGTTTATGTGCAGTGGAGCAATGTGAAAACCTTGGAGAGAAACCAAATGATTTTTCAGTGTGTGATTAAAAAAAACCAAAGTCAAACCCTTCAAACATCAGTGGCACAGCACATTTCCAAAGCATGCTGTTGCAAATATGTGTATGATAGACCTGCTTGACCTTTTTAGGCTGGGTTTTATTTTTTATAAATTGCAAAGGCTCCTACCAGGTTTATGCTCTGGGCTCACCTATTCAGGTTTGAGAGGACAACGTTATTCAGGAGGCTATTTGGAGCAACTGGCTTTCCTCTAACTTGGGTAGGGAGAAAAAAGAGAAAAGTTTTTAAAATGCAAGGGAAACACTGCCTTGTTATCTGCGCATTTTATGATGCTCAGCAAGAATCTGGCAGTCTCTGCTATGTTTTGGTAAAATATATAAGAGTGAGATGTAGTGAAGTCTTATTATTTGGACTGTGGGATTTGGTACAAAATTTACTTCGCTTCATTTACCAGAGCAATCCTCTGAATTATTAACATAACTAAGAGAACTTAAGGATGGCTGTCAGCATTAATGAACAAAGTATATTACGTGAAGCTTTATGCTTGCTTATTTCTTGTCTTTGATTATTCATCAATTTGCAATCTATGGTAATTCACAATTCATCTGCCAGCCATTAGCGTGAATTAGTGATTTCTGCTGCACAATTATATCTGTTTACTACACTTACTTGCAATACGAAAGAGAATATTGCACAGTCAATTGTCTGATACGTGCCTCTACTATGCACATCACTAGAAAAAAGGATAAGCATAAAAGTTGTAGATGTACTATAGCATCTGTCCTGAGTATTATTTTATGAGCCTTAAGGGAAAATCTGTTCAAGAGTTGCCTTTACATTTACTTTCACTGCTAGAAGAAAGGAGATATGGAGAAAGTGATGAATTTCTTCTTGTACAATCCAGCTGTCAAAAGGGAAAACTTGGTAAAGCTCTGTGTTATCCTTTCTCTACGCCAATTAACTAATCTTCATAGGTGTTGAAAAAATGGCTATCCACATAAGCCCCTGTCTCTAACTAGTCACTCATTTATTTAAATAACTAAGTTTTGTATTCATTACTTGACTTAATATACTTCCTTTTGTAGTTGCATATTTTATAGTTTGTATTTTTTTTATCTGCTTTATCAATAGTCTTGTAAATTTGGGCAAACTTGAGGAATCTTTATTATAGTGCAGATATCAAACTTCCTGCCTGTTAAGTTACTTAAAGGTATTTTCTGTGTTTCCCTTAGACCCCATTGGGACTAATGGGATGAAGCAATAAGTGTTACGACTCCAGTCTGGCACAGCACTGAAATTAGTGCTTATCCTGAAGTGTAAGAGTAATGTCATTGACTTAAAAATTTTTCACATCTTACGTGCTTTATTTGATTGAGGCTTAAAAGAATAAAGTTCTATTCCACTAACTGTGTGAGTTATTTCTAGAGCCTGAGCATCATATACATTTTATGGCATCAGTCTTGTACAGCAAGATGCTCTCAAATTGGCAGTAATTGTCTTGATTATAAATAATCCTGTGTGCATGTGTGTGAATAAAACAGCAAATGCTATGGTTGCTCCTAGTTAATTCAAGCTTACATGAAAGCTCCCAATATATCTCATTGCCAAGCATAACCTCACAGAGCCCCACAGCAGAGGGAGAGCTGTTGTACTCCAGAGTATAGCCTGGTCCCCTACAGTGGTGCACACAATGGAGTCTTTCTTGCTGTGAAGAAGTGTCATGGTACTCCGAGTATAAAATTATCTGGATGGGGATAGGCCTGCCTCCTCCTGTGGGAGGAAGCTCTTGTGGACTTAGAATATATATTTTTTTTTAAATTAACTTCACTGCATAACACCTCCTGAACACCCAGGGTCTGTAGAGGAAGAGAGAGAAGGAAAATGTAGCCTTGTGAACTAGATCAAAAGGAAAGAGGGTTCTATGTATCCCTTGCACACTGAGCAGTCACAATACTTCACTGTTTACACTTAGTATGAACTGTAGCTCCAAAACTCTACTTGGTAACAGTAAATGAGAGTTAAACACCCAGATGTGGAATTTTCCTATTCCTACACTGCTGTACAGTTTACTCTGCACAGGTAGCTGATCTTATGCATTTCAAAATTGGCTTAATGTATTTTATTTGAAAATTACTGCATAATAAATTCTGCAACTCTTTGTCACAAAATCCACGAAACATTAGCAGGAATTTTCAAATGCAAATTGCAGTCACAGCACCTTCAGGTAGGTCTTTTCATCACTTGGTCAGCTGTTCTGTCTGTTGATTCCAACAACAACAATATACAGCTCAGTAAGAAGGAAATTAAATTTCAAATATTGAGTCCCTATAGGGGATGTCTCCTTGTGGCTCCCTTAATCAAAATATGCTTCACTTCAGAGAGGAAATTAAATCAAGGTGGCCAGCTTCCCTCTCCTCTCTCTCCTCCCATGAATAAGTAAGCCAGAACTGCACTGATTTATTGAGGAAAAGAGTGATTTCCAAGAGGTAAAAAGTGCATCTGGAACAAATGCACAGCGTACCTGTAAAGCAGAGCAGAAGACTATTTCTATTGCTGGACAATTCAACTGTAATAGAAAGTCTCATTACAATATTACCAAGGGTATTATCAATATCCCATGTGTAGGAAGGTAAACAGCCTCCTTTACAATGTGCTCCAGGACATGAGCCTAACCAGGTGAGCTAACACATATGGCAAGAAAGATATGGATGGCTACAGGTTAAAGTATGTTTTCTGACACTTGCAGGGCTCAATGTATAAAATACGAAGTGCTTTGAGTGCCCTTTGCCTTTGAGGGTAGCTTGGACGCTCAGCACTAGTTGAGGGAAGGTGACAATAAGTCCCGCTCACAGGGAGGTCCCAGCATGGCTCATTCATGAGAAGACAAAAAGGCTGGGAATCAGCTCCCTTGCAGGCTGCGTACCAGGTAACTGACCCGAAGACAAACTAAAATACCAGGGCTGACTTCTATCCAGATGATATACATCCCTCCAAAAGTTTTACCTCAGGCTGATAATCATCAGCTGTGTATTAAGCTTTTGTGGATTTTCTTCCCTTTCCCCACTTCCAAGAAAAAACAGAGGAAAATCTCCAACACTTGGAACAATGTTTTCAACTAATTTTGTAAGAGAAGACTCAGATAGGAAAATGAAGTTCAGAAAACAAAAGTTTTTTATTGGGTGCTTAATAGAAAGGCTTAGTGGGAGATGCTTAATGTCATACAGGGGAATGAAGCACTGAACTCCTGCCCATTTTCTGTGTGACTTAGTCACTTAGTTGTCATCTGTGCCTCCAGAGTCTAGCCCTTAACATTTTAATTTAAAATCCAGTTTACAGTTAAAACAGCTCAAATTCAAGGTAGGTTTTTATCCAACCTATTCAAAAAGCTTAGTTTGAAAACTGTGGCACCTTTTGTCCCGCTTCTGTCCAAAACCATCATTCAAACTAAATTTAGCAGTTTTATTGCCCAGCTTTGGGTGTACACAGGAAAACAAGGAGACCTATGTCTAAGGATAGGATTAGAAGACTGGAGACAGGATTTGTTTCAAAAATAACCAGCCCATGGGCTGAGAGCTGATCACTGGAAGCCCCGCTTACTTTTTTTAGCTCATTCAACAGAGCCTGAGCTGGAAGAAGGCAATGTGCAAACACTAGACTAACATCTCACAATTAAAACACCACCTAGTGAATTAACAATGAAACATATGTCTCCCTGTCAAAATAAAATAATTTACCAAACATTACCTTTAGATAATGTGTGCTGTACTGTTGGTGACTCATATAAAGTTGGTGATTCAATGACCAATATGGATCTTGCTATTGTTAGATTGCTAGCTCAAGTTTCTTTTAAGTGCCACTCTAACAATGTGACTGATTGGGAGAATGAAGCCTTATCAAAATAAAGCTATAAGAGACCTACATTTTGCATATTTCTTTTGAAAGGCAGGCTAAATCCTAAATCTGGGGCTTAGCTCAGCACTGAGGTGTCCAATCAACTGATGTTTTGCCCAGTAGCAAACAAAGTGGTCTTTACCCTCAGCATTGCATATTAGACATGCACCCACAAACACTACAGAACTGCACTTTGAAAGTATTATTTTCTAGAAGAAATTTAGGGATTAAAAAAAATGGCATCTACCACTTGTGTTTGTGAGATGACTGGAAAGAGTCTAATTTACTTTTCCACCCCCCATGCCACAAAAGAAAAAAACACAACCTGTTCTGGGATTCTCAGAGGAGTTAAAATGAGGACGGGGTGATGGGAGAGGGCAAATGTGTCTGTTACGCGTGTGCATGCATATACACATATGTTTATGCTTCCTTCTCCCAGTCCTACACGGTAATTGGTAAATTATGACATGGTCAGTGCCAGTACAACAGAACCTCAAAGCTGCCACGTATCGCTGCCTGGTGATATAAAGCTGGGTCAGCTTCTCTACACATTTCTGAAAAACGCTGTACTGGATTTCTTGCTTATTGGAAGAACTGTCTGCATCTTCACTGAATGCATATGTTGTCTTCAGGATTTTTTTTTTGGGTGGGTGTCGCTGTACAGCAGATTCACCTGATTGGATAAGACAATAGTCTCAATATATTAACTCACACTTCTAATAAGAGACAACTTTTTTTGATAATTTTGTGTCAGGGAAGTTTCAATTACACTACTGTCAGCTGGCTCACCTATTCATGTTCAGTTCATGTTCATGTTTAGTCTATGCCAGTTTCCTGGCCCCATTTATCATTACTGAAGAGAGCTAAATTAAATTTTGGAGATTTCTGTCTCAATTTTCTGTCTGAAAATGGAGCCCAGACAATTGCCTGACACTAAAGAGGTGCCTAAAGTATGTGAAATGAGTCTCATTCATAGAGGATACCATACAAAGAACAGAGTTTAGTATATGCTATCTTGCCAACTGGTTGTGGCATGTAAAGTTCTCCTAGCAGACCTGAGAACATTGATGGACAACCTGAATAGCTGCAGTAACAAGATTTCTTGTTATATACTTTTCAAGAGAGAGGCTAGATGCTGTGAGACAGACTCACAAACTAAAAAAAATTATATTGATATTGTTGAAGAGAAGTATAACAAGTCACTCAAATTGCTCCATGCTGGAAAAGTTGTAGCGTTCCTTGCAATTCTCCATTTATCCTGGAGCAGGAGTAGACAATGTCAGTGATCAAAATTAGTAAATTTGTTTCTTATTTTCAGTGTTTTACTTCCTAGTGCGGATGTGGCGACACTGAACGACAAGCACAGGTTTTCCATAAAGGACCACAAAGGTCATCTTTCTTTCATTGTTGTGAAACATAAATATGCTACAATATCCTGTACAGCTGGTAGGTTGTGATTGCTGCTTACAGACCTACAAACTCCTCCAAACTTACCTTTATATTTTATATAGGAATACATTTTATGTTTAAAAAAATAAGTGTATTTGAGCAGAGGGGAAGGAGCTGAAGAGAAATTTTACACCAAATTAAAATCAGATGTGCTATATTCACAGAGGACATAGCAAAACAGGTTATCACAGGGTAACAGATCTTCATACAACAGCTGACACATGATGGCAATTCACATGTGCTTTATATTTCTCCTGCAAAACAGGATGTCATTTATGCAAGCATAGCTTCTTTGGTGAAAGCTGGTCGAGTTAACTTCAATTGCCTTTCCTTTTCTGCTGGCAATGTACATGTTAGTGGAGAGTTACAGGAGATCAGCAGATGCATATTAAATTCTTATCCTATGGTAATGCTTGTATATTTGAGCTCTTGATTGTTACTTGATATCCCAAGAAAGCCAATGTTTGCTTCTCTGGTAGGCCTGACTGGACTGCTTCTAAAATTGGCAGCTGTCATTGACTTGAATGGGTTTAAAATTCAAGCTAAAAATGTCTCTTTATGTAAATAAGCAACTTATTTTATATTCTCAGCCAGTATCCTCTAGCAAAGTCTGAATGTGTTTGTGAACAACCCATCATTATATCTTAAAAAAAAAAAACTCAACATTTGTTTGTTTATGTAACATTTGTTTTAACTCTGTGAATTGTTTATGCCTGGTGGATAGTGATTGCAAAGTCTTAATGATTTTGGATTATTTTGGGGACATCTATAACAGTGCTGACTCTTGATTCCTCTGTACTTGCACTCACAAGTCACTCTGCATTTCTGTCTTCCTTAGAACAAGGCTACAATTATTAATCTTGATCTGATATCTGATGCTTGTATTTGAAAGCAGCAGAATCTCCAGGGCTGTCATTATAGGCATGAGTCACATCCCATCTTGAAGTTTTTGGTTTATCCCACTTGCTGTGGGTAACATTTGCAGTAAGCTTTTCCATATGATAATACTTGCATGGTGTTCTCCATGAGCAAAATATTCAAAAATTTTAGCTAACTAACCCTTGCAGAACCTATGTACTGTGAGTAAACATGTTGTAATCCTCAGAGGTGAAGGTAGGAGAGAGTAGGAGGAAAAGAATGGCTCTCCTCCCTTCCTCTGCAAAGAACGAGAAAAGTTTTCTCTCCTCTTTCAGATTTACGTGAGATGCTTCCCTTGTTTCTTGGACTGTGCAACAAAGATCGCTTTTTCTGTTTCTGTTGACTTGGGCTTGTCTTGTCCTTCTTTACAGGGAAAACAACTGAGGGAAGAAGGGAATTGCACAGGCACTGTGCAACAATTCTCTGGCATGGC
This sequence comes from Mycteria americana, assembly GCF_035582795.1. NCBI lineage: Eukaryota > Metazoa > Chordata > Aves > Ciconiiformes > Ciconiidae > Mycteria > Mycteria americana. Next base: position 121,828,676 of record NC_134365.1, read on the forward strand.
TGCATTCATACCAGGAGCACTCATCTCTGTGTCCATTGCACTGCACCCGTCCACACTTATGGATGTAGCTCTGTTCCTGCCAAAATGCTTTTGCTCCAGGTTACATGGGTTTAATGTGTTTCCTTTGGGTCCATTTTATAAGCAATCCCTGTTAAGTAAACACTCATAGATCCAAATGTCAGAATGTCATGGTTTAACCCCAGCCGGCAACTAAGCCCCACCCAGCCGCTCACTCACTGCCCGCCAGTGGGATGGGGGAGAGAATCAGAAGAGTAAAAGTAAGAAAACTCGTGGGTTGAGATAAAGACAGTTTAATAGGGAAAGCAAAAGCCACACACACAAGCAAAGGAAAACAAGGAATTCATTCACTCCTTCCCATGGGCAGGCAGGTGTTCAGCCATCTCCAGGAAAGCAGGGCTCCATCACACGTAATGGTTACTTGGGAAGACAAAGGCCATCAGTCTGAACACCCCCCCCCCCCCTTCCTTCTTCTTCCCCAGCTTTATATGCTGAGCATGATGTCATATGGTATGGAATAGCCCTTTGGCCAGTTTGGGTCAGCTGTCCCGGCTGTGTCCCCTCCCAGCTTCTTGTGCACCTGGCAGAGCATGGGAAGCTGCAAAGTCCTTGATTTAGTATAAGCACTACTTAGCAACAACTAAAACATCTCTGTATTATCAACACTGTTTTCAGCACAAATCCAAAACATAGCCCCATACTAGCTACTATGAAGAAAATAAACTCTATCCCAGCCAAAAGCAGCACACAGAAGGAAAAAGAATGAATTCACATTTGGCTGCTGAAACATGTCCATGATTACTTGAAAGAGAATCTCAGAAGTTGTATGTAAAACTGTATCATGTCCCCTTCAGGTACAAGAAGCACTTTGAATACACAGTGTACTCTTCTGATTTTCAAAGGTGAGCTCCTCTGTTCTGTAAATACAGCTTGTCTGAAGTAAAGCTGTCCTGCTGCAGGGCTCAGTAGGTAACCCTTGGCCTAACACATCAGGAGGATAGATTTTATGTTTTCATCATAGGACTTGAGAGGCATTTATGTTCCTTGTATCCTGGGTGGATGTGGGAATATGGGGAAAATTTCAAGCCCTTCTCTCTCTCTGCAGCTTGAAGTTGCTCCTACTGGCCAATGCCATATAAACACAGGGAAGGTAGGACATGTGAATAGATGCAATGAAATGAGTATGATTCCTCATGTGCTTAAAGATAAGTGTGCTCTGATGGTCACAGTGCAATGGCTGAATGACATGAAGGTCAGAGAGGGAGAACAGTGTTTCACATACATGCATTTCTCTGTTTTCTTGTTCCAAGTTTAACAGGCTGCAGTCTGTAGTGGCTGAAAATGAGCAAAACGACTACTCCACAAGGCAGAGATGTTGGGCCAGGGATTGCCATATCTATCTATGTATCTATGCCAAGCACAGAAAAATAGCAAGGAGTTGTTATGTGATATATTTTAAGTGATCAACAAGATGGATGCTGCCGTCACGCAACTCCTACAAGTACTTATGATCAATCAGCTCTCCAACATGCAGGCATTTAATTACAATTGAAAGCACATGTAGATCAGCAAGGCTTGGTCAGATTTTCCAGACTTGTCAGATTTTCCATTCAGCTTAGGCTCTTTGTTCATTGCTTTGTGCTGGACCTTTGTCTGCTGTATCCTATCCTCTTCCCATTGAAATCAACCAAGTCATTGTTTTTCTGATGTTGAGTGGGTTATTGAATGAGGCCTCAGCTACAGCCTGAGTTGTTGTATTTTGCTTCCTTTGTTGCTGAGGCCTTTCCTGCTCTGTAAATACGTTTATACTATCGTGGCCTATATGAGTGTCTTGATTCTAAAACAGACAAAACAAATACAGCCTATCCACCACTTATTATTAGCCTAACACTTTCATTCAAATATGAAGGTTAACATTTCATGTGTTTTCCAGTCTTTTGCAGTGGGTCTGCTCCAGGAAGTGCCAGCTATAAGAGTGGCAACAGGAAAAAAAAGACTGATTTTTGCTTGAAAAGAGTAATCTCAAAGGACTGTGTCACCTGACTACGGTCCTCATTTAAAATCAGGATTCTGATAGCAAGGAGAGGAGTGCTGAATTATTATAAGTAGTATTTCTGTTAGTTCATTAGTGTTTTGAGCCAAAGGGATATAATATTTGCGTTCTTTCACTGAAATACAGAGAAGAGTGTTAGAAAAAGAGAGTTCTGTTAACATCTGTTTTGAACATTCAAGGCACATCAGCTAATGCCTATGGGATGACATTTGCTCTTGTGTAAAGTACAAGTACAATGTCTGCTCACCAGTCACCCTCCAGGCTTACATGCTTTAAGAGGTACCTATGATTTTTACAGAGAGTTGCACAATAGTGGATTTTAGCCAATAAGTAAATGATACTAACTGAAGACAGCATCTGTAAAGCTCTACATGAGTAAGTCATGATAATGACCTTTTTTCTGCACAAACCCAGATGTCAGACTTGTTGATCAATAAAATATTGCACATGCTGCCATGGGATTTGAAAGAATCTGCCCTCTTGCAAAGCCATGCCCTCTGACAAAAAGGCATAACCTTATCATTTGTTGTAGAGATGGACTTAAAGGTAGAAATCTGTCATCCTTGCCTTAGAGACAGCTATTGTATGTGTGATCCAGGATGCCACATTTAGCTGCTCTCCATCTTTGTCCCTCCCCTGCCCTTTGGTTGAGTGGGGCACAGGCAGCGGGTAGGCACCACTGCAGCTGTTGCTAGTGGCAATGCTACCATTAATCCTCCCCATGCAGTTGTTCCAGGGCCACCTCGGCAAGAGTTTTAAATGAATTTGTGAAAGCAGCTAAGTGTCATGGTCCTCTAAACTACAAAATTAAGTAAGTGGATTTAAAGCAGGTGGCTTAAATCCTTTCCTGGGGACCATGATGAAAGGAAATGCCTTGGCAGATCTGCAGGTCTGTCCTGGTGATTGGCATCCTGAGATATTACTGGTGTTGCAGCTTGCTAGGACCTGAAATTTCACTTCTTAACACATATTTGACTAATTTTAGAGTTCTGAGGGTTTGACAGTGAATACCAGGAGCAGAGACAGTGGGAGAATCAGCTCCTAATCCACCAGTGATCCCAATCATTGATGCTGGTGGGTTTTAAATGGCAGAGAAGACCTTTGTAAGGGAGACTTTTGTCTTACTTGCTGCCAAAGTTGAGAGCTGCATGTTGAATAAGGATGGAGACAGTTTGAAGAGAGAAGCTTGACTCTTTTGTAAAGGGTTGCATGCTGCCCAGGAGAGCTGCTGCTTCTCTCTATCTGCATCACAGAATTAGCACAATGATGCTGGTGAGATCAATAAATCTTACCTAATGTTAAGCCATTAAAAGTTATACTTGTTATGTAGGCTCCCTCTCTAGTCAGTGGAGAGAGAAAAACCCCTCCAGATAATTATTTGTTCCAGATGTCCAGGTGTAAAGCAAGAATAATACTTACCTAATCTCACTGGAGCACTCTGAAGGCTATTTTTTCATACTGGAGAGAGGCTTCCATACACCTGTCATGAGCTCCATACATAAACCAATAAGAAAGATAACAATTTAGTCTTCAGTACTGATTTTGCAAGGTGGGCAGGGCCACAGACTGAATTACAGCAGTAAAAAGAAATCACAGAGCAACCCTTTGGGTAATTGTCATTCTTTTTGTATGTGAAATGAAATAGGGCTCCCATGGGGAAGAAAGGAGTACGTGACCAGGTACTTATCATCATGCATGCACACAGAAAGGCTTAATTAGAATTACACAGAAAACAACAGTTCTATTATTTTCTTGCACATAAGGACTAATTTTGCAACCTCAGTATTTCCCTCGCCCCCCTTTTTCATGTGAATATGTTATTATTTCACTGCCTACGTGTCTAGGAAGGCTTTAATATCAAGGGCTACAGGCAGCAGTATGTGAGTTGTAACAACTGATTTAGTGGCTGATTTAACTATGCCAAAGGTTGAAACTGATGTCATACTTTGAGTGTGGAAGTAAACAGAGAAAAAAAGAAGAGTGATCAAGAAATAGGCATAAGTATCTGGAATAAAGTGTTCTACCAGAAAGAGACAAAAATTGCTAGTAGATATGTAAACATGGAAGGCTGACAGGCAACAAAATTGGAAAATACGAGAGGCATTAGGAAAGCATCAGCTCTCTCATTAAGCCTAGTACTGATGAAGTTTTTCCCGTGCTACCAATTTAAGCTTTATGCAACAAAGCCAGAGTTGCTATTTCGTACCCTAGAAAAATTAATGTTCTGTGAACCTTGCTGTTGCTTTAGGATTTTCCTATTAAAGTGGCATAAAATACTGTTACATCATTTTAACAAAATTAACAAGTGTTAGCCCAATTTATTTTCAATACTCATCACCAACTGTTTCTGCAAATTGTAGAAAAGGGAAATGATATTTTGTAAAACTATTTGATACAGTGAGAGTCTGGCACCTGTGTTTCTGAACGAACCCTGCCCTTCAGTTCCTGAGTGTGGCCATGAACATGACCCTTTGTATTTGGACAAAACTTGGAAATTCACCTTCTCCCATCTAGGAAAGGCGTGTGGCAAAAGAGGGGCATGTATTTATAAGCCTTTTGTTGTGTCCCTCTTGTGTATTGGTTTGAAGTGCCCAGAGGATCTAATCCTACTGCTGGATCTTTGCAGGAGAATTGGTGAGCCTGTGGGAGAAATGGTACTGGTGGCCATCAGTGGAACTGTGCATGGTCTGTAGGCTTCTGCACAATTCTATTACCTGCTACAGAACTCAAATTAACCTTTGATTTGTCTTTTATGTGAAGAAGTTTTCAGTCTGTTATTGGCTCATGTGCAGGTATTCATCTGGTCTTGATGAAGGGCATTTCTAACAGAAGTCCTCTCAGTGCACACTGGCTATTTCAGTGCTTACAAATAGAATGGGACAGCTTGCTTTGAAAATGATTCCTAGGGTTTTCCTCTGGAGTCTTCAGTGATGATAGAAAGGAGCCTATTTGTCTTTACAGAGTTTACTACACTGTCTGGATGTACACACAGCCTAGCTTGAGCCTCTTCTGTCAAACTGGTAGGGTCAGTCACGACAGAGTAAGCACACGCACTGGGCATACTGCACACACATACTGGACCAGCACACTGGATAGTTAGCTCCTTTTTTGTTGTAGCATAACCAATTTATCTAGTTACAGCCTTGTGATGTTTGTTTCCCATGAACTCCAGAGAATATTATTCACTATGATGTTTTTTAACCTCAGTTCGACCATTGTTCAACAAGGTTCCCCACTTAAAAGAGAAAAATGGATTTCAACAATAACAAGTACCACAATGTGTATTCTTAAGAGGGGATGTCTGAGTTATAGTGTGAGCAAATGATCTGAAAAGTGAATGTAATCCAAAGCTAGGATTAATATTATCGCTGCTAAACTCACTTGTCTTTTCCTTACTTGATATCAGTAGCTCTCACAGCGTATTATCTCCCCCTGAATTCATGCCTGCTGGAGGTCCTAACTTCTTGCCCATGGAGGGATCTTGTGTAAACCTTCTTCCATTGAAGGTCTTCAGCGTCAGGGTAAAAGGTAACCCTGCCATCATTTTTCATCCAAAATATATGCAGAGTGTTTCTATTTTGTGCATAACAGTGAAATTCATCCATGCCCAGCAGGTGGTGATGTCATTGCTGAATACTTTGCTTTCACAGCGACATCATTGGTTCTCCTCCCTGGGTCCCCACTGATCACTGCAGGCAGGCGTGCTGGCAGTGTGGTGCAGCTGAACAGGCACTCCCTCTTCACTAGTCCGAAAATGTAGCCTAGACTGTGCTGTATTGAGATGGTATCAGTCATTCTTGGTTTTACACAACATACATATCCAATACTGTCTCAGCCTATATTTCAAATTACTATGCTGGCATCCTGGGCCCTGATGCAAAGTCCACTGTTATCTTTCCAGCGATCAAAATTGGTTTTAAATTGGGCTCATGTTGAATGGATTTCACAGCCTGTTGCACACTTCATTTATTTGATTAAAAAATCTGGCCCATGTTGCTCTTAATTCTTCTGTGCTTGTGATTTGTACCAAGCAGTCTTGTAGTTTTAGCTTCATCTGTCACAGATGCATTTTTCATGCTGTGATTCATAGATATGGTGTAATAGCCTTGTCCACCATCTAGTTTTAGAATTTCTTCTTTGGTTTTCAGTGTTTTTTCCTGTTTTCTCCTTAAGACTCAGTGAATTCCAGAAATTGCACTATGCAATGCTTTTTGAGTGTGTCAACTCTCTATACATTTTCCCCTTACTGCAGTAAAAATACTTGCTGTCATTTTCCTTTGGCTGCAATTTCATGAAGCCCAAAATATAATTTTAAAAGATCAGTCCAACCATCAAGACTTTTCATTTTTATGTAAATAAAGCCCCTCTTCATGCTAAACACAGCCATTTTAACACTTTTCTGGAGGCTGGTTTGGGTTTTGGGGGGGTTTGGTTTTGGGGTTTTTTTTCTCCTTTGCTGGTCTAATCCACAGTGATTTTCTAGGAACAAATGGGAAACCTTTCAACCACTTCTAATCAGTCCCAACTGTATCTCCCATCCGCGTTGCCAAGTACTGTATCCCCTGCTGTACAGTGAAGAATCAGAAGCATGCACTCAAATTTTTATAACAACCACTTTCTAAACACTATGAAGTGATATCACATAGCTGGTTCTGTTCTCTCCCAAACAACTCTTGCTAGAGCTGCTCTGTTTCCATCAGCAGAAGTGGTACTACACCAGGTTAAAGTGCAATGGCTCATCTCTTCCTCTAAGCAGTTTTATTGAACAAGAACACATAAGGGCTCTGCGTAGTTTCAGATGTGTCTGTACATTATAAACAATGCATCTTTGCATCGCTAAGTGAAAGAGCCAGATAAATCTGGGAGGAAACAGAACATCTGTCTATCAGTCCTCTAAATCAGCCCTGCCAACGTTCCAGCAATGAAAAGCAGCTGCAAAACTTTACCAGGCGTTTACGTTAGATTAATACCTCTGCAATATGTAACCCAGTGATTGCGTATAATTGCATTTGGCCCTAATCATGGACAAACATGGAGACAGAGGCCAGCTGTATAAAGAGAGTTTGGCCAATAGTTGGAAGCATGTTCAAAACACTTGCCCCTGTCCACCACCCTGTCTTCCTTTTCAGGATCCCCAGATGGAGCACATCTTGGGCTTGGATTTGTTTTCTGAGGATTTGACTTTCACAAGCAGATTTGACTTTTATTTTATTTTTTTTTAAGATTTGGACTCCTGATAACTTCTTTTAAAAATAGGACCTTACTTGCATGCCTCTCATTGCCCAAATGCCAACTCTAGTTTCAATAGACTGGAAAGTTTCATCTTTTTTTAATGTGAATTGAAGACTAGCTGTTGAGCTTTCGCTATTGATTCAATCCTTCAGCTTTGTTCTGTATCACAACTATGTTTCATGCTGAATCAAATTAGTTTTTATACTTGACAACTGATAAAAATTCTAATTTAAAAAATTATTTCAAGGGAAATGAAGTTTGGAGAGAGTGAAAAAACCAGTCTATTGAAAGCCAACTTAGAAATAAAACTAGGGGACAGATAAAATTTAGGTGAAATGCAAATTATAAGGACAGCTTCTTTGCTGAATCAGGCAAGTGTCCAATTCACTGTTTTCATGAAACATGGTGCTGTGTTCACTTGTCACAGACAATTTGTAAATTCCAGCAGGTGTCCTGCTTAGTCCTACCATTGCTCCAGCAGATACTATATATTTGCTTATTTTTTACATGACACTTAAAGAAATTAACACAGATTGCAGGCTGGCAGGAAAAAAAATCCCTGGGGAGCTGCAAGTTTGTACCCTCTCTTGGGCAGATGAGTCAAATCCCACTACCTCTCGCCTCTGGCACAGGCTCTTGGAAGCAAATCCTTCAGCTCACACCTACTCAACAGGACAGCTCTGCTGGAAAACTCTTTCAAGAAATTAATATGGAGATGCAAGTGGGAAATAACCCATTTCACTAAGACAAGAGTCCACCAGTTACTTTGTTTCAGTAGCCAGTGAGCTAATTATTTGTTGACACATTGTGTAATGGTATATTTTGGGACCTTATGACAGTCCCATTTAGCTCTTGCACGGATCATCTTTTCTTGCAAAAGCTGATTGAAATGGTTTGTTCTGTTTGTGAAGGTAGTCTGTAAAAAGTATGAGGATGGCAAAACTTAAGGCTAAACCCTAACCACAAAATGCCTGCAATGAAGTCTGCAGTAGCTATTCAGTCACATCAGAGCATCTGAAAATGACCTGCCATTCACCTTTTCCTCTCTTATGGACATCATTATCATTTGCAGCATTTGATTGTTGCAACTCTGTGGTTAATACATTCATTGACATATTTCTTCTTGTATTGTAAGCACAGGTCTCAAGTACATCCATTCAGTTCCTCGCTCCTGAAATCGGCTCTGCTTCGCTGCTCCAGGGAGCAATCCCTGACCCAGAGGCCAAATGCTGCAGAGCAGCTTCTGACCTTTCTGGAGTGGATTGGCCACTGTGTACCTCTTGGCCCGGGTCTCCTCTGGGACCCATACAGAGCATATAAGAAGCAAATGTTAAATTTCTTGTCATTTTTCAGCTCAAAGTGCCAGAAGTAATGTCAGGGTTTCTTTCCAGCCTTCCAGAATAATGTTGCTGATTATAGGATGCTATGCTGGTTATATGCTGGCAACATGTTGGTAGAGTACTGTGCAGGTATAGATGGGTTGAGAGCTGACCAAGAGACTCTTTGCACATTTGATGTGAAGATGTTCAGAGTTTTGATGGTAGCAAAACCATAGTCAAGTCTAACCTGATGAAACCCACTTCTCAACAGGTACGTGTTATAGATGCCTCTCATTCCCTTCTTCTGCAGCTAGGGATACAGCGTTTGTCCTACTAGCACAGATACACTGTTTGGCTGCCCAGTGCTACCAAATATGGATGATCTGATGTGAAAGGATCCGTAAGATCCTATCAAAACTGTATCCATTCATTGCAAAGAACATGATGACATTTAGCTGTGCTACAGACATGGGATAGACAAAAAGATGTATCTTAGCTAGGCACAGATTTACCAGGAGATTCTTAAATGGCTCTCACTCTATCCCCTATTCCCATTGTCATGGTGTCATGTATTTTCTCATATCAAGCACCAGTGTCAGAGCCACAGGATTTTGTTAACCTCCCGCACCCTATCTCTGATCTGGAGTTGCACCCCTGCAAGAACAACAAACACAAAAATACTTTCTTTTGGATCGGTGGCAATTTTGAACGATGTTTAATGACCTGCTCCTTTCGCTTTGTGTTACAAAGACCTGGGAACACTTGCCAGCTCCTGGAGTTCAGAATTCCTCCCGCACCACCTTCCACATGCTGCAGTCAAGAGGGGAAGGAAAGCAGCTGCCACTCTGCCAGACAGCCATAAAGCAGAAAGCACAGCTTGTTTTTGAAACTACATTCCCTACTTATACAGGCTTTCCTTCTAACTGCCTCCTCTGTCTTCTTCACACTTTGCATTTTACTTGAATTTTGTTTTCTAGCCTTCTGCTTGTGTACCCCACTCCCAGAGTCTCCTGGCCTGTGCGAATGCAATCTGACTGGAAATTGTGTATTTTTCCCGGGGGAAACATACAGACTTTCTTTTTTAAATCTGCCTGGTGCATGGCTGCAGGAAAAATATTCCATTGTCATTTCACATTCTAGGAATGAACAGAGGAAGGAAGGTTTTTGGCGGCCTTCACTCCCCGTTAGTTGCGAAGGGGCTAAGGGAATATTTTTGTCAGCTGTCCACACTAGTTGGTATTTTTTTACTGCAATGCTAGGCATAGAACTTGTGAATTCATTTCTGTGTTCAATCATTAGACAGGTACTTCCAAATTTTCAGCTTGGGATTTGACAGTATACTGGAACACTAGATGTATTTTAATAAAATCATATGCTTTGCAGTGAGGCAGTGTATGTGTGATATTGCCTCACACTTTGACTGTCTCAGCCTGAAATAGTCATTCAAGCTCTTTATAGTGGACAGTGTACTAACTTGGCAGCCTTAATTTCAGCTGGATCAGGGATGAACAACAAAGTGCATTTCCTCAAATCAGACTGAGCATATGATACGGATTTGTGCTAGATTCAGCCTGGCTCTGGGGGACAGATTATTTCTCGTCTAGTATAAAGACTGCTGAGACAAACATACTTTCCTGACATCTTCTTGAAAAAGTTTCAACTTGCAGAGTTATATTCTACTGGCTTGGCTGTTTGTATCCCATAGTTGTTGCATTTTTGGTCTGGTTCCTATATGCCCCACAGTTCAGCTGACTCTCATGGAAATACAGCCTTCGTAGCACTCTGTAGAAATAGGCAGGTTTGGCTGCAAAATATTGATGTGATGTGATGCAAAATGGAATCATATGTTGTGCTTTGGATATCTTGAATAGAGCTTGTCAGCAATTCATTGAACGACTCTTATTTCCTTTTTCACTTTTGTTTATTTTGGGTTTTTCTTTTTTTTTCCAAAAAACTCCAAACCCATTTGAAAGCAGATATGGTGGTAATGAGCCTGGCTGTAAATGTTTTGGAAAAAGCTTTCAAAATTGTCAGCACCATATTTGACTATTTTGATCCAGAAAACTTCATTTTGGGATCATAGTGACTATTCTGATTTTTTCCCCCAAAAGTTTCAAGCACTAACTAAAAAAAAAAAAGAAAAAAGACAATAAGATTAAGCAAAAAACCCCATTCTAATCACTCAGAAACTACACAGTGTGACTCAACTTGACTTTTTTTCATTTTTGGAGTTGGTTTGTATATTTCTACACTGTGTCTTGGCACAGGACAGACAGAATTTTTAAAATATCAAAAATTCTTGTGGTGCAGGGAAAACACTTCCTCCTGGTCCCAAGCTTGAATATGATAGATTTCATTAGAAAATATTTCATACGAAAATGTCCTTAAGAAATCACTCAAACCTATTCAGCTCCTCAGTTGTCCCGTTCAGAATTTTTGATCGCCAAGAGCAAATGGAATTAATTATGAGCTTTGTGTACGTGTGTCTTTGAGTAACTGTAGAATAATTCAACATTAGTCCTGGACTAAAACAGTGAAAATATCATCACAAAATCTCCTTGCACAATAAAAGCAATACTAGGAATTAAGACTAACCAAGGCTGGAGGTGGAGCTGGTCTTGTTATGAAAACAAAAAGGAAAATTAGCAAACTGTTCTTTAAAAACCCACCCTGTGTTACGAAGCCCAGGCTCACTCAAGCATTAGAACCAGCCTCGCAGCCTCGCAGGCAGAAGCCCGTAAGCGTTGTGGGCATCCCATAGCGTGAGCCACACATGTCCTCCCCCTGCACGGTGCAGTCCTCTTCCGCACGTTGTTTCTCGCAGTGACAGAAGGGGTACTGCCTGTGGCCAGAGTTATATATTTATATGCAGGAATTTAGCAGGAGCTTAGATAATGCCCTTAAATAATCTGTGCAGTAGATCTGGGGGCACTAACATGGGATTACTGTTTCTGAGAGGTTCAGAGTGCCCCAAAAGGGACCCACTGACAAATTCTACCCTTTCCTGTCCCTGTGCCTGAGGGCTGCAAGAATGTGATGCCGAGGGAGAGCTGGAGGATGAGTGAGGAAGCAATTTACCTGGCAACCAATCTCATGTTTGCTAAGTATTAAGGGTAAGAAACCTACAGCTTTGTGAGGAAAAAAATTACCCCATTAACTTTGCTGCCAGAGGAAACAAAATTTAAATTCAACTGTAGGTGCTTTTTAAATACATCTGTAATTCTAACTTCAACAAGTGCAGCCGAGTACGGTAACCTCAACAGAATCTGCCCACTCTTTTCTAGGCTTTTTGATTCATTGGACATGTGGGAACATGCATGTGTGAGTGTAAGGGGACTGGAGGCCCATATGTGAGGACATCCTCTTGGCAGCCAGCATCCTTCTTCGGGAAAGGATCCAAGACAAATTCTTGATACACTCTTAGGGATTAATAAAACAGAGCAGAATGGGAAACCGTTAGATGGAATATAGATACAGTGGACTGTTGTGAGTGATGAATTGCTGATTATCCCTGTAACTTGGCAGGCAACTGGGGAGAGACTTCTTTTGAAAGAGTTTACAAATCACAGTGTGCTGTGGAGCGACGGCGGTCTCCCCCTGGCCGCAGAGGTCACTGCAAGCAGCCACAGCCCATAGCACAAGCCGGATCCCAGTACATCATTATCATACTGCTTCAGCACCTGAGCGAGCTAGCAAATGGAGATGTTTGAGGGGGGAAAAAAAAATTTTGTTTTTGCCCCTCTCGTGTTATGTTGACATATTCAGGAGATGGTACCAGAGAGAAATACAGAGATACGAATCTGAAGAAGGAGAAACAGGCTGATGTGGTCTGTGTTGAGCTCCATGTGGCAGCAGCTCAATGGGATAAATGACACCAGTAGCTTAGGTGCCTCTTCACAACACCACTGTACGCAGCATGGACACAGTTTTTATCTTCTGCACTCTGTAACCATTTCTTCCATTATACACTGTGCAGAGTTAGATATCTGTCCAGCATGGCACTCCTAGCTACAGTGGTACTTCGTCGGTGTGGTGTGTAAGGGATGCAAGCCATAGGAAGCAGAACAGTCTATCTTCTCAAGGACAAAACACCAGAAGAGGTGGAGGACTGAGAGAGCCACAGCCCCTCAGCCCATTTCTGTTGGCTGGAACAATGTGCTTGCTCCCCTCCATGACACAGCTGGACCTGAGTTTCTGCGGTGTCTCAGGAGTATCCTCCTGCCAAATTGCTCTCACCTGAGTGGAGAGGTGGAAAAGAGAGCATGACTGCTGGCTGAAGTACGAGGCCAGGAACCCAGCAAGGACTGCCTGCGGCAGATTGGATGAGGACTTGGGGTCCGTGCCCAAGCAGGGGGCAGCAGGAGGTAGAGGAGGAGTTGCCAGTTGAACCAAACACAGGCAGCTCTGCTGCTGTGGGAGGAAACAAGAGTGAGAGGAAGGAAGCTGGTACAAGCCACATCTTGATGGATAGCTTGGGAACCAGCTCTGGTTTGTACAGAATTTGGCCAAGCCACTTCCAAAAGGACCACGACAGCTGTTTCCAGCATTTGCCACTATTTCCCTACATGGCCCTGGAGCTGCTTCCCACACCTTCTAAGAATTTTAGCTGAAATTCATGTTTTACAGCATTTTTTCTTCCAAGGCAACTGTGTTCCAGGGTAGCACATCATATTGCTGGTGTGTGGAGGAATCAGGAGTGAGGTAAGGTCAGTCTGCATTTCAAGGGGCAGGACTGACAGCAATCTTTCTGTCTTGTCCCACTGGCACACAACCAACTATTCTCTGTTAGAAATAAGAGCCTGCCCAACACCTGATTCAAGATGGGACTGAGAACTGCGTCCCTTTTGGGGGTTACATCTACGATTATGGAGGATTGCAGGATTCATAGGCTAGGAGAATTACTTTCCTTTGCCTTCCTGCACAGGATTTTGTTTCAATAAGAAATATTACCTGAGCCAGTGATCTAAAGAGCTTGAGCCAGACTGTCAGCCTCCTGCTCCCCCAATGCCTGGGAGGGAAGTGCGTACACTGGTGCGTGCACGCTTGCAGGATCATATCGTGGGCAAGAAACTGCTGCACCATGCTGCAGCAAGAAGTCATCTTCTAGCAAGGGTTCCTTGGGCAAGGGATGCTGTCAGAGGCACAAGCATGCAGTCCTCTAGCCTTTCTCTTGCTTCATGGCAAGAGATTGCTTGTGGGTCACACATCACGTACCCAATAGGGAGCCTGAGTGGGAGAGGGATCAGGGAACTGCATGGCTTGCAGATACAGGTGGCATGGCATGGAAGTGTGTGGCATCTGCCAGATGCCTCTTGCACAGTGGAAACTGTGGGTAATGGAGACAGAAAGGTTAGGCGGTGGAAAAGGTATGCAGAATTTGTCTGTTTTTCCTTCTGCTTCAAATATAAAAAATGCACTCCTCTTAACATTTTCTGGTTGTGAAATTGCTAAAGATTTCTGCGTTTCCTTTTTTTTTTTTTTCCTTCTAGCTTTGCCTCAGATTAACCTATCTGCCAGGAATTTCATACTCCTGTTCATCTAAAATGACCCCCTTATCCTGCATAAGGATCTTTTCTCATTAGAAATTTATCATCCAGGCTGTTAGCATGTCCAGGTGTTTTCCTTGTCATAAGTGAAATATTGCAGGTGTCCTATTGACCTGCCAGAAGAAAGTACTAGCCTAATTGGGACATAAATGCAGGTGAATTTAATAAGGAGGCACATTAGTAGTCTAGCCCTTCACTGGGACCACCTGATTTTTCTAGTCTGGGTAGAGACTGTGGCTGTATCCTGCCCTGCAGCTACCCAGATTTCAGGTGCAGAGGCTCTGGAGGCATGTTCTGGGCATGGAAGTCACATAACCCACACAGATGAAGGAGATGTTTGCACCAGAGGACTGCCTGCTCTCATATAGCCAGGACCAAACAGCACATAACCTAGCAGGTGACGAAACCGAGCTGAGCAGTCCCTTTGACTGACAACCTAAAGTCATCCGCTCTCATTTATTCTGCAACCTGACCAGGTCCTCCACTGCACTGAAACAGAATAATTCCATCTGTGGTAAATGAGCTCGGGACTTTGTTTCACATTACATGCATTTTAATGACTGCCACAGTATGTCTTAGGCTTAAACCCACCAAGTCCTATACACCTGATAAGGAAGGTGAGACATGCAGAACTTTGACACCAGACTTGCTCATTTGTCACGTGTTATCATCATATACATGTCTGGTATTATATACTTTTATATCTCCAGTCAAGGAGTGCCTTCAGCAGTGCACATTTCATGTTCACATTCATGGACAGTGAAATGGTGGGACGGTTCACCTGTGAGAAAAGGCAGCAATTTTTCCTCTGAGTCTGTGCCTCTTGTGAGTTACACTATATATTTCTTAATGGGTCATGTATAAAGGGCTTTGTTGCCAGCTGACAATCAGACACTGAGTTAGATGCTGCCCCACAGCTGTGATCACATCACAGGGATACAGCTAAAACTGAAGGGGCTGAGAGAGGTTGTGAGCCTGCGGAGGCATCGTATAGAGCTGACCATAGCTGTAGTGTTATCAGGGCATTCATACTCTAAGATGCTTGAACTGGTGAGTTTGGTGCTTTGAAATCAGTGCTCAAGGAAGGAGGAAGTTCTGTGCTTTTAAGTTCTTATAGCTGTGGGTGCACTGCCTATCTGTTCCTGACACTGATTTATGCTGCTGGGGAGCAGACAACGCCACAGAATGCAATAATAGAGTTTGGGTTTGTTTACTGACTTTCATACTCTGAAGTGCTCCGAGCAACCTCCACAAACGGCAAGTTAAATGTTAACAGTTCAATGTGTTGCACAGTTCCTTGGGTAAATTAACCCCTGTAGTACTAAAGGCTTTCTGCTTGCAATCTTGCAGCCTGCCCTCTGCTTGCGGCTCTGCACCCTTTCAGCTAAGCTTCTCTGGCAGTTTTTTCCAGAGCCTTGGTGGCAGTAACCTTTCCCTTGTGGGGCTCATGCTGTTGCCCTCATGCCCTCAACAGCCCTGCAAGCCCAGATACTGCTGCTATGGTGGGCCTTTGTGGGAACCAATGTATGCCATCAACTATGGGCTCAGCTAGTAAAGCTTTGGAGTATAAGCCTGTCTCAACATCCTGTGTGCAACAAATGCCTAAGTAGATAAAATTCAGCAGCCTGTATGAACTTAATAGATCATTCCTAAATTTGTTTATTAGAGCATTGCCAGCTGAAGAGAGCACCTGCTGGGCCAGGGTATTAAAGATCACCAATCATTTTTACCAATCCTCCCTCTTCCCCCTGCTTTCCCTTGAACTGCTGTCAAATACACAAATCAGATATCAGAATCCTACTAATATATTCCATCAGAAGCAAGTTGCATTTATTTTTCTTAGCCTGGTTTCCAAAATAAATGAGTCTGGTATGACCCATCTGTCAGTCAAACTGTCTCTCATGTCTTTTAAATCTGTTGGGCAAATTGACCTGCAAGTCAGTAAGATAACTAGAATTTTGTAACTTTGGTGAAAATCAGTTTCAGTATGTGTGAGTGACCCAAACTATTGCCCCAGTGCAGCACGACTCAGCATTTCTGCACTGTTAATCTGTTACCTGCTAACAGATGTTCACAATAGGCAAAATATTCGTAACTAACCGACCACATCTGGAACTGTGGCTTGTACTTGTACCATCCAAACTTCTTGCATCCCCATGTTAGAGGGCCGTCATACAAGAGCCAGGGAGCACCAGAATGAGGGACTACGGCAATGACCAGGAGAAGAAGGACACATATTTCTAGGAATGAGTTTGATTAGTTATGCTTCACATGGAAAAATTTAGGAAGTGGGATTCACCGTAAGCTCCAAAAATGGTCTTTGAGTTCATTCTTATGAAACCTAGTTTGTTCTCAATTGCAGATTGTCTTAATGAGCCATCTCCCCTTATCTTCTGCTCCACCAGGGAAAAAAATAGCATTTGGGTGTGCAATTCTCATATCCATCTTACCTTTAGTTGGCAACCTCACCAGTTCTCACTCATTGCAGTATTTGGCAAGCTTTAAACACTAATTAATGTACTGTATTATAATATCTGTTAAGTTGTTTCTGGCGATATTTGACGAGTTCTTATGTTTCTCCTTGCCAATCTTGTTTTGGATTGCATGGTGAAATAATGTATGCTCAGATCAGGCTGTGACTGGGGAGTTATTGCTTGATAAAGCTAGTGGCTTTCTTTTCCCGATGATTGCATTTTAAGCTGTGTTTCTGACAGACTGTCTGATATATTAAGCATAATAAAGAGGCTAATAAACAGTATTATTGAAATCCATATAGAAGATAGGTCAAAACTCTGAGAAGAAGAAAACACCGTTAATTATAGATGGAAGGCTGGCTTCTGAAAGTGCTGGAGGGTCTGTTTTAAGGATGTTTATCTCCAGTAGGTTATGAAAAAGTCAAAAGAGTACATCCTTATCAACAAATATGTATGAATTAAATTTGGAAATAAATATCCGTTATATTCCTTTATCAAGTTATCAAGATAAATGAGATGCCAGAACCTAAACTTTTATCTTCATTGACATGATGTTTTTCTGTTTTCTAGTTTTATTTCCTTCCTCAAGTTTTCTCTTCCCCTCCAAGCCAAAATGATTTTTCCTTTCCTGTGCTCAGCTAAAAGTAAATGAGTCTTTAAACAGTTTCTCAATTCTTACTGATCCTTGCTACTTCATAGTTTTGTAATCAAAAAAATCTCCTCTCAAGTGTAAAGGAACATAGCCTTCTAAAGAAACTCCACATGCTCACTTAGGAGGATATGTTATCTTTTTCTATAACATGCTTTTTCTGTCAGCTGTAAGATATACTAGAGGTTTAGGAATTCCTAATATGCTAAAAATGTCCTGCCTTTCACAGTCACTTAATAGTGAGTGATGGCTTGGGCCTGTACAGCTTAATTTTATTTTAATTGGCCTGGATCATCCCCAGGTACGTGATAGTGGGCATTTGTGGAAAAATAATTATTCCACATTCTAGAAGTAATTGCACTTCAGTATCTCTGCAACAAGAAGACTGACCTTTCCATAAATGGGTAATTCAGAGGTGCCTTCCTCTAAACGTAAGATGCCTTTTGCATTTTTCCATCAAGCTTGGGAACAGCTTCATTAAAAGCTCTTGCAACCAACACCCACCTATGGATGTACACAGTTCCATAGGGATCCTTGTGAGGGTTCTCGTGTATCACATGTATCACATCCTGTCATGGTCTAGATTCAGTCAGCAACCAAGCACCACACAGCCGCTCGCTCCCTCGCTCCCGGTGGGATGGGGGAGAGAATCTGAAGAGGAAAAGTAAGAAAACTCATGGGTTGAGATAAGAACACTTTAATAACTGAAATATAATAATAATAATAATAACAACAACAACAACAACAATAATAAATTGTAATGAAAATGAAAACAACTAGAGAGAGAGAGAGAGGAAAAAAACCCAGGGAAAAACAACAAAAAACCAACTGATGCAACCGCTCACCACCCACCAACTGATGCCCAGCCAGCCCCGAGCAGCGATCGCTGCCCCCCCGGCCAACTCCCCCCAGTTTCTATACTGAGCATGACGCCATATGGTATGGAATAGCCCTTTGGCCAGCTTGGGCCAGCTGTCCTGGCTGTGCCCCCTCCCAGCTTTTTGTGCACCTGGCACAGCATGGGAAGCTGAAAAGGCCTTGACCAGTGTAAGCACTGCTTAGCAACAACTCAAACATCGGTGTGTTATCAATATTATTCTCATACTAAATCCAAAACACAGCACTATACCAGCTACTAGGAAGAAAATTAACTCTATCCCAGCCGAAACCAGGACACATCCAAAGAAGGGCAAGGAAGCTGGTGAAGGGTCTGGAGCAGAAGTCTTATGAGGAGCGGCTGAGGGAACTGGGGTTGTTTAGCCTGGAGAAAAGGAGGCTGAGGGGAGACCTTACTGCTCTCTACAACTACCTGAAAGGAGGTTGTAGTGAGGTGGGGGTCGGTCTCTTCTCCCAAGTAACAAGCGCTAGAACAAGGGAAATGGCCTCAAGTTGCGCCAGGGGAGGTTTAGATTGGATAAGAGGAAAAATTTCTTCACCGAAAGGGTTTTCAAGCATTGGACCAGGCTGCTCAGAGAAGTGGTTGAGTCACCATCCCTGGAGGTATTTAAAAGACGTGTAGATGTGGTGCTTAGGGACATGGTTTAGTGGTGGACTTGGCAGTGATAGGTTAAGGGTTGGACTTGATGATCTTAAGGGTCTTTTCCAATGTAAACGATTCTATGATTCTACGTGAAAACAACAGGCATCATCTGTAGAAATACCTGTAATGAACTCTGTTTTGGAAACAACATGATTATTCCAGAACAGAGGCAGCATTGCTATCTGTAAACAGAAGCTATATCCAAAATCCAATACTTTTCAGATTGTGTCAAATAGGAAGACAAAGCAAAGGGACATGGATCTCTGTCACAATGCAACCTCTTGCTGAACAGTTTGGGGGGGAGATTATTAAATATTTATGGGATAATTAGCAATGGTTAGGAGCCACCAGACAGTGCGCAGATTTGTGGGAAGGTCTGAAGGGACACATAGGATGAATGGAGACATCCTAGAATTATTTTTGGAATCTGTTTACGATCTCTTCGCAGTTCCCTGTAAAACAGAAGAAAGCAGAGCTTTTTTACCTACTCGAGCCAGTCAGAAATAAAGCTGTGCAGAAACGGTAGTGCACTGTAGATTAGTGGCAATTACTGCCACTCATTGTAGCAGTAGTCTTCTGTACCTGCCAACAACTGTGTCTGGTGGTGGGAGGTGTATGGAGCAGACAGCTGGGCATGGCTCTCGCCCCACTCCTGTTTTGTCCTGTTGATATGGTGAAAGTTGTGGATTCTCAGTCTGTTGGAATTCAAGGAATTGGACCTTTCTGTGGCATTTCTTGCCTGATCTATAACGCCCTACTGCACTGAGGCTCCCAGATGGATTTGTTGCACCTTCTGCTGTTCCTCCATACTGTGCAGATGTCAAACAGGCCTGTTAAGTCTCCTGTGGTGAGTGCAAGATCCTTTAGCACCTGTCTCCTCACACTTGCCTACTGCCATGCCACGTCTCACGCATCAGTGGTGCTGCTGCTGCCTTTCCTTCTCTCGGGGCTCCCCTCCACACACTCTTGACCAACAGCTCTGCAGTCTGTTCCCCAACTGCACCTGGTGCACGAGGGCAGGAGGAGCTGTGGCACTGTGCTCCATACATCCCTATGCTCCCTCCGGTGGCCAAACCCTGTGGCCTTCCTTGCTCATGTAGCATATATGCTCTCCCATTATGTGACTGGACATCTCCCAGCCTGTGGCCCCATGCGTGAATCTCGTTTTGGGATTGCACTGGCCTGAGGGGTCTGTAGAAGGAACAAGTGCATCTGTGGGAATGGTGGAATCAGATGGCATTTCTAGCATCTAAACCTGAAAAGCCTTCAGGAGAGGACATCTGAGAATGCAAACAAATTGTGTTTATACTCTCCAGTCCCATTCATAGTGTTTCACACACATTAAGTGTGGTAACACCCCTTGTAAGTTGCTTGGTTTTGTATACATCTTGAGGAGCAAAGAAGCAACCTACCTTTCCCTCCTCTATTTAACTTCTGTGGTTGAAGAGGGAACTCAAGAATGAAGTATTTTTTTGAATAGCAGACATTTATGTACGCCAGCAAGTTGAAAACTGAGGACTGACATCCCTGGAGAACAGGATAGGGACTGAGCTGCTGGTGGGCTGAGACCACTGTTCATGGCTGGAGAGATCCCCCTGCCCTTGACTTTCACTGCGGGGAGAGCAGGGATGATGCAGTCTCCAAAATCATTGACTATGTCCTGTTTGGGGATCCAAGAAAGACTGAATGGGCATTGTTGTGATGGAGACGTGGAAGAGGGCAGGTATCTCCACAGCTGTCCTTCCACAGAGTTCCCCCCTGAAGGACAGTAGCTAAACTGACCATAAAAAGATTTGTTTATAGTTCCTTAGAACTGGGTGGCTGTTTAAACACTGCATATGTTTGCATTGGTTGAGACTAGGGTCAGAGCACTTATTTTGCACTTTCCTTCATTCCTCTGAAATATAAATACATTTCTTTATGTGCTGAGTGATTTACTTCAGTCCACAAAGGCATTTCGAAAAGGATCCAAACACTGAATTTAAGTACTCGTAGAGTACTGTTTTACATTTAGCCTTGTGAGTTATACTCCCAAAGAGAGGGGCCAGGATTCTTGAAAGGTATTTATCTATCTAATGATGCCTTAGAAAAATATGCCATGTGGAGCTATTGAGGTCATGTTGACTGCGAAGTATTGAGAAACTGTACTAATAAATTGCTTGGGCTGTGAATATTATATATTCTTCAGAATTACGTTTTGCTTGTAGTTTATGGCATTGGTATTTTTACCTTTGATTAAACTGCATAGGTATCTGTGAATTTTCAGTGGAAGTACTTTGCATTTTAAGGAATAACATCTCATGCCTTTCTGCAGTCATTTGGTTTTCTATTTATTTATACGGCATTGATCTTTTTTCACAGAAGGGCTAGGTAGCAGTCGCTTTTTTTCCTTTTTTTTTTTTTTTCCCTATTAGGTGTTTGAATTTAAAGAATTACTAATTAAGTTCTTTATTTTCTAATTTGTATTGCAATTTAATCTCACTGAGTTTGTAAAAGGTGCTGTTACTTCCAAGAGCCTTTGTGTTGCATATGCATTTTTCAGCACTTCAACAGGAAGTACCTTAACTATAGGAGTTAACAAACTGTTAATCTTAACATGCATTGAGTATTAATTCACATTTCTCTTCTCATTTAAATGATTATAAAGTAGCACATAATGACTGTCCTATGTAGATGCAGTAGGAAGCGTGGCCCTATGCTTCATTTTTGGATCCAAGTATACAGAACAATTTGGTTCACAAAGGTAATATGGCCAGGCAATTTATGGAGACAGACCCTCTTTCTTTTTCATGAGCAAATGAAATATTCACAGTTGTTTCTCAGCTATTTCTTTGTTTGAAAAAAATAAAGAATATGGCGTTGATAAAAGCCTGATATTGTTGGCAAACTGCTGGGGATAGTATAGTTCTTCACGCAACTGAAAGAAAGTAAATTGGTGTTATTAGTGGAGGAGGAACCATTCAATGTTATTCAGGTTGTTTAATACTTCCCACATAAGAGCAGGTATTTAATTCTTATCTGCATACTGAACTTGTATTTCGTGTGGATGGAACTTTTCCAGAAAAGCAATATGCCTTAGGTGGATATTTTTGAAGGAGAGAGGAGACCTTAACTCAAATAATTCCTTTGTCTTCAATAAGAGGCTCAAGGAAAAAACGTGATTTTCTCTCCAGTTTTCTTGAAGTAAATCTTCACACCATGTGCTTGGAACTTAAACATGGATTTTAGCAAGCAGTATCCTTTTGCAATTTCATGTCAATGAGCATGTTCCAGCTGAGAGCTAAGCTGAGCAGGATCTTTCCTGTAACTACAACTTCAGACACCTTCAGGCTACTCAGGGTCCATGCTTCTTTGGGGAGAGAAGGGAGATGCTCTCAGTGGCTCTGCTACTGAATCTAGAACCTAGAACCTATTTTCCCCTGCTGAAAACAGATTCAAATACAGTGGGAAGAACAACAGAAGTTGGAGAAAGAGCCTGGGAAAGAAGCCTGATGGATGATACCAGGACTCAGCAGCCACAGAGGTTGCCCAGGCAAGCTTACTTGGACTGGCAGCAGGCATGAGAAGTGAGTGAGGGGAGATGACTAGGGATCCTTGATGGGACAAGTCATGGGATTGCAATGCAAACCATTAGCAGTATAGTAAAAATACTGAAATTTTCCAGACATAGAAAATTATGTTATTTTCTTTTATGTCATTTCCTATGACATAAAAGAAATTAAAACACTGCAAATTGTACTGTTGTGATGTAGAACATCGAGCTATCTGAAGCTTTGTATGCAGGCTAAATTATGTCAGCTACCACTGAAATTCACTGGCTGTCTAAATCATCTCACACTGCTCTGAAATCATTGTTTTGTGGTCACTAGATGCCTCTGTGTTGTTATTCAGTCTTCCCATACTGTAATAGTGCATGTCAAAATGTCCTGCACAGCCTTTCCAAGAGATTAACTTTGTTTTTAACTCAGTGAATTTGCCCTGACTTGAAAGTAGAGGTCCACTCAGTTGTCTGCAAATAGGTGAAATGAAAATTACAATTAGGCTTTTACACTTTAGCTCCCTGCCCTCGCTAAACTCTTTTGGAAAGTGCTCCTTTTCCTGCTCTCTTCTAATGTTATATTCACTGTATACTCATATTCAGTCATTACAACAATTTATATCTTGCTGCAGAATCCCATGGAGGTAAATATGAACAAACTTAGTAAATTAGGCCTTCTCACAATGATCCTGTCCATTGTAATTGTAGCAAATCAAAACTTTCCTCTTCCATTTGCTTCTTGCTTTGTAATAGCATCTTTATCTATGAACCTACATTTTTGGATAGTTAATGTATTTGTCTCCTTTTCATTTAGTTGACATCAGCTGACATAGGGATTCTGTTATGCTTGTAAGTGATGTTTTTGCGAGTGTGTTCACTTATGTCAGGCAAAACATGGCGTACATGAATTGTATATGAGGATGTTGAAGACTTGTGACCTACAATCCACTGTGAATACTTCCGTAATCCTTGCAGGAGTCAGCAATGTGTCAGGAGGAACTCTCCTTTCCTACGTGGATGTTCAGAGAGCTCATTTCAGAATAAACAAGTTAGCCTCAGCCTATTCAGTTTCGTAAAGTTTTTGAGAGGGTTGAAATATGATCTCTGAAAAAAGAGGAAGATTATTGTCTCCTGTTACAGAGATCTGACTCCAGTACCATATATTACTTGTTTAAGAACCAGATTAAATTATCAAAGGCCAAAACCAAATTTTAAATTTAAATTATAAATCCAGAAGAAAAAAAAAAGATTAGATTATTGAAATCTTAGAGCAGTGCTACTCTGACAGAAATTAATGGAAAATGGAAAATCAAACAGAATTATTAAAACATGCTGATGGATTCACAAAACAGAAGCAAAGAATATTAAATTAGTTTCCTAAAATATTAAATTAAGCCACTAAATTAAAAATATTCAGGTGACAGATATGCTTATCTCTGTATTACATTATTACCATCTTTTAATGCTGATCAATTATTTTATCTTGTCAACTGTATTAAATCTTGCCATGGCTAAAGAATTTCTCAGGATACATGTAGAGTTTTGTTTGTTGGTTCATTTTTTAAAGAATCTGTCATGGCTTGACCTTAAACTGGGATACATTAGGGGTAGGTGGATCCAGAGCTGGCTGGCAGGTCTAGCAACAGAGTCTCCCCCGCTGCTGGAAATCTCATGCAAGGGCTCTGACGGTAAGGGTTTATGCTGGAGGACATATATTAGCACAGTTAATGCCATTTACAGCCTTGCTAACTTTAGAGAAATTACCTCAATGAAAATTATAATGAAGACATTGCTTATGAGGATGGATGTCTAGATTCAAATGATTTTTTTTCTCCTACTTTTTGTCTCCTTATCTGTTTAGATTTTGGGCTCTCCAGCACAGGTACTGTTTCTTGAAACTAGCGGAACAAGGTTACTGTTCTGAACTGAAGTTTCTAGGCATTAGTACAAATAAGTGGTGACAACAACAATGATGACTTCATTACCATAGCAACAAAAGCACTGATGATGTCAGTCACGACCATGACTACCACTACCACTGCTTCTAATGGCAAGAAATTTAAGAGAAGAGTTGCTGGAAGAAATGAAGGACACAGCCTGGCTGAGAGTTTGCTTATGAGATTGCCCAGAGACTGGGAATGAGGAGAGGATAGGGGACAGAAACCCCAAGATTTGTTTGCAAAGTGTATTAGTGCATGCTCAGCTGTATTGCTGGCCAGAATATTATGACAACCCCTGTTTAAAACAAAATGTGTCCTGGTAGTTCTGTCAATGGGAATGATGCAGAGTGGACATAATTTTCATGTATCCACATGTAATAGATTATGCCAAACATTAAACATGTGGCATCTGAAAGGATGATTCAGCTGCCAAAGTATAGGCATGTAATGCACTTTGAGACACCGTAGGATATCTGAGGCATCCGCATAAAGCTGGCAGAAAAGACATGGGAGCTGTAGGAGAGGCAGGGACCTTTTGGAGAGTCATTCAGGCAGGACATAACAGGCAATCTCAGCTGGCACAGGAGACCGAGGTTAGACAAGTGTTTCACACTGCAGGTGCCTGGTGGAGTCCCACTGTCTAGGCTACCCACAGAGACAGCTGTAGGTGGTGATCCAACCAATCTGTCTGATACACTTGTTTGAGGATGGGATGAGTTGCCTTATGGCAGTGCCTAGCTTTCTGTTGACTTTGGAAAGAACGTGAAGAAGTAGCCTAACATCTAGACATTACACAAGTTAGATGATACCCTCTTAAAGAAGCTAGCCAGCCTTAGCCACAGAACAAGGCAGGGCACTCTTGTTTGAGACTGTCAAGGAAACATTTGAGAATTTCCCCTCTGAAAAGTCATATCAAGGAGTAAATACTGAGAAGCTGTTCTATAGCAACACTCTTTGTTTTTAATACGTAATTTTCAAACAGGAATATACTTGAGGACTTCCCAGCTGGTCAGTCTTTAAAGGCAGTAAAATGGGCTTAGAAATAAATTTTTGCAGTATATTCCACTGGGAAGCAGGAAAATGTTATCTGTGTAGATTAAAGAAATAGGATGACATGAACGGGAAAAAAAAATAATTTAAGGTCTTTATCCCCTGTGCAAATACACTGAGAAGCCTGTGATTACCTTTGAGGTATATTTATTCAGGTAGGTCCTTTGAGGCTAATTCAATTTGACAACAGTGAAGAACTGAGCCCACCAGTCCCAGAAATTACTCACTGTTTATGTTTTCTACCAGAATGCAAATATTTCTGTCCTGATAAGGTCTTTGTGATTGCAAAAGCTGCATACTTTCTGTACTGTTTTCATAAAGGGAAAGTTTCCTCATGAAGAAACCACCTAAAGGCTATCAAAGATATGCAGTATCTTCTCTACAGCCTATTTTCTATCCACCCTTGTTGTGTAAGCATCTTAAATTAGAACTGTTTCTTTTATCAGCACAGATTGGATGTGTCATGAAATAGCTGAATCCCAGCTGGGTGGTCCCAGCATGGAGCCTTTACACAATTCTTCAGAAGCAGGTGAGGTTTGGATCTGCATGGACTCAATACCTGCATGTCAGCATCCATTTTTGGAGAACAAGGTTTCCTGGATCACAGGGAGTGCATTGCTGCTTCACAACAGCTAATGAGAGTGATATGATTAGCACTGAATCTAGTTCATCCTTTGAAGATATCTGGTTAGACTGGATATCCACTTTTTCAATTAATGGAAATAGTTTTTATGACAACCTACATGCACAGATATGTAACATGTTGGAGCTTGCTTTGATAATGGATATATTTTTATTCAGGCTGACTTAGTCTCCGGTCAGTACAGAGAAAATATACCTAGAACAATGGAAAAATTTTAGCAAACTGTTCTTCCACTGCCTCATGTCACGCATTTGGTAGAACCTCCATGCCTGTACGTATACCTTTGAAAAATCAGTTTTAATTTATACAGCTAGGTTTTTAATCATACTTTAAAATGGTAAGTGTTCAATGTTCTTTGTCTTGTACCTGTTCTATTAGATTTGTAATAACTAGTAGATTTTCAGCTTTGATATAAATTATTTTACTGCTTAATTTCATGCTTGGCATGAAAAGACAGTGAAGAATAAAACATCCTTAAAAAAAGGAAATTGATAAACATTGCCCATATCTGTCTGGTAACATTTTCTAATAATTTTGGCAAGTCATGAGAGCTAAGCAAACTCCACTCCTTAATTAGGAAATGTATTTTAAATTTAGTGAGGTTCTTAAATCACAGCAGTATTTTTGAAAATCCCATGTATGCAAGCTTAAAAGCCTAATTTTAGATTTGTCATTTTAAAAATGATAGTCTGTGTGTATTAAAAATCTAGTCACTCTATTACTCTATTGAAAGCCTAATAATTTCATTTTTTTCACAGTGACAGATTCTGTGCTGCTAAAAAGGTGTAGCAGTGAAATACGTGCTTTTCTTGTTTCACATATTTCTTTATAATCTAAACTTCTAGTAAAGTAGTAGTGCACATGAGTAAAGCTGTATGTTCTGTTAAGAGTTTGTAGGCCAACAGCCTTAATTGTAATATCCTGGTTTTTGCCTGTAATAGTACTGTGACATTACCATGCAATCTCTTGCTGGTAGTGGTGTTAAAATAAAAATATAGGTTTGTTACCTAAACATTTTAGTCTAAAGTCACAACAACCCAAATATTCCATTTACCTCTATAGGCTCTATGTGACCTAGGTGAGTGATGAAAGCAGAACTGTAAACAAATTCCTAAGTTGTTCTGCATGTCAAGATCTCAACTGTTCAAGGAAGGTGTGCAGCTCAGAGCTAGTACATTCAAGTCTAGAAAATTCTGTCAGGGCACAGCAAGGGCTGGCTGCTCCTGGAGGTCCAAAGCGACCCCAATGCCAGCCATGCCCTCACCAAAGGGCACTGTCCTGCAGGGTCTGAGCTCAGCAGGCAGAGCCGAGGGGCAATGGGGTCCATTGACCGCTCCTAATGCAGTGAGGTGATGAACCAGGGCCAGGGTCCATCCTGGGGGTCCAGTAAGGGCATGGGGCCAGGGCTGGAGACAAGGCGATGATGTGAGGCCAAAGTTCATCCAGGGGACAGGGCCAGAGACGGGGTGGGGGACAAGCTACGACATCCGTCCTAGGGATCCATCCAGGAGATGAACTACCACAGCATAGGGCTGAGGTCCCCCCAGGAGGCAGGGCCTGGGGGACCCACTATGGCATTGCTGGGGCAGACACCGGTTTCTCCAGGCTGAGATGAAATGGAGCTCCTGGGCCTGTGGCGGGGTCCTGGCCGAGGCTGGCTGTCAGGCCTGCTGGAGTACTCAGGCCCGTGACAATGCCATGTGGAGAAGGCATCTTACAGCGTGGTTCTCTGCATAACTGGTGAGCTAATTTTATTTTTTCACTCTTTGTTCTTTTATTGTTGAATTTTCTTGGCAGCTCTTTCACCCTCTGATTTGACTAAATTTGAATGTTGTTGATCTATGCTGCAAAAGAGCGATTAGTGCTTAATGGTTGTCAGACATCACTCTGTACATTTATCAGACAATCTATTTAAAATTGAAGGAAGCAGTTGGAGACAAACAAGCAGAATTACCATGTAAAGAAAGTAGAGTTAATTAATCTCAAACATTTCCAGTGTATCAAGATAAGAATTTGCAACATCCAAAGATGTAAACAATGAGTTTTTTTCAAATTCCCCAGGACTGAACATGCTACTGAATGAAGCCTTGTTGGCTGAGGTAGAGTCTGAAGATGCTGGTGACCCTACAAATGAGACATTTTTAATATCATCATTACTACTAAAATATAGATTTGTATTAATTTTCTGTCCTTGTGGTTTCTTTCCTTGGTTAAGAGTAACCAAGTCTTGTGGTTACTCTTAAATACTTCTTGCAAATGTTATCATTGTCAGGATTGAGTGTGAGGAAAAAGGAGTGTTATTCCATCTGTTTGTCCATGTTCCAGTGACAGTCAGCAGGAATCTCAGAAAAGGCCAGACTTGGCCTTTTGTAAGTATACTGAAATTTGGATACCACAGAACACTCATGGTTTCTAAAAGCACTGAAATAAATTGGAGTGATGAGATGGGCTACAGTTTGAAAGCAGTACACTGTGAGTTTTGATGGGAATTATTTTGACATAATGGAGAGCAAAGAAGTTGAACTGACATAAGGCTGGAAGAAGGATGGTGGGATGGTTCTCTTGGGCATCCAAATAGATCGATGACAAGTCTGGGGGTGCTTCCAAAATGGAAAGACAGAGACATGCCTTGTGGGATGTAATGTCTTTGTTCCTTTTTGGTTATTTACATTGAAGACCCCTTTTTGGTTATTTACATTGAAGACTCCTTTTTGATGCAGTCTGGTGGTGTCACTTTTCTTTACGGAATGTGATGGAAGCACCATCATAGAGGGCTTATCAGATGGAATAAGAATACTGTCAGGTTTTACAAGATTGGAAGTACTGTTTATCCTGTTCAGTGCCAGCTGAATACAATTTGAACTTTCTGATGAGTTTAGTAAGAAATTAAGAATGACCAAGATGCTGAAAAAAATCCAAATAAAAATTTGTCACTCTCTAGTGGAAAACATATATGAGCAGGAAGACTGACTAGCCTGCATGCTGGTGGTTGAACTACAAACTGCTTATATTTCCATATAGACAGGATCGAACTGTTCATTTTGGATGAAATAAGTAATTTTTCTCTTCACTAACAAAAATCCAGAGGCATCTCAAAAAGCCTTATCTGTGCTAGCTCCCTCTGTTTCCTCTCCTTCTTTCTTTCTTCCATCTTTCTCCCTGCAAGGAAATGTTTTGTTTTGTTTTGTTTTGTTTTTTAAAAAAACTGGAGATAATCACAGTGACTGTGATCACAGTGATTTGCTTTCCCAGTTCAGAAATACGAGAAGCGTAGCAGCTTTTCCCCCTCCTTCTTGCTGATAGCAGTGCCACTAAGTGAAAGTTTGTCTCATTTCCCTGTTTCCAGGCTTTCACTAGCACTTATGTTCTGGGTCTCAGTATGGTGTTTACCTCATTTGCCCCACACTTGAGATAGTCATGGCTCAAACCCAGCAGTAGTTTAGTTTTTGTTTCCTGTTCAGAACAAATGGACATAAACTGTGCCAATCCCAGTTGGATGAGCTCTGGATAGCAACCCAATAAGCTAGAAGTGCAGAGTTAGCAAAATCCACACAAACAGGGCTTTGACAACAGCCCAATACCTTAAATTGTATCAAATGATTAACCTGATGTCACAATTCATCTTTATTTGTGTGATGCAGAATTGATGAGTTTAACATCATAATTTATTTCTGAGTTTATTTTTGTTTGCCTGTGTGTGAGAGGGGATTTCTACTGTCATTTGTTTTTTGCATTATAAGTCTCTTTCTTCAGCTGATGAACTGTGATGACGGAGGCTGGTAATAAATTTTTACTTTCTTGACTCCTGTTGACCTAAAATTACGTTTTCAGATAAATCTTGATTTTTTGCTCTGTGGTGCACAAGAGAGGGTTACAACTTCTGCTTTACAATTCTCTTTCATTTTCCCCCCATCTCCTATAAATCATATGCTCTTTTTCTTCCTGGTTTATTTCTTAATTTACACCATTTATTTATAAATACGCAAAAAGACAAATGTTTACTTGGAATTTCAGCTTTTGTCAGAATTTCTGTATGTGTTTTGGCAGTTTTTATCACAGAACAAATCCATCCTGTTCCCCCTCACCTTCGGATCTGAAAATCTGCATTCGTATTCTTGTTAGGTTCTGCTGTACTGCATACAGGAATATTGGCAGGATGAGATATACGTATTTGAAGTTTTCAGTGAATCTGAGAACCTTTCCCAGGAAGCCCTGGGGGAAGGGAGCTTGTTCTTAAATTTGCAATTTCTGGTGAGTGGTTTAAAGTAGTTTTATTAATAACTGCAGACTTTTTAATAAGGTGACAGCTGGTAGAATAATTTAATGGACAAGCTTGAAAGCTTTTTTTTCTTCTTCTTCCAGAAACAAACTGTTCAAACTGCAAATAAACACTAGTGGGTACAGAATCACACATTTCTGAGATGTTAATGTGGGTTTTTCAATTTGCATATTCAATTAGGAATGGCTAAGTAGGCATTTTAACCATTGCAATTACGCGCAGTGCTGTAGTCCTGAAATACCTTGGACAGCTCAGGATATCGCATACTGCTTCCCGCTGCACGGCCAGGAGTGTGAGGACAAACTGGCTCAGCTGAAGCCTGAGAAGGTTTCTGGTTTCCAAAATTTCACTTCAGGTTGGAGATTATTGATTTATTTACCCCTGCAGTAAATGGAAAGCTGCTGATTTCATAGATGGAGAAAGCTGAGTAGAGTCCATATAAAGGTTCAGGCTCAACTTCATGGACTAAATGAAAAAATAAAACTGCATTCTGATATAATGAAATAAAATAAACAGTGCTCTTCAAAGTGAATGGCCTGCTGTGCTTTCTAATGAGAAAGTTCAGTAGAAACTACAATAGTTTAAAATCACATGCAATCAATGAACATGAATCTTAATCCTCTTCCTCTCTGGGACACTAATTTGGCAAAGGATTTAAGCATGTGTTTATCTTCAGTCCTGTTAGCTAAGCACTTGCAGCACTGGAGTTGATGGGACTGAACTTTGTTTATAAAGCTAAGCATGGGTCTTGATAAAAAGAGTTGGATAGCCTTACTGAGGCTCTGGGCAATCCGGAGCTGAGGATCTGTGCAGCCAACAGGGCCTGGTGATAATCAAAACTGGGTCAAAATGTTACGCTTTGAGTATAACAGCCAAATAATTGTGTTTTCCTCAAACTGGTGTAAAAAATAGGAGCACTGATTGAAGCTGAAGACAGAAAGGAAAAGGTGTATATCCACCAGGATTCAGCAGTGTTGGCAGACTCCTGAAGTGTGCTCCGTGAAGTCAGTGGAAGGGAATCCAGGGCGGCTGGCAAGCATGGATTTGGCCCTCAATCAGCAAGTGCAAAAAGCAAGTGAAATACCTCTTGCAGATTCAATGCCCTGGTCACCCAACACCAAATATCCAGTATAGCCGAGATTGATGTTCACTAGATGCCCTGGCTGACGGATTGCGTGACATAGGACTGCAGCCCCTACCACTACCAACAAAAGGATGAGCAGCCAACATCCTGCTTGGAGAAAAAACACTTGTATGTCAGTGGGAGTCCTGGAGTCAGGCTGAGGGGGGATGGCAGACCCAGTGTCCTCTTCTGGCAATTAAACTGTCTAATAATCTAACTCATAAAGGGCATCTGTTTCCTCCATGCAACAGGCCAAAAGAGAACTCAGCATTTTGAATTGCAAGGCTTACCCTGTGAGGCCACTGAATCACCGTACAGGAAGTGCAGACTCTGCACTATCAATCTAGGTTTACTGAACTGCCCTCTGAAGGCTTTTAGAAGTACCTGACTTTTTCCAAGATCACATAAGCAGCTAATTTAGATAGTCTGAATCACCCTGGTGGGGTGAGAGGCCTAAATTTTAGGTGCTGCAATGCTACACTTAGGTGTCTAAAAGGAGAAGTCTGAATATAGCTCTCAGTATCTAACGTGTGGGTTAGACACAAAACACTATCAGGTTCTAAACTACAGTGTGAAGTTAATTTCAGGCTCCCATCACTTCAGACTAGTTAGTGCAAGTTACATTTCATCCTTGTCAACTGGGGATAGTAGTGCAAAATATGCCAGTTTGGGATTTGTTTGAATACCTTTTCTGCAAAAGATCACGCAAGGCTCTGCAAAAGGCTCACGCAAAAGACTGGCCAGAATCTTTCCAAGTGCTACAGCAAGTGTATGAGGAGAGGAGTACAGCCTTGGCTTAACCTGAACTTCCTGATGTCTAAATATCCTCTGTGGCTGCTTGATTTGAATGACAATCATTTACGTCTTATTCTGTGCAGGACTTGGACAACCAGTGAGGGATCCTCAATTGATGTTCAGCGTCATTGCACAACAGTGGAAACTTGCAAATGTATAATGTGATATGTCCTAGCATGCCCATGAGGAATGATGATTTGGTGTCTCCCTTGACTTCAGTGGAGCTGGAGAAGTTTTTTTTTCATCTGATTAAGTCACCAGCGTATGTTTTAATCATTCAGTTTAACTGTACTCCCGTGCATATATATAAAGACTGTAGTTACCCGGTGCATGTCCCTATCCCTTCAAGCAGCTAGAGTACTGCAAACTCTGAAATAGAAGTGAGTTATTTTATCCTTGCCTAGGGAACACTAGAGCTCGTTGTGACAAATATGTTATCCAAAAGAAAAGTAAGTATGCACAAAAGAAGTAGGAAACAGTCTCTGAGCTTGGAGGTTACAGCTCTTCTGTGTGTGAGAGAATTGTTTTTTGCAGGCAGCTATTTCCTCACACACAGGTGTTCATTACCTCAGTGAGACAGAGTACCAGCTAGTCCCTGAGAGATTTTGTCCAAACCTCAGAAACCATGTATGCACTTACTGTCCTCAGGCAGAAGTGGTCCAAGAAGGGCTCAGCTGTATCAGCTGGGCTGACTGAGAGCATCTCACAGAAGTTGTGCTAAGCAGAGCAGGAGTCTCTGCATTCAGAGACAGCAAAAAAGTGTGCTGGCTAAAAGGCTGAGCTGATGATAGATGTGCCAGGCAGTGAATGGTGGGTTCCTTTAGGAACCCACCACTGAGCATGACTTTGTCAAGGTCCTGTTCTGAACGTCTCTCTTCGTCTGTCTCCACAAAATAAGGTAAGCACGCTTCCTATCACTTCGTGTGCACATAGATGTATGCGCACACGTGTGCAGTATCTGTAGTGTCTCTTTTGCTTTACCTTAGTAATCATTGCTTTGATGGGCAGAATTGGGCAGTGAGCAAAGCAGTACAGAAGTTTGTGCTCATACAGTAGTTAATTGTAGAGAGCTCTGATTTTATGAACCTTGGCATCTCTAACTGAAAAAGAACAGAAAAATTTAGGACACAAGGGAAATCTGGGCTGGGTATTAACTATTACTAGCACACAAATACACAAGGATAAATGAGGGAGACTACACAGAGGGGGATCAATTTGTGTGAGGGACATTCTTTTGCACAGTATATTTTTGTTGCTATTATATATTCTTAGTATTCCTCCTTATATTCTACCTTTTGGGGACTAGAGTGGAGAAGGTGATAGAGAACAAGGCTAATATTCAATAATCTGTGACAACTGATCTTAGCAAGGACTTGAATATAACAACCAATATGCATGCCACAGTCTGCACTGGCCTTAAAAGCTGCAGCTGTAAAATCCTATGTGTGTAGGACTAGCTGGTGTGGGGGGGCAGGATCAGGCCAGTGAGGGACTGCCCTGGTGCTGACTCACTTGGCATGGCTGTGGGGAGGCTGTGCTGCACTGGAGAGATGTGCCTGCCCGGAATGGAGCGGTTGGTGTCCTGGCACACTGTGTCCGGGGGTCTGCTGCTCCCTGGTCCATGCACATTGCCTCTGGATGCCCCCTGTAACGCCTCCCGCTCACTCACCCTGTGCTCAGGGTTGCCTCCGGTCTCCCCCAGGGTGGGTGCTGGCTGTGGGAAAGATGAGCACAGGGAGATGCAAGGCAAGACCTGGTTACAAATAACCATGATTAGGTCATCCATCTATGTACTGCATGGCAGAACTTTGCTTTTACACCCTGTGCCCCCAAACACTGAGAAAAGCTGATGAACACCCCACTTGCTGCATTTGTGTTAGCTGCAAGATGCAGCTTCTTCAACAGCCAGAGACAAGGGTAGCGTGCTGCCTGGCTCCTCTGTCTCTGCTGGCATTTTACTTTGTGCTGTCTTTGCAGGTGGCCTTGGTTTCTCCAGGACAGTCCTGTCACTGTCCAGTGCTTCTTCTGTAATGAATTGCAATGTCTCTGTCCTTGTATTAGAAATGATAGTTTGAGGGAAGAAGAATTTATGCCGGAAAGATTTTTTTTCTGATTATATCTGCTGTCTAGTTAATAAAAATAACAATAATGAAGATGGTGGTAATGATAATAATAACTCTCCCTGCAAACTACACCTTGCTTTGAACAAGACAGTGTTTTTTAAGGTATTTTGTTGCTAGTCTCTGCTTTTCTTGAAATCTGTAGGATGCAGTGTTGAGGTGAAAATGTCATTGCATGTTATTAAAGGAAAACTGAATTATGGCGGTGACAATTAAGAGAGCCTGAAAATGTGTCTATTAACCTCTGTTTTACACTTTACATTTGGGTGAACAGCTCTCAAGGGTTCTGTCTGAGCAAAGTAATTAAATTTGTGTCTAACTTTAAGGTCGTGCTTTAAGTTATAAACTTAAAAGAAAGCATGTGCTCAACACATTTAGTCATTTGCCATTCAGAAGAAGCTTTATTTGAATTATTTGAACCTGAAGTTTCATCCCTTGCTTTTTCTTAGTATATCCATTTGTTTTTATTAGCCTACTCTGCTAACGTCCTTACACCATCCCTCACTACCACAGTACTAGGATGCTTTCCCTGTTTCATTCCGACTGTCTTTGTGTAGTACTTTGGTAGCAAATTGTTAAACAAATGACCTTTGAAGGTCTATGTTGCTGTCTGTACATGGTTGTGAATGAAAGGTGGAAGAAATGTGCCACATCTTCATCCTTATGAAGGAAATGCCATTGAGTTGGGGAGCAGAATTGCTTACTGAAAGCTTCATCTTCATGTTACAGGCTAACTTAGAGATGCTGAATGCAGATGACTGATTACCCCTTTACAGAGGGAACCAAGATTTTTAATTATACAACATTTCAATGGGATGCCAGCAGAGGAAGCCCAGGGCAGGTTGGATGTGCCCAAAGTAGCCTGTCAGGAGAGGATCTGCAGCATGCCATGCTAGCTGGGGATGCACAAAAGCAGAAGGCTTCTTACTCAGGTGCTGGGGCAGTGGTACAAATGGACAGACACAAAGCCTCTGTCTCCAGGTTACACCATCACCTAGACAAGTGAGGCAAGGTCTGTTCACCAGTGGACTCTGCTCAATGAGGAGCCTGGAAATAGTTCCTCATGGAAATGTGTCCTCATCCATCCTTTTTTTCCTGAAAACTGTAAGGAGATCTTATGGGACTGCATGATCCAGAGGGGTGTGTTGTAAGCAGTTGCTACAGTAGTCATGGCTTTCTCACCACGCTTTCTATGCGGTGAAAACCTCCAATGCCCTGTTCTCAGGACACTGGGGGCCTTTTTTCCCCCCATATAGTGTTTTTATCTTTGAGGGAAAGTACCTCTCACTAGTACTTCATTGTGGTAGTGAACATGCACATCACCAGGCAATACTATCTTCTATCCTTTTATAATGCACTGGGAAATTAAGCTTTAGAGGAAGTTTAATGTGTTCATTCTTAGCATATTGTTCTAAGTCCAAAAATAGACTGCCAAAAGGAGTAATTCTATCACTTCATTTTACAATCAGGGCAGCATTTTTGTAGCACTTAATTAAAAAATGTCTAACATACTGGTTGTCCAGTATTTCATTTTCAGGTTTCGCTTGCCTAGAAGCCAGTTCTGTCTGAGGAGGCAGTTCTGTCTGGGTAGCTGGATGCCTCTTGCCTTTTTGACCATGATCAGTTTGGACAGAGGCATGAGAATTTGCAGCGCCATGTATTTGTTTCATTAACATGTGAACAAAGATGTGATTATTTCTTCTTCAGCCTAACATTGTTCTGATGATCCTTGGAATTATTGCCTTGAGACTGGGTTGTTCTTTTGGCTTTATGATGGGATCCCATGCCCCAGAGAGATAGGGGACTATCCCTAAGAACCACGAGTGTGTGGATCCTGTGGCTCCAAACCTGTTTTACACAGAAGGTGCAAAGAGGCTATAATCAGCCTGGGAGTCTTCAGAGTGCAGGGGTGATACTAGAGAGGCTGTATAACAACTTGGATAGCTACTGAGTACAATTCTTCCCTCTGTAACTCTTCCTAGGATCCTACAAAAAAATTGACTTCATATGAGGGACAGATTGCAGACTGAACTCTGAAGTGTACTCTCATTGCAACATCTGCCTAACTAAAACTTACCAGAAGATTACTTTTCATCCTCTGTGTTTCTTGGCCAAGAGTTTTTAATGGCATGGTGTTTTGATGGATAATATGTTTGGGTGAGCATGATACAAAGGACAGGTTTTGTGAGGTTTACTTCAAATTGAAAAGACAGAAGGTCTTGTTTTTGGTCTTGTTTGTTCTGCTGTATTATTAAACCCATTAGGTTCTAAATCAAGTGTGTAACAATTGAGCTTAAAAGTTACAATCAAATTATCACTTTATCTGTCTTTTCTGTTGTGTGATCCATGAAAGCCTCTATTTGATAAACAGCTGTTAATATTGTAATGAATATAAATAGGAGTGAGAAGAATGACAGGACGGTATGTTTGCTTGCATGCTAATGAAAACGTGGGTAACTGGGTTACTTGGGAGAGGGTGACAGTGAAATGAAACCTTCTCCATACACATGACATCTAAACTTTAAAACCTGCAAAAATGTAAATGGCAGCCGCTCACTGGCTATGCCAACGGTCTGTGGATGATCATGTGCTAGCAGAAGACATGCTGTCACAGCTGATTCATGTCTGCTTTTTCTGGCCAAGAGTCTATAATGCACATTATAAATCAGTATCTGGTAATGTGTTAGACTGATGAAGGGACTGTGCTTTCGAGTATATTTGGACAGAGCTGGATAGAAGCACATAGAAAGCCAAAAAATGTTCTCATGCAGAGGTATAAATGTGGAGTTATCTAAAATGGGAAATTGATGGAATGGCTCCAGGTTTACAGCAGAGCAGTTGGGAGCATAACATGTCCTAGAAGCATTTCGATTACTGGCTCACCCTTTCTCATGGATGGGGGAGAGACAGCAGTGGTGGCTGGGTAACAGTCAAAGAAATGCAAGCAGCATTGCTTTGGGTTGCTTTCAGATTATATTTAGCTTATTATGTGTATTGATGGAAACATTTCCACCTGGGAAAAAAACTTAAAATAACTGTGTTTTCCTAGATGGCCAGACGATGACAATGACCAGACTTCTAATTTAATGGAAAAGCTTGTTGATTGGGAAAGGAAAGGGTGAAGACTGAATTTAAGTATATTAGTACCTTGGAAAAATCTAGGCTTTCATTTTGGTTCAAGTCTCACAGTTTTAAAAATCTCCTCTTCTGGATTCTTGAGGCAGGATTGTTATGGTCAAGACATTAGATCATGAAGAATTTTTTAAGCTCTGCAAAACAAGTAAACGTAGCCACTGGGATCACTAGCACAAATATCAGCCTACCTCCTCAGAAAATAAAGGGGATTAACCTCAGTAGAGAAGGATATGTCGCAGGCTCAGAAATCCAGACAGGGAGTTCACATTTCAACATCTGACTGTCTAGGTAGTTACAGGGTTCTTGCCATCGAGGAATCAAAGCACCTACAGACATTTTTGCTGATTGACAGTGCTCTAAAATTAGGCTGTGCCCCAGTCATTAGGAGCTATTTAAAAGTCAGACTTTCTAAGTGTTCCTTACCTGGGCGCATAGGCTAAATTTGACACCACTGTTCCTTCAGCCTTTTTTTTGTGTGCCTTATAACAATAATAACATTATAATGAGAAATCTAAAAGTTGTGGCATCCACAGCAATTGCTGAAGAGCCAAGAGCAGGCTGGTTGTCAGGGCAACGGTGAGAGCACGCTGAGCGATACCCGACGAAAGGCTTGTGCTGACTTTTGCTTTGCTTCTTTTTAACAGGTAGTTGATGCTCAAGTTAATTTTAAAATATCTCGCCGATCTAATTGTCTAAAAATCTGGAAAGAGACATTAAAATTACAATTTTTTTTGTGTATTACTTCCCTCCCCTTTTTTTGTATATTACTTCCCTTCCCCCCATATTTCGTATGAATACGAAATTGCATTATTTATTGTTTTCACTCTGTATCTCATTTATACATCAAAGAAGCTTTTTGCAAGTCTTCCTCTGGAGATCATTTCTTTCAAACACTCCTGTGGGCCTAGAGCTGGGCAAACTGAGTGTCATCCCTACCAAGCTGTTAGTCCCTGGCGTCCGGCACCATGGCATTGCAGTGCAGCTGTATGGGAGCTAGAGGGGAAAGCTAGGGCTTTTGGTCCTGCCTGTTGTGAACAGAGGGGAAGAGGTGTGAGGGGGAGGAGGAGAAGGAAGATCTCCAGGGCAGAGGCACACTGGCTGCAGGCAGCAGAAGAGAGGGCAGCGGTTCCCTCCTTCTCAGCACCATGCTCCATGCAGCCCTGGGGAGCCCAGCCTGCATGAGGGAAGCTTAAGTCACCTTCACCATCATAAGGTGTTGTGCATGTCAGAGCGGTGCAGTACCAGGACCAGGAAATTTGCCTCATCATGATTAGAAGGGTCTTAAATGAATGCTTACAACTGAAATGACATTTATGCTAGGGATGGAAACTTGAAGCGGCCTTCGGTTGTTGTATGGTAATGTGGATAGTAATGGGGAAGCTGTGCCATTGAAGGTGAACTTGTATTAAAGGTTGACGTCCCATTCCAGGTGGTATTACCTGTTGACTTACTTTGCGCAGTATCTGGCAGTCTGTGACTGCCAGCTTTGTAATATTGCATGGCAGTTTTGGTATGCTGATATCAGCAAGAAATTATGCTACGCGCCTAACTGCTCACAGTGCACAAGTGGTGCCTTTTGAGGAGAAGTGCTCCCCAGCTCTTCCTCCTGGAGGTCTCCTGGAGGATGGGGCATTCCCCCATGGTGAGCCTCCTGCTCTAATTCCCTTCTCCACCTGGGCCTCAGGACTCCTGCCTTGGTTTCTGTTTCAACCTCAACTCTGCCTCTCTCTGTTTTGCTCTGGACTCCTGTTTTGGGGCAATTTAGTCACAGTGATCCTAATATCCATCCCATTGTGGACCTTAGCACTTCTGAGTGGGCATCCAGCAAGACAGAAGACCAGTGTTTCCTCTCCTGCTCTGGAAAGAATAGATCTGAATGGAGAACACATGCAAAGGAGAAAGCTGTTATTAAAAGTGATATGCAAAATATTTTTTAAAGATTTGGCGTTTTATGTCACCTTACCTTGTTTAAGAAATGTCTGGGCATGTTTTTAAAATATATTTTCTCCTCTTTTTCCTGGTTCTTCTCAAGAGCAGTGTGAGTGGGAGTGTTGAATGGATTTGATCTCACTTTAGGGGGAGAGTGTTACATCTTTAAAGAGGGCTGTTTTTCTCCAGAAAGGTTAATCAGTCATTGAAGTTAAAGTAGTGCTAGTGAAAACCAAACTGTAAAGACTGACTGTAATTTTCATGAGGTGTATTAATAGATCTGGTGAAAGAAATTGTAATTACATTGCAATTTTGGTGCTAATATTCGTTCTGTGACATGTCTAGAAAGCCGGGTGAAATGCACAGTGGTTTCATGTCTTCTGTAATTGTAGTTTTAAATGGAGGTGTGAGTACCCATTGAAACAAGGGTTGAAAATAGCCTTACAGTGATTTTTGCAGCAAACCTTTTGAACTAACCCCATGTTAAGCGACCTCAACACTTCTTGCAATTAGGCTACCTTTCTCATGTCCTCATAGCTAGATTCTTAAATTGTGTTTAAATGTACATGATGGAAGCGACTCCTAGCTTGTGCTTTGGTAAGTTTTCACCTGTTGAGAATAAAATCTTTCAGAAATCTGTGATGTTATCTTATGTAAATTATAAATGCTAGAAATTGCTCTAGTAACCTTCCAACCTAGGTTTGATTCTTTGTTGTTTTTTTTTTTTTATTTCTACCCATGACTCATGAGTGCTTGCTGGGATGTGGGAGTATGGAAGTACATTATTCTCCAAAGTTCATTTGTTCTAAAATAACTTACTGAGAAGAATCGCTTGGCTTGACTCTGTCCTCTGCTACCTTGTATGACTTCAGCAGCTCCAAGAGAGAGACATTCTGGTAAGGGTGACCACTGGTGTTAGAAAGTCCATTTTAGGGGAATGAAGTGCCATTTTGCATTGCCCTGACACGGTTCTATATCACACCAGATTCAGACTAATTCATAGCATATAGCACGTTCCCTCCCCTCTCCCGTGCTGAGTGTGTGCAGATGGCAGCTCCACCAGAGGAGAAGAAATGGCCAATTATTTACTATCAAAGTTAATGGGTAGCCTGAATAAAGCATGTGTTAGGATTTCTCTGGCCCGGTGCTTGCAAGAACCTGTCACAAAAGGCGTTGTTTTCTCAAAGGGCTGGCTGTCACAAAAAGAAGAATAAGATGGCATGCACAGTCACTGTGACTCAGCTGTCAAAGTTTTCTTTTGTGTATACAAGAAATATTATTTGTGTAATGAAGCTAATAAGCACATATCAGAAAGGTTGTATTTCTCACGGAGATGAAGTAAAACAGTACTTACAACATACATCATGGAAGGTGGCTTCTGTAAAAATTCATGCACAGTAGAAACATTTCTTCTATGAGAGCACACTGTACAGCAGAGGAAATGACAACTGTGCTGGTTGTATCCAGGCCCTGAAGTCAGATCCAACTATACAGGAGTTGTACAAAAACCAGTTTATAGACCAAGGAAATGGACAAGGAGCAGTAAGAAGAGGAATTCCCATCTCTACATCATTAAATATCATGCTGTAGCTATTACTCTTCATCAATGGCATGTGTGACCCTCCCTGTCCTCCTTGCAGATTGCGTGTTTTTATACTAGCAAGAGCGCAGTGAAATCAGGAAACTGCCATGCTTACTGAGAAAAGGCACTGGCAGCCAGCCACCGCCCCTGAGAAAGGGGGAGAGTGGTGCCAGGGAACATCAAAGCCCCATGCTTTTGGCCACTCCTGCAGAATCCCTCAGCCTGGGAGAAACACTGCAGCTCCTTGCCCTGCAAACGCAGAGAGCTGGGCAGGACAACATTTGTGGCTGTCGTAACACAGACCACCGACAACCCAAAGTAGTCAATAACAAAAGCTTAGTAGAAAGGTATGGCTTAAACCTGGGACATAGATGTCTCAACCAGCACTACTAAGAGATACTTCTCTCCTGGCTCTGAAAGGTAAGTCCAAATGCTTTTTGTCTTGAGAACAAAGCAGAGCCATGACCATCCTTGGAAGTGACAGTGATGGGTGTGATGCCACTGCTCATGGATAGGGAATGCAGCCAGGAAGCAGGAGCTTTGTGTGCTTTCCATACCCTCAGGGACTCAGACTTCCAGCTACTCCCTTGGAGCCATCTCAGGCCACAA
Organism: Mycteria americana; assembly: GCF_035582795.1. Classification (NCBI taxonomy): domain Eukaryota; kingdom Metazoa; phylum Chordata; class Aves; order Ciconiiformes; family Ciconiidae; genus Mycteria; species Mycteria americana. The sequence goes on from NC_134365.1 coordinate 121,870,250, forward strand.
GGCAGGTTAAGAAGAAAGGAGTTCTTCCTTCATTGGAAGCTATTCCACTTGGCCAAGGAGAACAACTAACTCGCTGAGTTGGGAAAGCATGCCTTGGACCTGTGCCCTCCTTTGGGCTGGGAAGAACTTAGTTTCAGTGTGCACATCTAGTATTTGTTTGATGTGAATACATAGCTACAGCTACAGCCTCTACTACCAGTGTCATTTCTGGTCTATTACTGTAACACTCCAATATTGATGTAGTAATGACATTTTATCCCTGGTAATTAAAATTTAAGCTGTGTTGCCCCTAATTTTATGTTCTTTTCTAACCCACTTATTTTTTTCTATTTAGGAAGTGCTCCATAAGTGGGTGTCCCTGTCTTTAAGAGCAAATAATTTTGTATTTTAATTCCTTTCTGCTTTAATTGTGTTCATCATCAAAAGCAGCACACATAGATACATGGGTTTATAGCTACCCACAGTGTTTGTTCTGTGCAGTAGTGCACAGCTTTGAACAAGTTAGATAAAAAGATAAGGAACCAAATGGCATTAGACTGTAGCTCACTGCACAGATAATGCCAATGGAATGACCTGGACTTCCTCAGTATGTATTCAAGTACAAGACAAAATACTGGAATGTGGAACTTAAAATCAGGGTATGATTTTAAATTTCACATCCTAGGCCACAAAACATCATAAATTTCACATGAGAAGTCCACAAAACATCATAAATTTCACATGAGAAGTCCACAGGGAATTGAAAGTCAAAGCATTTTGGAAAAGGTCTACCTAGACTTGACTTGCTAGTATGAAGCTTACCAACATGTGGGGAAAGAGGGTGAGTGTCTGAAGAAGTGTTTGTGGGCTAGCTGTGACTACACTAACTGACTATTTCACTAATAGTAATAAATTTATCAGCCAGGAAGTCTCTACCTGTCAGCTTCTGAGGAACTCTTCTAAGCATTTAAAAAGAGCTGATTGATAGCATCTTTTCCCCATTCTGGCCCTTCTTTGGCTTGTTCTGCCCAATGAGAGCCCTTGTCATGCACAGTGAGCCAAGGGGCAAGCTAGTGTTAATCAAACTGGTCTCCTGCAGCAGCGGGTGGTGAGTCAACTTTGAGAATGGGGAGGGTGGGTGGAGGGGCAATGTGCTAACAGAAGAGAAAACCATCCAACTCTAGAGTCATCTGTCGGTGAGTATAAAGATAGATTGAACCTTTCTTATGTTCCCTTCTCTCAATGGTGGCTCTAAAGAAACATCTTCTATGTACGAAACCAAATACATGTATATACATGTATGAGGGTGCAGGCTGAAAATTTCTTTATTCCTGGAGATGGTGTCAATAACCTCAAATGGAAGAGTTAAGTTGTGTGAAAGAGCATTTGTTAGAGATGTGGGTAGTTATAAGGCATATATGTGGTATATATAGGATAGAAATAGTGTATATGTCTACATTAGGGAAGGCCCAGCCCAAAGGGTGCATGACCTTCTCTGCTGTGCAACAGCAGAAGTGGGTGTGCAAAAAACTTAAGGAAAATGTACACTGCATTTACACAGACTAGAGACAAAAAACCAATAAGTTGGTGGAAAGTAGGCTGTGAGAGGATGGATAGAAACACCAAGGGTCAGCCTAGCTATTGTGTGTGATAGTACCACAGGGAGGAAGGGAGCTCTCTTATTGACCCAAAGCTGAGAACCAACATAGCAAGGCAAGCAAAATGTGACTCCCAGCATGAACAGCAGCATAAAACTTAGAGAAAGGCAGCTTGTTTATTTGAACCTTTCTGTCTGAATGTACTGATCAGGCCTCACTGGATACTGAGAAAACAGGTTCAGGTCCTAATGGTTTGGAACTGATATTTTTAATGAGCGAGTGTTCCCCAGCAACTTGATTAGCTGTCTTATAAGAGTGCAGTGGGTCTAGTGTATTAGGAATACACTTTCTGGTGATACAAATGATCATATATTTCAAGGACTTAGAATTTGTTTGTATCAGTACATTTTGCTTTTCTAATTCCATGAAGTAGGCCTGGGATTAAAAAAGTGTGTGGCAGCCAGCGTTCCATTCTGCTCAGAGTGTTTTTCAGGCTCTGTGCTCACTTATTTTGAAATAAACCAGCTGTGGTTTTGTTGTAAAGCAGAATCCCATTAAGGAAGACTAATTGATTCACCTTTTAATCAGGATGCATGGAAGATTATTGTTTATCAGTTCACTACCAGGAACTGTTTTGGCACCTTAATAAATCTACCGAGCAGCTTGGATATGAAGTAGGGAGATGTTTTTAGTTTATCTTCTTATGACATCAGAATAGCTCATGCCTACTCCCTATGGAAAAGTAATGCAATGCTGTGGCCTCATTTTAGCCTTATCACTTGTGATTGTTCTGCCCCTTTTAAATGACAGACTGATGACCTGTTAACATATTATACTATTTCCATTCTAGTGATCAAAATCGCAGCAAACTTGCTCAGTATTTTCCATTAGTGAAGTGATTGTAGAAGTTAATTCACTTACAGTCTGCAGTACTATTCCTGCCTCTTTAAAAGTAAAAATGAATATACAGTCATAACCTCAGAAGAATCAAATATGATCGTGAGCCTCCACTCCCACTCATTTCATAAGCCTGTCTCTTTAAAATATTCTTTTACTCTCCATCAAAATGCTATTTATTGTCTCTCTCTGTAGACATGGTTATTAGACATTTCATATATAATGCCTCATACATTTTCCCACTCACAGGGGTTTAAGCTGTCAGCTAGGGTGTTTGAATAGCAAGTAGGAATAGATGAAGCTAATGACATTAACACTATACTGGCATAATAAAAATTGTATTAAATGTCTTGAGATGTAAAACTATCAAATACCTTAATGTGAGCCGAATAGAAACAGTCATTATCTTTTAAAGCTATTGTTTTTATAAACCAAAAGACCTCTTATTTAGCAAATTAGGCTCTACAATAGTTTGCCATACCCAGTGATTTTTTGTATTTAAAAACATTCAAACATCCTTTTTGCCTCCCAAGACAATTACATGAACTACCAGACTTCAGGTTCCTAGTGTGTTCAAATGAAGAATATTAGGTACTTTACTTGGCCTGAATTTTGGGTTGTTCACTACCTCTGAAAAGTGGGACATTCTGGCTTCAATATTTAAATATTGATGTAAGAATTGAGCAGGTTGGAGTATTTCAGGTTTTGGAAGTGTTTTTGTCAAATGTGTGAAAAACTGGGACATTTTCAGGCATGCACTGCTTTCAGAAATCACACGTGTTCATCAGCCTACATATCTCCAGTCCAGAAAGGAATCTGAGGGATAGAAGACAAGAGGTAAAAGGAAGGATACCAAGAGCAAGATAGATCTTTTCCTTCCAAAATATCCCAAAGGAAGGGCTCAGGCTGTCACCTGGGAAGTGTAGTGTCTACTCCAGAGCACATACAGTAGCAGAGAAGAAGGTCAACCCCGGTTATTCTGTATCCCACAGCCCCTGATTAGCTGGACCTTCTCAGAGGACCTGCTCTCTCTTCTCTTTCCTGAAAGACTTGAAGAAGCCTGGTTTTATTCTGCTGCAGAATGAGACTTGAACATGCACACATTTCTCAAAAGAAGAACAAATATTTTCATGACAACTATAGGTAGCGGGATATTGCTAGACACTCAGGTTTGAAAGCTTTCCCTGAAGCAAGTAAGCCAAACCAAAGAAGGGAGGAGACTTAGTTTAGGAAGTTGGTTGTCCTTTGCAAAGTGAGAGAGATTATTTCGGGGGAGTGAGTCCAAGTCAGAACCTAACTTAGTCACTCTGCATCACCCTGAAAGAAGCTTGTCTTTCTCCAGTAACTCCAGGCTGGCCTGAGACGAATAGACAGCAAGGATAGGTGCCTATAATTAGGTACAATGAGCACCCCCCAACACACCTGTTATTTCCCAATGCAATAAAAGTGGTATTTTAAGCTTCCCAGCAACATCAGCTACTGTACAGAAATCTGCAAAATACATGCCATCAGTTCTGAAACAGAACTTCATTTTATTGAAGACCTCTCTTTATAAAAGGATAGTACCATATGGCCCAGCATATCAGATCTAAGCTATATAAACTTATATAAGCTTCTGCTGTCGATGAACACCACACGGACTTAGTCTAACTAAGGAACAGGATTTCGTTCTGAAAGAATTTGCCTAGATACCTGACTGACACTAATTTTCTCAGAAATGATGAGAATCAAGGTTAGTGAGGACACCATTTGTCAAGAACTTAGCTCATCTCTTAGTAAAAAGGCTATCCTCTGTGTTCAGAAAACCCCAAATGAACAAATCTAAACTCCTGGGGGTCCGTTTTTCTGAATTTGGCAGCAGCTGTTTCTCAATTATTATGAATAAGTAAGGAGTAAATTATTAGTCTGTGAATTAAATATGGGCATGAACCCACTAGTTATCTCCTAAGCAGAAACGGGTGTTTTGTTACACTGAATTGATAATGATCATCATCTCTATATTTTATTAGATCTAGTAAGTTCTTTTTTCCTAATTAAAATGGGGATCCATTTTCTGACTCAACATAGTATTTTTCATGCTGATTCTGCCTTTTTTGTATTTTTGTTGTGGAATATATAGCTAAAACAAAGCAGGAAATCAATTTAAAGACTGCATGCCAAATAATCAAGCAGTACTGGGGTGTTCCCTTGATCCTTTTCTCATGCTGAGAGGTCTATAAAGTAATCTGTGGGGAAGAGGAATGATTTTACCCACCGTTACCCTTGCTCCAGGACCCAACAGCAAACATACTTGATACCCATGGTGAGTTCGTCCTACTCCATTTGATCACTCCAATTGTTTAGCATGACACCAGCACACTCAGACATGCGGGGGGGGGGAGGTCTGATGGGTCACCCAGCGCATGAATGACATGGGGGTTCTGTAGTCACTGGTGCCTGTGACTGTGAGCTGGCGGCATGGGTGCTGGTTGCTGGAGGTGACCTCAGCCCTTGCAAGCCTGTATGAGCATTGAAGAATCTGGAGAAGCAGGGACTGAGACGGGAGCCTACCCACCCTTTCATCTATAGAAAATGAGGGCAAATATGGCCAACTCTGAAGGTTGTGCAGCTGCCGCCTGGACTAGCTGAGGGCAGAGTGGGCAGAAAAAGCTGGATAAAGCCCATGGGGGAAAGAAGGAGCAGGGACAGGAATGCTTGGGCAGGAGGGAAGAGGCATTTGGTGTGAGGGGGATGTTTGTATTCAAGGACTCTTGCTCTGTTAACATTCGCACATTTTCCAATTTATTTTTCAGCTTGTTTCCCATGAATATATTTCAGGAGCCTCCAGAGCCTGAGACCTTGACTGGAGGTTGATGCATCTCCTCTTGCCCTCTCTTTGACCTTGGTGGCAAGTTTGGGTAGGGACAGCAGTGCCCTACGGCAGAGCTGTGCCCACACTGCTGAAGTCTCCTATCCAGCAGAACTCCTTCCTTTGGAGAGCAGGATGACTGAGAAGACGCTGCCTGAGGAGAGGGACATGGGGGCACTGGTGCCTGCTTCCTGTCCTTTCTTCCACTTGCATGGGCCACGCTTTTCTAGGCTTTACATAAAAAAGCACACTCTGTGAGGCTAACCACCCTACAACATAATTTTCTTGATTGTTTTACCACATTGAGAGGATGCAGCTATTTTGATAGGCAGATTCAGCCTGCAGAGAGTGTAGTGGCTCTGTGGAAACTGCGCAGCTTGTGCTCTCGTAGTGTTTGTGGTACAGGACACTGTTTTTCACTGCCAGCAATCTGGTATCTACGTCCTCTCACTGCTGGGCACGCACAGAGTCAGCCAGATTTCCTTCCAAGGTCAGAGTCCATCCACAAGAGTGCCTCTGCTGTTTTGAAGCACATAGGTTTTTTCTCTTAAGTGTTCTTATGAATTGAATATGCCCTAGCTAACCAGTGTGTACGCTTGAGCTTTCAGGCAGTGCTAGTGCTCTGGTTTTCATTGGTTTCTGTAGGACCTTTCATGCTTTAACTTCCTCTGACTACACAGTGTCCTTCTCATGGTTCCTAATGAGGATTTGACAGAGGTGAGAATACACAAGTGGGTCTACATTGAATACTTTGGCCACAACCTTAGCCCAGCAAGCCTCCTAACCTGCTGTCCAGACCACACATATACATGCACAAGGAACAGCCAAGCCAAGACTTGCACAGCTGAAGTTGGTGAGCTGTTCCCTGCAGGAGAAGGAAGATTTCAGAACAGGTTTAGTCACCAGCATGTATATGACTGGTAATCTTGTTCCAAAACTTTATTCTGCTGGCAATTCTGGAAATTGCAGCTATATGATAATTGGCAAGGCTCAGGCTCCACTTTAAACTGTCGTCTGTTAGTTTACTACTTCAGTTGAGATGCAGCTGCTGAGTGTGTGAGCACTCCTGGATGGTATGAACCAGTGCTGAAGGTAGTTAAGCAGCTTGCGTGGTGCACTTGGCTTTGCGTATGTGGGACTGTTTCTCACCACTTCTTTGCTGTTAGCTCCAGCCTTCATGTCCTGAGTTTCTTGATGTCTTTTGTCATTTTACCTGGTGCCTAGATCGCACATTGAGGGTGAGATAAGTTCACCTAGAAGGACTAGGTAATCTTTGTCCTCTGTGGGCTGCAGAGATGGTCAGCTCTGATCAAATAAGACAAAATAGCAAAGGTCTAGAGAAGGTCTGCAGATGGAGTCCTGAACTGAGGGCAGGAATAACATCTAACAGCTTTCTGGCCAGGGGGTAGTCTCAGATACTGATTGTGATCTTCTGGGAATCGTCTCCATCTCCTGATTCTCTGCTGTGGTGCTGCCAGCTCACACATTTCTAGGAGAGGAGCTACTCCTTCTCTGAAGGTCCCAGTACAGCAGGGGAACCTGCTTGGCCAGCCACCCCCAGCAGAAGGGGAAGCCATGGCCCTGCTGAGTACCTGCATGCTTGCACCTCCTAGCAGGACCTGCATTTAAAGAAACTGCTTTGGAAGGTACCAGTCCCCTGGCTTCAGATGTATGCCGTGTCCTCCTCCTGATGCATGGGAAATGTGTGTATGCCTTCCCTCTGCTGCCATCCCCTCTACCTTTCAGCCTCACTGACCTTGCAAGTGGAGCCCAACTGGAGACACCGCCAAGGAGGGCTGAGTGCTCGGGCTAGCTGCCACCGCACTCTCTTCACTTTCAAGCACAGCTGGCTCCCTTTGCTCTTCCTTCCTCTCTGCACATCTCATCCTAACATTTGACCTAACATTAGAAAGCTCTTCAGAAACCATGATGATGAGCGTAGTACAGAAGTGCTGGCAATACATCTGTACTACTTTGTGATTTTGTTTTCCCTGAATGCTAGAGGACTGTAACGTAGCCAAAGGTATGGGCTACTGACTGGTTTCCTTTGGAGCACCATGTCTATTAATCAGAGAATTCCTATTTTGAACTTGGATATTAGTGTTGTGAATGTGGCTGCTACCTACTAATTCCCTACCTCCCTACAATACCGCACTTTTTGTCACAGTGGGACATTGCGTTAATCACTACTGTATTTCACCTGGAGCCTCATTTAATAGGGTTTTGTTGAACAAATCAGAAAGCAAAACCCAGGTAGCTTTCCAATTACAAAATACCTAGACGATATGCATGCTAGCTTAGCCAGTGTGCACTTTCTTTCCTTTCTTCCCTCTTTTTTTTTTTTAGCATGGCATTTGGGTTTTTCACAGCACTTAATTTGCCTTCATCAAGAGAGATGCTAATTGTCAATAATCGTTGCTTGTCCACATGAATGAACAAGGAGAACCACACTGTATGCTGCTGAGGAGCCTGTGGGCTTGGCAGAAAAATACTAGGCATCCCTTACTGAGGAAAGAAGAGCTCATGTTGCTGCAATATTTGGTTTGCTTTCATTCCCTCATTTATCTGAAATGTTTACTGAGCATAGCTATTATCTGTCATGGAGTCTAGAACTAGTTCATTTTCATCTCTTAACTCTCTTTCTTGCAATTCTCTGCTGCTAGCTCTGTCTCAGGTATTACACCACCAGGAAAACAAAGTAGTGTTCACAGGTTCCATCAACCTTCAGACTTGGTTTGGTTGTTTTCTCATGGAGGACTCTATCACAGTACAGACAGTATGAATTTCATTGATCACAACAGACTATAGGTTCCCTTTGTAGTATTATTTGAAAGAAATAGCAGCTTTTGGGTAGCAAATACACTTCTCTTTGTCCCGGACAGCAATTCCTTCTGAGAGAAAGGGTTAACAGTGGAAAATGAGACCTGAAACTTTTCAGATGTAGAAATACTTTGGGAATTACAGGGCATTTGAGGTCAGAGTCTCTGCTGCAGCCGAGGTCCGCTGGGGCTGGGGTTGCCAGGAAGCCAATTATGAAGGATTTGTGTCTGGTTGCAGCAGCCTGGGGATTGCTCTAACCTGAGCTCAGCTGGCTCTGCTTCCCCAGGGAGAGCATGCCTGCTCCGGATAGTGCCAACACATGTGTGCTGCCCATCCTCCTTCTCACCTAGCTGTGCAAAGCTGTGTGGAGGGAGTTTAAAGAGACAGAGGGAGAGGGACTTGGTTTGCCAGAACAAAGTGGTTTCTGGCTCTGTGTGTTTGCCACTGAGAGTCAGACTGATCTTTGACATGTGTCCTGTATAGTCCATTGGGACCACACTTACATTGTCTTTGGGCAAGTTTGGGTTTAATTCCTGAGACCTCTGTGACTGAAGACATCTACCACCACACTGTTTTAATGGGCTCAGCTGCAAGCTCTGCTCAACCTCAGACCTCCCCATAGCTGGGCAGCTTGGCTTGAAGAACCCATGGGCTTTCTTTTGACTAAGGTCAGAGTGAAAACATGAAGGCCATGAGGATGACTGAAGAACATGGATTTAGGTATACACTTAAGATCTGTGTATAGTTTCTAAGGAGAGCCCATCTGCCCATCTGGTCTAATTGCTTGGTACCGCAACAAACACAGGAACATCCCTGAAGAAGTGGTTTGTGTGATATGTCATGGTTCCCTGCTGATCTTGTTTGTGGTTTTGGCTCTAATTAAATGGCTCCGTGGTAGACAAATAATAGCATCAATATCCATACCTGTTTGCCTTGAAATAAAGATTGAGTAGCACACCACAGTATAATATAGGGGTACAGCAAAGCAACGTACCTCTCCAAAAGAAAGAGTACTGTAAAGAAAGTAGAAGGGTGTTTGAAAACCATAAAATATATGGCTATGTAGGGAAACAAACACTCTGATGTTTAGGACAAACCAAATTTCAAAACATCAGCTGAAGAAGCTATAGTAATCTGCAGGAAGGTATTATTAACATTTAGAACTGATGGTTGATAATTCAAAAGTCAACTGCATAAGTGCTGCACATCAAGATGCATATTTACATGTCATAATTGAGGGGTTGACTGATTGTCTCAGGCAAGCAACATGACTGAACCAGTGCTACTGTAAGACTGGGGCATCCTCTGCTCTCTAGACTCTGTTTTTCTGGCTTTGCTTCCTGCCTGTTTTGAAATTGTAGGTTTGGATTTGGTTTAATTGCTGGTTTTAGACCTTTCCACCCCTCTTCATGAAAAAAAGCACTTTGCATGGCTTTCTGGACTACCTAGGCAGAAGGAAGAATGAAGGAACTCTAAAAGTGATTTCAGGGGAGACCAGGAGCTACTCAGATAGCACAGGAGGTTGTATAAAAATTGGAGAAGGGAAAAGACAGACTCAGTACTGAAGATGGTGGGAAGAAAAGGTTATCTGAATGCTGTAGAAATGAAACAGTGGTGTAGCCTTTACGCTTTTTCTGAATTTACTTGTTATCCTTGAATGTTTGCTCAAGTTAGTTTAGCCTACTAAGTTTAGATACACCCTAATGATAGTTCTTTATAAATAATTAATGGTTTTTGTTGCTGTATATGGATGTATGTTTTGTACAAATACAGTGAAAACGGTGCAGCTCTGGGGAGGTGAATGCACTTGTGTAGCTGTAGCTGACTGCAGTAGTTAGGTATATACATATCTGTACTGATTTAAGCGGGCTGTCAGTACAAGGGTTGTATCAATTAAATCCATTTATGTATGATTAAACTTCTACAATAGCTGAACGCTGGGTCACACAAGGGAAATCAGATCACTTTAGTTATCAACTTGATAATACATATATTGCTTTGTTTCCTTGGTTTAAACAGAGCTAGTAGGCATACAAAATTATTTGACAGTGTATACGAAATGCTGAATTACTGCAGCACTTGAATCTACTCTCTTAGGCGGGACACTGTCTCCTCTATAAATGCCAGTCTGCTCAGGGACAAATTTGCAGTTGTGCAGACACACAGCATCAAGTTCATGGATCTCTTAAGCCCTGCCTAGTCCCTGTGCAAACCCTCTGTTAAAGACTCAGTTTCACCTTTCCTTTATTAGTTTTGCTCTGATGTTCAGCTTATCCATCAGCTTCCTGGGATAAGCTAGTCTGAAAGTTCAGGATAGTGTCTGTTTATTCTGGGTGATTTGTCTTTCAAGTGCCAGCTTTGGCCAAACTATCTGCAATAGTAACTTTTAGAAATCCTGAGCATTTTCCAGTGTTGGCAATGTAGATACTTCAGAGAAAACATGTTCAATTTTCCTCTAGCTTTCAGTCCAAGAGAGCACTCGGGGCTTGGTTCTGCTTGGCTCTGCTGCAGGAGAGCGTGATGTTTTCTCCCTTGTGGTTGCCCCTGGGCCAGGATTAAATCAAGTGGGTAAAAAGTAATATACTTTTGTCTCATCTTCCTTATTCAACACTATCTTTATCTATACACCTATCTATCTATCTGATATATAATATCAAGCCACGTCCCACTTCCCTTGGCTAAAAAAAGGGAGCATGATTTCCAATGGACTAAACAGAGTTCATAGAAAATCTGCCACATTTGCTGAACTTGGCATCCCCCCTCCCCCAGACCTTGTGTCTGGTGTAACAACTTGATTTTAAGGGGAAATACATCAGGTCTCTTTCGACTAGTGGCTCCAGTACATGTCTGCTGTCAGCCCCACTCCACGGACTGCAGCAGGAGCCAGTTTAGACTAGCAGTTTCCTCAGGACCTGCCGACACAAGTCCCATCCTTGGCGAAGCCTTCAGTCATCTTTACTTAATGTACTGCCAGCTGTGAAGTGGTTAACAGTGTTGGCCTGTTAAGGTGCTCAGCCTTGAAGGGAAAAAATCAGTCCTCCGTACACAGCTCTTGTTGTGAGAAATGTAAGAGAAGATCTCTCTTCCTCTTTCTGTCATTGCAGCTTGCTGCAGTGGGTTGTAGTTTTTCAATAAAAGCTGCGTCTCTGCATGTTATCTGCTTGCCGTGCTGTGTACTGTGCTGTTCTTCCACAGTACCGTACCTCTCTGGGCGATTCAGGCTGCTTTTAAGCAAATTACTCAGTCCTACCGTGGTCTTTCTGTTTAGGAAGTGAAAGAAATAAATTGATATTTTAGCTGTCTGCTCAAGACAAAAAAAGACTTTCCGGATTTGTAGCATGCAGGTTTAAGGCCTGTCCATCCTAGAATACCTTGTGCAAATCTATACATTTGCACTGAGACTAGAGCCTGTCCCCTGGATAAATCTGAGCCTGTGCCATGTTTGTTGTGAGGTCCCCAGAAGACTGTGGATTTAAGAGAGTCATAACCCTTTGCACCTGCCTTCCACAGAAGCTCTGATATCCTCTTGCTTCTTTACATGTCACCACTTCGATGACACAAAATGGTCACACAGCTAAAAAATCCAGCCCCTTCACAAAAGGGACTTGGAGATCAGGTAACTATGGCACTGATGGAAACAGCCCACAGTCCAGCTGCCCTAAGGTTGGCAGGAATATAACCGTAGTCTTCAACTACTTTCAACTTTCCCTCCGGCTATGCTAAGAAGCTGAGACTTCGCAGCTGAACACTGAGTTAAGTGAACATCAGCTGAAGTTTGAAATTTACTCCAGTGCCTTCCCTTTTTTCCCTGAAAACTGGTAGAAAATGTGTTCATACTCAGTGGAGAATGCAAGAAATTAGGACTTAAAATATAACCATCTTTTAAATGTTTGGAAATGTAGGCAAACTGAAGAGTTGTCTATATGCAAATAATTTCTGTATGTAGCTTCTGTTCTTCACCCCATATTTGATTTCACAGGGTTTTTCTTGTTTAAACAAGTCCTTAATGAAAATCTTTGTTGTCAGTGCAAGGGCTTATGCACTTAATTGATTTGGCCATGGTATGTGAATGGTTTACAAACATCCATCCATAAGCTGTGCCTCTTGAGTGTTTTTTCTCTGCAGGATAAAGAGTTTGTTCCCACAACCACAGGGAATGGTTTTAATTACACCTGGGGATCCCAGAAGACAGGGGGAGATTTTCCATGAGGCTTCTTAATATCATAATTGTCAGTGGGATTTATGTTACCCAATTGCAAGGTAGATGTCTCATGTAAGGCAATTATCTGAGTTTCTTCCGTGAGAGAGAAATTGGCATTTCCAGTGGGATGTCCTCCCATCTTTAAATGAAAAACAGATAAAATGAATCTCACTCTAAAGGTATTTCTACCTGCCTAATGACCAGAGAAGGAATCTAGATTAATTTAGACACAGCCAGGTGACATACTATAGGATGGATGGATAGGACAGCTTATCTTTTGAGACATGTTAGTGCTCAGCTGTGATGTGTGCAGGTGTATTTCCTAGCCCTGAAACTGGAGGTGATACTAGAGTTATTTCTTACTGGCCCAAGAGCTCTGGTCCCCTTTGTCCCACTAGCCATGCAAAGGAGCACCCTGAAGCAAGGTCCGAGCTGGCCCGGGGCTGTGAGCACTGGGACATCACCCTGGGAGCTCTGTCAGACACAGGCTTGAAGGGCTTGGTTTTCATTTCAAACAAATTGGGGCTTTCCCTCTGTGTGGGTCGGGGGTAGAAGATGCACTGAGTTTTAGGACAATGTTGATTGTAACACCTCCTTACTCAGCTGCTGTTTAAAATCCTATTTTAAATTGTTGACAGACAAGGTTTTCTGCTGCTTTCCCCCCACCCCCCTTGTATTTATAGTCAGCTAAAATACTGAATTTTTAATTCTCTTTCCTGGCATCTATAAATTTCTGTGTCAAGTTTCCCATTTGTGGCTTTGCCTTTAATTTTCCAGGAATAGTAACAGTTTTCCAGGGTAACGGGAGACAGTGGGCCCAGCCTTTCTGGAAAACAGGCTTACCTCTGTACAGAAAACAAGCTATGTTAGAGAAACCTCTGTTTCATTTCTCACAGCAGCAATCGCAGGAGTCAGTCTGGGGCTTGTGGAAGGGCAGAACGTTTCTAGCTTGACTTTGGAGTTTTCTTTTACTCAAGTGTTGTTTGGATTTGTCAGCTTAGTTTTTTTTGTACAGAGAATGAGAGAAGAAAAAAACACACTCTCCACTGGGAAAACTGGCAAATTTGAAATGGGGCCAATGAAAGATAACAACCATGGAAGCCTGCAATACAATTTAATTGCATTAATTTTCAGATGATTATGCATATTTCTTTAAATAGTTCTGCAAAGTTCTCCCTCCACCCAAAATGAGTCTCTTCTCTTTCTTGGAACTTGCCAGAAATCAAAAGTAAGAAAAAATTGTAAACCTGAACTTCCTTAAGCTGTTCAAATCCAGATCTGTTGTCTAGGGAATCACCTCATTTCCTCCTAAAATCTTTTACATTATATCCAAGCATTCTGGTCCAGTGTGAGAACTTAGTTCACGAGTTATTTCAGAGCTATCTGGCTTAGATCCTGGTAATTTATATGATGTTAACAGAAAGTCACACTTGACTGAAATGGGAGTTCAGTAGTAATGTAACCCCATCCACCTTTCCCCCTTTCTAGGCACAAGAATCAGAGCACAGGAGGGAGCAGCGGGAGAGGACCTACCAGCAGAGGCTGCAAGCTTGACACAACACAGCCAAAAAGCTGGGTGGCCTTTGGACAAGTCATGTCTTCTCCCACCATTCTGGTCCCACTTTGCTCTTCAGACAGAGGCAGGTCTTGGACACTGCTGCACTGGAAAACGCTGCAAAACACCAGGGAGAGTCTGAAATCCCATGTGTTTCACAGACAGCTTCCCCTCTCCAAGCACATTCATCTGACTGTATTTTTTTGCCAAAAACCAGACATGACTGTAGCCTTTTGTTTCATGTTGCATGGTTTTCATTTTAACATCTGAACTAAGAGTGACATGCTCATAAGAAATCTGGCTAATCATCGCTGATTGTCTGATCAATGATCCATCTATAGCAGGCTGTGCAGGGAAACTTATCCCCTGGGACTTGTCCATGCTCATGTACAAGTTGGGTCAACACATCTCAGTAGGTCAGAAAAAGATTGCTGAACATGAGGGCAAATGACTTTTGATTGCCTTTCTTCTTTTTGCTTTATTGTACATTGCTTGCTTGATGAGGCTAGTTGCCCTTAGAATGAACTCTAGATTCATTTTACTTGAACATGGGACCAGTTTGTAAATCAGCAATCATCTGAGCAGGAATTTTGCTATAGCATCTCTTACATGGTTGGACTTGGAGAATTGCAGCAATCTGTTCCATTTCATAGCGTAGAGTAACCCCCAGTTGTAGAGATTATCTCCTCTAGGGTTTAGAAACTCTAGGCTTTCTTGAAGACAGCATGTGAATGTGCACAAGCGCACACACACAGACTCTGCAAAGCACAGCAATGCAAATATTAATCTGGTTAACACTGAGCCTGTTTCTTGGTTGTCTGCTGGAGGGTGATGTACTGCACTGTAGCAATGGGCGGGGGTGCTAGGATAAGGGCACTTGAGCTTCAGTTAGCAGAACAGCTGGAGGTAAAAGATTTGTTTCTCTGAAAGTGGCCTTTGAGAGATGTATGATACAAGTCATATGTAGAAGAAAACAGTTAGATCCATCATAGCCAATATTGGAAACCCATTCAACTCTTGCTGACTCTCTCCAAGATTTGCAGAGTTTACAGGTGATAAGTTTTGGTCGTGAGGGGTGTTGCAGTGGTGGTTTCTGTGAGAAGAGGCTACAGGCTGCCCTGTGCCAGACACAGCCAGTTCCAGGTGGCTCCAAAATGGACCCACCACTGACCAAAGCCAAGCCCATCAGCCAAGCTGGTGGTGCCTCTGTGAAATCATGTTTAAGAAAGGGTAAAAAACCACTGTGTGGCAGTTGTGAGAGAGATGAGTGAGGAAAAAAAACATGTGGGAAGCAATCTTGCAGCATCAAGGGCAGAGAAGAAAGAGGGGGAGTGGGAGAGCAGCTGGGTGGGTGGCTGGCAGCGGGACAAGGTCAACCACAACAACAGGTGATTGTTCTGCCTGTGAAATACCTTTCCAATGTTCTTGTGTAACTGATGAGTTTGGACTCATCTTCTCTCCCATTTGTTATGATTTCCCCTGTTTCATCCCCAGAAGCCATGCAAAGTCTGTAAGACTCCTCTTGCCAAACCTATTTCAGTCTGCCAAACAATGAAGAAACTTAATCCCCTACAACTCCCCTTTTCAGAGTCTGGATATGGTTACACCCCTCTGGAGTTGTGCATGTAAAGATGGTTTTACTACATTAATCTAGGGATCAAATCTGATTTTTAACAGAGCAAATCCTTTGTGCTCATAACAAAGTTATGTGTGTGAGACAAAAGAATTCCCTTCTGTAAACTGCTCTTGATTTTTTTTTCATTCCATACTTAATTGCTGTCAATCCTTTTTTGGAAATAAAATAATGTAGAAATAATCTCAACATCCTAGGAGCCAACTTCAAAGATACCCTTGCTAATTAATTTTGTTATTTTTGTTTATTATTTGCTGAGATGAGATTTTAAGGCGGGAACCTGAGCTGTGCAGTCTCTGCATGACAGTGAAAAGGCAACAGCGAACCCTATGTTGTTCCCACCACGTATCTGGATGGACAGTTCTGTTTCCCAGTTGGCAACATGAGGCTCAGCATTGCTCACAGTTTAGCTAAGGATCACCTTTTAGAGCAGCTATGATTTTAGATGAAATGTGAAAGTGGAGGGAAACAGCAGGCTTGTCTGCAGGATTCATAGATCTGTCCCGAGTAATGTGAAACTCATTGCAGGGGAGAGATGGAATTTCTCAAAAGAGTGATGAGAAAAGAAGACAGGAGAGAGATTTCAGGATCTGAGGAACAAATGAGAAAGAGAATGATGTTGTGAGTGGTGAAGGCTTGCAATAATCTGCCTAGGCTAGCTTTCTTTACACCCCTCAGTATAAATCTGAAGGAAAACCTTCTTGCTTTCTAATATGATCGTGCCTGCTTCAACTCTACCTTAAGCAGCCACATGCAGGCCCAGCAGTAAGGTGAAAAGGTGGAAGAAATGCTAATTGCCCCCAGTGCAGCGTGCAGTCCCAGTTCTGTGGGTCCCATTTCGGAGGCAGATTATGATGTGATGCGGCCTGGGCAGAAGCCAGCACGACTCTCCTGATTCATACTGGGTTCAGCTACACTCTGGGAGCTTCTGCCACTCCCTCGCTTGCTAGCAGAGATTGGTTGCTGTTGTAAACAGCTTGAACTGGCTTTGAATCCAGAGCTCATGCTCCTTTGCTCTTCTCAACCTCTGAACTTTCTGCCCAGGAAAATGACAGGAGCGCATCTTCTCTTCCTCTGCTGCTTCCTTCTGGGCTGTGTAGTCCTGCTCTCTCCTTCATCCGTGCTCCCTTATTCCCTTAACAAACTGCCAAGAAAAAGACATGTACTCGCAGTTCTGCTTCTAAACTGCCTGACTGCTGTGATTGTAGGTGATTGCTCTAGGGCAGGACAAGCCTGGAGTGCTCTGGGAGGATATCCATAGTCTCTGTTATACATCTGATTAAAGCAATTCAGCAACTTGGCAGCGAAGCAGCAAACCAAGACAGTGCAAGGGAAGCAGCTGATCATAAAGGCACAGTTCTCGCTTGTGTCAGGACTGAGCTTCAGCTCTGACCAGTGGCAAAGACCAGCTTCCTGCAGATTTAGGTAGACTACTGCATCAACAACGCTTATGGGCCTGATCATCTCTTACTTGTTACTGTTCATTCTCTGTCACGTGGGCCAGACTGTCAGGCCCTCAGTGATGCCTTGGGGTCACCATGGGCCATTCAGCCCATCTGATGGAGTCTCCTCAGGGCAGACTGGAGGTGGCTGGAGGTGGCTTGTGTGCCAAACAACCCTTCCCACCTGCTGGCTGGGACCTCTCTCAGCTTCCTTGCTTCTAGGTAGAGTCCAAAGACTTGATTTGCAAATTGTGAGTTGTATAATCTGTGGCAAAATTCCCAATGGATGACAGATGTACACTGATACAAAACATGACCGCTGTGCCAGAAATCAGAAACAAGAGCTGTGAAGAAACGGACACAGAGGGTGAAGCACTAAGAGTTATGAGTGACCGAAAACTTGTTGTCAGAATGAAAATGTTCATGCAGTGATAACTTATAATAACCGCCCTGAATAATTTTCAGGCTCTGAAGGTGGTTGGAGCTCGATGGGATCTCCGTGGAAGCACAGTACGTTGCCAGGACTGAGTTGGTGGGAAATGCCATAGGGTATCTGTGTCCTAGTCTCAGTCCTGCTGTTTACTTGCTGTGTGTTCTTGGGTAAGTTATTTCTCTTCCGTACTTTCTTCATGTATAAAACACTGAGGATTGAATTTACCTCCTTTGTAAAGCTCAGTGAGATTTTATGAAATATCAAACACCATATATGAGTGCTACAGTTCTTGAGACTCCCAGTGTTGTCTCTGTTTCAATGTGGGATTTGTGGGTGGGCAGGAATTTGAGTGAGAAAATATTAATCTCTGTTCTATTTTTCTTCTTTTCTATTTTTTCTTCTTTTCTATATGTGTATTTAGCTCTAATTTCAGAATGTGGAAGTAAACAGAGGGAAGAAATTCAAGCAGAGCCCCTGTGGAATCAAGACGTTCCAGACAGCCCTGAAGTTACTTGCTTGCTGTCTATAGCTTCAGTAGAGCTGACAGAATCAGAGGGCTGGTCACAACATGCAGTGGTGACACGTGGCAAAGCTGAGTATGACTTCTTGTGGTACAACTGTTCCCCGCGTGTCTCGCACCAGGAATGGTGACTGTTCCTCCTAATGAAGGCATATCTTGAAATGAAAACAGTTTTCTAAGGCATTATCATTAGAAATGGCCTCTAGAGTCAGAGATACGAAGGTCTGGCATGTTAAAGAAATCCAGGGTGGATTCCTAAGAATTAACACGATGACGGCCATGGACTTCACTGAATCCAAAAGTTCCTACATAATGTTTTATAACCTTGGCAACACATTGTGCCGCTAGGGACAGGACTTAAAAATCCTACCAATGCTTTCCCACACAGAGGTTTATTATTTCAGCTAGGCTGTAATCAAAAGAAGAGGAAAAAAAAGGGAAAGCACAAAGACTACTGCACTAAAAAGGGAAGAGAAGGCAGGAGAGTTATGAAGTGCTCTCAATTCTTCTTATTTGATCAGAACTTGTTTGTCTTCCCTAACTACCATCATGATTTCATTGCAAAAGTACCACCTCAGTTTTGCAGCTTGCTTGAGCATAGCGGGCCACACAAATCATTCCACAGCAGGCTGCATACAGACCTTGCTTGTATGGGGAAGTGTTCGAGGGGAAGTGCTAGTGTTGTGCTAAGAATTAGGAGTTCAGGCTCCCCATGTTCTGCTTTTTCTGATAATCTGTTTCTTGCTCCACCTGCAGTGCTTTCCTGCTGGCACTAACATCAGCAGGTGCTGGCAAATGTCTAGAAGAAACCAAAAAGGTTCAAAGACTCTGAGCACACAGATTTTCTGACTAGTATAATGCTGGGTTAGTAGTAATTTTCTTTATCTTTGGGTCAAAATGATAAATTACTTTTGGGAATAATATGCATTTTTTTAAGCATTTCACTCTGTACACCAGTTTCAGACAGATGGTGACATTTTCCTTCATTATACTTCTAATTTTTCTAAGAAATTGACTACCCAAGTAAAAAAGTCAAACCAATTACAGTGGGCTTGGGGCACAATTTTTTCTCACAAAAGAACATACCTGAAATCTCCTGACATATTGTTTGTTTAGAAGAAATATGCATAAGAATGAAGAAGTGCTTATGCTTTCAACTGTATCAAATCAGCATTACCATCACAATAGAGATCCCCACAGAAGAAAGTGGTTTTTTGAAGCAAATGTTCTTTGAGCAATGATGTTAGTGATATACTAGCACAGAGTAGATTTGCCAGGATTTCAAATTCAGATAGCCCCTCAAGGTTGTAAATTCAATGGATGTATTTTTCTCTTCATACCTAATCCATTGGATCCCTGCTGGAGGCAGTAAAAGTGATGAAAAATTTTAGCACTAAGCTGGCAGAATGATCTTCCCCCCCTCCCAGGGACGTGAGGGAAGGAATGGTAACATGCTCCACACCTGTTGTGGCCTTGAGATTGCAATTGGAAAATGACTTGTTGCTGCGTGAGCTTTGCCCCCTCTGCACGTGCAGACGCAGGTGCCCCGTGTCTGAGGAAATTGCAGGACACCCTCACTTGTGTGAGAGGTGCCGGTCAGGTGAGGGTCACACTTAAGGCCTGAGATGTGCTGGATATCCAGGGTGCTGGTGGTAACCAAATCATGGAGGTGTACAAAGAGATGTCTGAGGGGACAGGATCTGCCAGAGGCACATAAGAAACTTAAACATAGGCCCTCAGGCTTCCAGCCTGATGTTTCAGTAACTCACCTGTGGTGCTTCATTAGGCTGTCACCTGGCATCTGAGGTTTGGATAGCATTTGTTCCTTACCGCAATATTTTTGTTGTCACTCTCATTGCGATCTGCAAGAACAAGGAAGCTGGGGGTACCAGGGTTCTTGCATAGTACATGATCTTTAAATCACTGGAAATACCATGATATCAAATGACATTTATCCAGTATACCAGTTCAATAGCTTATAACCTGCGCCCACCCGCCACAGTGTTGTATTTTTGCACTTATATTGCTCCCTTGCTCTTCTAGCCATCCAATAGTCATGAGGAAAGTTACAGCTTAAACTCTTGTTTGATTAACATTGTTACGGCATCTGCACTATTCCTTGTGTTCAGTTTGTTAGGGGCAATTGGTCTGTGTGAGTCTAACTTAGTCAAATACTGTAAAAATAATGTGAATCTCAATGGGTATGACATATCGACTTGTTGTCACCGTATCTACCTTAGTGGTATCTTCCACTGGAAACCAACCTAATCTAATCTCTGACACATTTTCCCAATTACAGCAGCTGCAGTGATTCCAGAAAAGTGCTGCAGAAACAGATGAATTCCCTAGGCACAAATCTGTCTTTCTTTTACCAGCTATTGGGCTGATGCTTGGTGTTTCTTTTTGTGCATTTGCCTCAAAAAAGTTCAGAAATTTTGTTCTTCCACTTAGGAAGTGTCCGGGGAGGGAATTAGGGTGAGTAATTTAGGACCTACACCGAAATACATTGACTAGGATAGGATATGTATATGTGTGTGTGTGAGTACATATATATGTATAAAAATCACTTTAACATCAGAACCCCTTGACTCTTCTGAGAAGGACTGCTATTGAAGAGTAGTTCTGTGTGGCAGCAGTGGGGCTTTGTTTCTATCTGTGTTATCCTACCTTGACAGGTAATTTTAATGAATCTGTTTCAAGTTTCTTTGGCCCAGCTTCTCTTCTGTTAGTCTAGATGTACTTCACTGGTACCCAAAGTATATAAATAATGTGGTAGAGGAGAAGGGCAGGCACATGGTGCATTGGTGTCCTTAAAAGTATTCACCAAAACATATTCCTTTGGCTCCAGGATAATGCTCTCTATCAGTGACAGCAGAGCTGCAGGTACTTTGACAAACCCAGTTAACCAAAGGAAGGCTCCTTAGCCCTCCTGGTGCAGCAAACAGACCAGTTGTTGCAGACCCAGTTTCAATGAGCTACCCCTGTTGCTCCAGACACATCAGTTTGGGCATTTATTACAAGTTTCAGACAACACAGGTTCTGATGAGGCCGTAGTGCAGGAGACTTAGAGAGGTCTGTTGCAGCTGATATTTTCTTCATGAAACTAGTCACAGCCCAAACTATAAGGCTTGCACATGTTATAATGCAATTCACAGATGGAATTTTGCGGGGTGAATAAATACCTTGTTTTGCTACCGTTTGACCTGACAGATTAGCCCATAAGTATGACAAATCTCAAAAATTTGCTATCAGCATTGAAAAGATTGCCCTAATCAGGAAGCACACCTGGAAATAAATGAGCTGAAGTACTGAGAGAACAAAATCTCTGTCGCCGGAAGATCATTTACAGCAGTACCAGTGTTTTGAAAGGGATGTTTGAAAGGAAGATGCTCCAATGCCGCTAGTCTGTGGTTCTTTTGTGTGGTATCCTGGAGTAGAAATTGAGGTAGGCTAACGGAGCAGTTGCCCTTCTTTAATTGCTAAATGCTAGACTGATGTTCTATGAGCCGTGTAAATCCAGGAGGGTTAGATAACGCTACGGGAGCCGGAGATGTTTGCAGGACGGAGATGCCATCTAGTGGGAAGAGCTGCTGAAGGTCTCCGCAGGAGGAGACGGTCCTGGCACCTCAGCCAGCGCTGCGGGCGGTCGCCGTCCCCTTCCCACCGCAGCCGGGAGATGCCGAGAGCTCAGCCCCAGCGCCACACGCATCCCTGGGATGGGGACATACAGTGACACCGGACTAGGTCCCCAAGTGCCAAAGCCTTCCATAGGGTGGGAAAAAAGTGATTTGTGCTTTCCTTGATTCCTGAACTGCTGACAGTTGTACTGGAAACCAGTCGTACTCAGGGTGCTTGAAACCTGGGGTCCGGAGGGGAATCCTGCTGTGGAGAGTCCTCGGGAAGTCCAACCTCAGACACAGGGAGTCATTCTCTCCCTCCCTCTCCTGCTTTGTCCCTCTGGGCTGATGACAAGTGAAACAGGTTCAACAGGAGCAGATGAAAGGGTGTCCACCTCAGAGTAGCCTATTTTCTCAGACAAGGTGACAGAGACTTAAGGTCTATACCATGAGATGGATGTAAACGTGGAGATGCTCAGGCTGGCTGTGAACAAGCCACCTTCCAAACCTAAAGCAGGGCGGGGGGAGGAGGGGGTGCAGGGCTGATTTCAGCCTTGCATCAGTATCTCAGTATTGCACTAGTTGGTTGGGGTTTTTTTGCAAAACATGTTAATAGCTGACAATGTGATGCCTGCAAGACCAAATTAATCTCCATATAATACAATAAGTGTTGGGGATATAGCTCCTTATTGTGCTGCACTGGTCAGGGTTCAGGAGGGAATATGCTGCTGTACCCCAACGGGTAGCAGAGATGTGGGAAGGGTGAGGTGAAATAGCTGGAGTCACCGAGTGGCTTTAGAGCTCTGACAAAGTGCCCTGGAGTTAAGTTCTTCCCTCAGCAATCCCCACTCCAGATCTGTCTCTGGGAGGCTGCTTCATCGTTTTCAGTTTACAGCAAAACAGGCTTTGCTCTCAATTACTCATAGGGACCTTGCCAGTGCCTGGAGCTGGTCTTGAGGACAGGACTGTCTCCATGTGATTCTTGGCCATTAAACAGGACCAGTGTTCATTTCCTACATCAAAAGACTATAGCAAGGGTCACTGCACCAGCAGTTACCGAGGGCTTTGAAGATGCAGAGCATTATGTATATATTTAATCTTTATTCTTAATCCACAACTGTGCATGAAGGGATTATAACGTCCTTAAAACTTCTTGATGAAATCAGATGTTTGGAGAACAGAATGTGAGTTGCTAGCTCCTGAGATGACTTTGCAGATGTATAATTTAAAAACGAAAAATGTCACTCACATATTCAGCCAGTTCCATTTTTCCTTCCTTTTCCCTGTTGCTGCTCTTCTCTCATCTATAAATAGCTACTTGAGTGCCCGGTCCCAAAGCAGTGCTAGAGCAGCTCTTCTTATTATCAGCAAAGCCTGATCATTTTGTCCTCCAAGAGCTTAAATGTGCTGACTTGAGTTGCAGAAAGACCTGGGTGTGGGGAACTGGCCTGGCTCTGCTGTTTTACACGAGAGGCAGATCTCCAGGCTCCTTGTGCTGGGACTGGGGGTCCCATGTGACTTCTTCTGTGAGGCCATTACACTGGAAACTGGACTCAGGTCATTTATTTAAGAACTGATCATTAGCACTTTGTGTACAGAGTGGGGGGAAATAACAAGGCAAAAGAAATGGATGTTGGCTTTTTTTCTCCTCTCTGGAAGCTTTAGAGTATAAACATAAGGGAGTAGTATTCATTATTATTATTTTTGCTCCAAAAATATAGCAGTCAAGCCTGAGCTGATGCTGATAAAAAAAAAAAAGACCTCAAAAATGCTCTGCAGCCTAAGTTGTGTGTATGATTCTGTCCAGTATGTCCCGCTGGGTCAATAACTAGGTGGAAGAGCTGCCATGAGCCATTGCTTTGAATCCTTAGCAAAAAGACCCTAAGGGCAGAGTAGTAGTAGTAATAACAATACCCGTAAGACACTGGCAAATTCTCTGTCAAAACAGGCTACTTTGAACCAGAAGCTGTGCACAGATGCTGAAATTTTCATGAATCTGGAGGTTTTCAGCAACAGCTGCTTTGCTCCTATTGCACTGAACTCCATGATAATGCTGACATAGACTAATGCTCTTTACCAACTGGTGCCCCATCCATTTTTACACCCACTGCTGATTAGCTAAGGCTTGTTTTCTTGTCGCTGTGGCTTATATAAACTTCGAAAACTACCAAATTCTTTTACTCGGTCTCACAGCTTGCTCTCATAACTTGCCTTTGAAGCTTTCTCCTAGAGGGGAACAGTGCTATCTAAGCACTCTGGGTAGATTGTCTTACCTTACGGATTTTGCTTTGATATAAGTAACCTTTCCTGTCTGACAAGAGCTCTGTCAGTGGTTACAGCAGCAGTTCAGATCCTGCCAGCCCTGGAGTAGCAAGCAAAACAGCAGCTGGGTGGTGCGCATAATATTTTCATCCTCAGTCTGTTTCATGTACATAAATAAGCTGGGAAGAAAACATGGTAAATTGATTGTGTTTATCAGATGGAAAAGCAATTTGTAATGAGCAGGGGACTGAGGGGGAAAAGGAATGTGAGACATTATTGAAAATGATTGCAAGTTTTGCTTTGCTTGCTTCAGATTTGTTAACAGCACTATCAGAGCACTGTCGCCAAATGCCATTGGCTTCAAAACCATGTTCTGTTTCCTACAACTAAGACATAAAAATAATTTTTAAAACTGGACACTGTTGCCTGCATATGGATGTGTGGCTGATGGGGTCTGATGACTTTTTAATTTCTGCCTCTGGTTAGCCCTTACTGTCCTTGCTGAGTGCAGTGCAACTGCACAGGTGTAATTCAAGGTGGAAAGAAACAGTGGTAGTCCCTCATTTGGGGTCTGACAACTTTTCATGCCTCTACTTTATATACCTGTGTACAAAGTCACTGAACTGCATCTGCATGGGCTGGTGTTGTGTAGGGCCACTTCAGGGCTGTATCCTGACCTCAGTCAAGCTGCAATGAGAAATAACTGTGCCGAAACTTGCAAATGGTCCTATTGGTACTTCTGCACCCTTTCTGACGACTGCAGGGTGTATTTGTGCATAAAAGATGTATATTGCGTGCATGTCTATGTGGTTTTTCCATAATAAATTCTTCAGAATGGATGCAAGAAATAGTCTTATCCTCCAGCTACTAGTCAATGCAGAAAGAGGGAGCGTTTATGGAAATAGTGGGTTCTTCAGCCTCCAGATGATTTGACTAAAAAGGTAAGAAAAAAAAGCACTTTTACTAAAATATGAATCTTTCAGCTCTCCACAAGATTACACAGACTTTTACACTTGCTATAGAAAGATGAATCAGTAGCTAGCTTTTAATAAAAATAATAGGAATACTTCATTCATCTGACTTGCTCTGATTCCTGCTGAGCCAGCAGAGCTACGGAGGAGCACATTGGGAGGTCCAGGTGCTGCTTTCATTTCCCTGGTCTGCATAGACTGTGTCATTTTTGGCACCATTTACTGTGTCAAAAATGGAATAGCAGTGCTTTAAGAGCCTCTCCTCACCATAAGTCCTCAGGACCCTTAGCCCTGTAGCTGTTAAATAGGAATTTCTCTGGATCTTACCCAATGGTTGAAGGTGTTAATAAAACCTTACCTCTGTATGAATATTTGCATGCTGAATTATAAGTCTTTCATCATAAAATATGCCACCCTTTTTCTGTGACTGCATAGAAGTCTGCCTCTGATAAGAGGAGCAATAGACTCCTGGTTTTGTTGTTGCAGGGCTTATTCCAAATCCCAGTAAACCAATGGAAATTTCAGCTGGGAACCATACATCTGGGAACACAGCAGACCCACGTAGTTAATTACTCCATCCCTGCTGGGTAACGAGGAGGGACAGTCATTTTTAACACAATATAGCTATTACAGCATGGATGGCCAGCTAGCCAGGTTTGCAAATCTCGGAGGGAAATACACTGGAAGCTGCTAAGGTGAGTTGGGTATATCCCTTTTTCTCTTTATCTACACTGAAGAGTCAAAGAGTTTCAGTGTGCTGCAGCATGTAAAATTAACTTCTAGTTACAACAGGCTTCTAGCCAGAGTCTTATCTTTCATATGAATAATAAATCACTGAAAGGAAATTACACTAGATGTTCAAGCTAAAAAAGAGGCAGAAAACAATCCTTTTGAATCCAGTTTGAGTGTCACTCCTACCATGTATTTGTCTCTTTTTGCAAACCCTTCTGTAACATTAAATTTGTGGGGTGTATTTTATATGGATTACTAACCATGTCTTTTTATAGAGTCTACATCTCTACCTGTAAATTAAACAGTGCCAGGAAACATTCTCAGCTGCCATAAATTCGTCTCCTGTTCAGTATAACTTTTAGAGCAGTCCCTAATATGCTTTTAGTCTCAGACAGGTAGGACTCTCCCAAATAACTCTTAGTCCCTGTTTGGGAGTTAGCATGTCCCAGAGGCAGTTCCCAATAAATAGTTTGCATGTAGCTGAGCTGACAGAGAGGCCAAGAGTTCATTAGTACAAATGAGGCTGTTCCTGGCTTTCTAGCCCTGGTGCCAAAGAACGGTCCTGGGCACTTTGAATTTCTCAGCACAGATGTAGCAAGTGTTTTGCATATACATATGTTCACCCTCCGGAAATAAGGGCAGTATGACTGTTAACTTAAAATCCCACATTTTCTACCAAATATTGGCAATTTTTGAACAAACTTACTCTGTGTAGAACTGCACTTGCCATTTGGCTCCACACATGAAGACTTCTTTGTTAATCAGGGTGGCTCGAAGTTAATGTTGGGTCAGCTTCTCTGTCACGTGCGTTTCCTTAATCCAGTCCATTTTGATACAAAGCAGGCATCTGACCCTACCAAACTGTGTGCCTCGACAGAAACGGTTCCCTGAGGAACAGAGCAATGAGCAACCTGAGCCAGGAGCTGTCTTCTGCACAACGCCCAAACCTTCCCTTCCCACTAATGCAAGAAACCCCTTCATACATTTGGTTTTCTAAGAGTGGCTGCTTAATGTGACTTTGACCTCTTTGGTTAACCAGGTACAAATACACACCTTTCTATGAGTGGGAATCTCCGCTTCTCACTTATATATATATTTCACTTTTTCTCTCTCCCATAGTCCGCTAGCGCTCTGGGCATTTTAAGCTAAGAGAAAGATTAAATTGGGTTGAGCCTTTACTTAAACATAGCTTGTGCTTTATGTGAATGCAGTGCATGTGAAGGCATGCCTACCTCCTCACAAGATCAAGCCCTTAGCATGGGAACTTGGGCACTTGACAAGACACTTGATTCTCTGTGTTTAGTCAGCTGTGACCAGACTGATGCCTGCTGCATGGGTCTTAAAAACATGGATCTCTACTTCATAACATACTTGAGTTAGCTGCACAGCTTTTTCATGTAGACTGAAAATAAAAGGGTATTCAGGGGATTCATAACACTTGTTTGCAAACCTAGAGCAAATCTATCACAGCTTTCATCCAAAAGTCTGTGGATTTAACATCAATTACTTGAGAAATAACAAATAAGCAGCAAACAAGAGACAGCCCCATTACGTAGACAGAAATAGTCTGTTAGCAATACAAAGTGGATTTGGGAGCAGCACCATAAATATACTGGACCAGATCATTAGATTAGAGATGGTTCTTTACAGAACAATGCAGAGGGCTGAATATTGAACAGTCCTATTTACAGTCCTCCTTCCAGAAGTTGATGACTCATTTTGGAGTGAAATGGATTATTCTTACACTTAGAGCAACACAAATCATAATGGTGGATTGCTAACTGGGACTGTTTCACTTCAGTTAAAGACATCATATAATTCAGAGCAGGGGGATTAGCATTCTTTTAAGAGGTATATAGTCAGCTTGGTTTTATGAATCTTCTGCTATGTCTGTCCCCTTCCCCATTTATCTCTCACAGGGGCGAAGATGGGGATTCTCTCTCTTTGTCTGTCTTTGAGTTCTCCAGACTGCTTTGTAAGTGTAATAACTTCCTTGATCTGCACTGACATTTTTTCTTTTATTTTCTCAATTTAATCTTTGCAAGCATTAAAATCTGTAGGTGCAATTTGTACAAGGTAGGTCCCATTCCACGTAACTTTTGCCAACCACCAGTTAAGCTTCTAGACTAGGCTGGTAAACTCCCGCTGAAGTAGATGTCTAAATTAGGTGGAGTGGATTGGCCTTGGAGTTCCCTGTATGCACTGCCTCTGGAGAGAGCAAAGATCACCAGTTTGCGCAGTTAATTGGGTATTTTAGCTAAGATGAATCCCACCCTGGTATGGACTGTGAGGGGAAATTGCTGGCTCTCCTTGCTTGCACTTTGCTAGGATGGCGATACATCCCCATGCTTCACCTTTCCAAAGTGCCCATGGTGCTGTCTGATCTTCAGAGATAGTCAGCAATGGTGCTCCACTCTGTAAATGAAGACTTGATGCTCAGCCCCTTTGAAAACTAGGTGCATAATGTGCTGAATTCTACTTTTCAGTCTGGGTTTCTGGCATGTGAACCGAAAGGTGAGCTCTAAAAGTAATGAGACCATAAAAAGAAGCAGACACTTCAGAAATGCTGGCCTTAACCTCTATCTGTTCTCTCCATCTACAGTTGCCAGATAGTTAAATCGGAGTTTGTTAAGTGTTTTGAAATCCTGAATACGCATACTGCAGCCAAGCAGTTTTATCTTCATTCTCACATATCTTTGGATTTCTATTATCTTCCTGTCTGTTAGCTACAAACCGCTGTGCTGGCAAGTATACTAACTAGGTTATATGCCTCAACTTAGCAAGCTCTTTGCTTGCAAGTGATGTACCTCATGCAAAACACATTCTTCTAGTCCTAATACCATGAGGTGTAATCAGGAGTTGGTCTAGGAGGTATTTAGCATGGTTGGAGCTGTGCATGTTGGGAGGGGCAGCCAGAATATCTGTATTTTTTACTCCTGATTTATCTCACCCTGGCCAAGCTCCTTATTAAAAGGAATAAGCACAATATGTAAGAGGTCAGCCTGCCGTCAAACTGCTCCTTGGAGGGAAGGTTTGGGCTTTTTCTTGAGATAACAGTGAGCTTGACAACAGCAGGATCATTCTGAGTGTCCTGAGGCTTGTAGTTGTCCACCCTTGCACTTGAGATCCAGGATTTTGGCGATGAGTATTTTTATGTCCACATCTTTACCTTCATCTGTGGAGTAGAATAAGTAGGATATAGAATTCTGAGTCTTTGCAGGTGAACGTGAGCTGGAATATGAATCTTTCTTATTTCTGGAATTTGTTTGACAAGAAAGTGAAACTGAAACACATGTTTAGGGAGAAACCACCATTAACATAGAAGCAGAAGAAGAATCAAGTTAGTAACCCAGGGTGTGCACATACGACTTGCCAAGACCATCCCAGTGGTTCTTATTTCAGTGGACCCAGAGCTCTGCCTGGGTTCTGCCATCTCTGTGTCAGGAGTTCCTTAGGAAGTAAAATGAGATCACACAACCCCTGTGTTGGTGTGTGAGGCTGGTAATTTCCACTCACCACCATTCATGAAGTCAAAAAGATTTGAAAGTTTGTTCTGGCTACGTAAGTCCCTGGCAGTTCAGAAATTTATGGTCTCTGATATATAGCTGAAATCCTTCATCTACAAAAAATAATCGAAGTGTAACATCTCAATGCTATCCGCTTCCAATAATCTGGGAAAAAGCATAACTCTCATTGAGGAAATTCAACATTTTAATTCCTGGCCATAATCTGAATCTATGTTGAGTGAAAATGATTTTTTTTCAACTGATTGTAAGAATCATCAGTCTATGAAAGTACCATTCAACAGTAAGTTACTGTAATTGCTTTCTGGCAATGGAAGCTTGATTTCTTTATATGCTTATTTTTTAACATCCGAGATAGCCAACTTTCATAAGAAGTATCACTTTGTAGTAACTGTGATATTAATTTCTAAAAACAAACTGTTTAGGTTTTGACTTTGAAATGAAGAAATTATAGAGCAGCACAGCCTCACTGATCAGTCTAGAATTGCCTGCTTGTTAAAAGCAGTATTTAAAATAATGAAATAGCCTACTGTTTCTCTGGTTTTCCAGTGAATTATTTGCACTTCTTTAGACAATGGAGGAGATTAAGTGGAAACCTTAAGTAATGAGTATTATTCATTGTCTCTCTGTCTAAAGCTGAAATTATCTCCCTGAGTCTTTGCTATCCAGGCTGTGACTTAGCAAGTCATTTAAGCATGTGGCTAACGTTTAAATGTGCAAGAAAGAATTAGTTTATTGACTGAAGTCCTCACTAATTCTGGTCTCCATACAAGAGGGGCTATATAAGAATTCTAGCTAGTTTTCATCAAAGAAAATCACAGTATTATTTTAATTTGTTAAAGAGATTTACACATTAGTCAGAACACGCAACTGCCAGACATGCTCTGGGATAAATATGATTCACTGAACATCCAGAAGATGGCATAGATGTAGCAAGCCTGGTGTGGGGAAGCCTTTAAATGCCATTATGCAGGACCAAAGAAAAAAAAAAAAAGAGAGGAAAACTTCACATAACTTCACTTGTATGTACTCAGCAGGGCTACCCCAGCAAGTATCAACACAGAGAAAAGGGACAGAGTAACCAGTTTGTGAGGGAAAGTGTAAGGACCTTGACTTGCAGAGCTATGGGCAGTGCCAGGGAGGGGACGGAGCCTCTTGCAAAGGCTGGAGCCTACAAAAAGCAAGGGGCAGCAAGGTGGTTGGGAGAGGGTGCAAGGGTCGGAAGGGGCTGAAGCAAAATTTAGGTTGCCTGTAAGGAAAACACAGTGGTAGGGAGGCCTGCTCACCTGTCAATAGCTTCTGACAGAAAAGGCTTTGAAAGGGAAGGCCATTTCTTTGGATGTTATTAAGATGTTATGAATGTGGATTATTGTAATAATGTTTTTATTAGATGTTAATAAAG
This sequence comes from Mycteria americana, assembly GCF_035582795.1. Taxonomy (NCBI): domain Eukaryota; kingdom Metazoa; phylum Chordata; class Aves; order Ciconiiformes; family Ciconiidae; genus Mycteria; species Mycteria americana. The sequence continues at coordinate 121,900,684 of NC_134365.1, forward strand.
GGTATTATTAAATTAAGTTGGATATTATTAAGTGTGCTGCTACTACCTTTTTTGCATTGACAAGGAGATGGAACAGGTGTATGTTTTTAGTGTTTCTATTCTCCGTTATTCATAAAAGTAAAAAAAAAAAACCAATCTGAGTGACTCCTCTGATATTTTTATCAATGCAGAAGTAGCACAGAGGCAGAATGAAAAGATAGTCTGTGGCTGAAAGAGCTTTCAGCATAAAGTGTAATTATAGACAGTATACTACTGAGAGCTTAATACTATAGCCTGTGACTTGTCACATGCTGTTTTACCATTGTGTCCAAAATGGATGAAAACATTGGTCACACACCAAGGCTGAAAGCAGTGGTAATGACAACTTACAGATGGCGAAAGCCACTGCTGAATCCTAAGACTTCCTAAGTCCAGCAAAAGTGTTGCTTTCTGCCATTGCAATGTCTGTTCTCACATCAAAAGGAAACTCATGCTATGACGGGGGTGGGAAGGGTCTGGAATTCAAAATTCAGTAGCAAAATTCTGCTTATTGCAACATGGTCCATTGGGTGGCTCTTGCACTCATCAGAAACATCGCTTTGATAGAGCCATCTTGGACAAAGAAATCTGTGAAGACACGTCAAGAAGCAAGTATTTTGAAAGTCACAACAATTATAAATATGGTTAAATGCAAACCCACCTTCTGCAAACTGTGGTAGGAATTAATCTGGATCATCAGGGAAAAGGTGCTATTTCGTCAAGTCTTGCATCATCTTTTGTACGGGGTCAGGACTGGACACCCACCTCTGTAGTCCTCAGGTTGAGGCATGACTCAGAAAGCTTGAAAGAAAGCAATGATGGGGCTTTCCCTTCTCTAAGAGGTAGCAAAGGCTTGTGTCCCCCATGCGTTTTACATACAACCACAAGAGTAGCTCTTTGCTTTGTGTAACAATGGGAGAAATAAGTGAACGAGAGATGGTTTAGTAGCAAGAGACTGGAATACATCTCTAGAAAACTGCTTTCTACTCTGATGCCAGCATTGTGTAGGAGCAGGAACAAGTCACCTAGGGTTGGAGTCATACAGCAGGACAAGTACCACAGCCTAGGTTGCCCTCAAAGACTCTCTCCATCGAAGCCTGCTCTTAGAAATGCTGACATTTCTTACAAAAATGCTCCCTTGGTGCTTAAAGGTCCTGTGCAGTCTTGACAGGTCTGAGTACTTATCCCATGGCTAAGCCCTGCTGGCATTCACAGGTGGGCTGTTTCCAAACTCACCTGTGATCTGCTTGATCCGACAGGCCTTCCTACTACACCCCTCTCAGATTGGGCTCCAGCCAAAACCTGGCTGCCAGAAAGGTGCTTATTTTGTAGCCAATAGCTCAAGGTCACCCACAATGAAACATTCCATTTGGGATAGTCTGCTGGGAAATCAGAAAACATCAGGAAAATTAAGGCAGAAATATGATGTTAGTAGAAAATTACCAACCAGCTCTCTGGATACATGGTGTCAAAGACACTTAGACCCCAATCTTTGTTATGACCTGTAGCACTTTCTGTGGTAAATAATTAAAAATACTGCTTGATGGAAGAGGAGCCAGTCTAGTTTAAGGTGAAAACCACAGTTCCTGTGAAGAATAAAAAAGAAAGAAGAAAGCATACAGACCAGTTTCTTTTCCTGTCTTTTAGTAGCAAACTTCCTGCTCTGAAATATGATTTCCTTCTTGGTGACTCGAGCATCACCTTAAAGCAAAACAATAAGAGTATCTTCTAAAAAGTATAGTATAATTTTCAAGCTAGGAAACCAGGGTCAGACTCCCCTTCCAAAATCAAAGTCTACTCTGTCCTGCTCTATCATTAATACTGAAGCTTTCACTATGGGATCAGTCTATTTGTTAGTGACGCTGCTTGTTGTTACTAAACAGATTATAGATTCTGAGCTGAGAATAAAGAATTGGTTATAATTAGGGTTGCAAAACCTGTTTCTATATTCAGGAGGCATAAATGCAGTGTTTGTTTCATGGAAGAGGAAACAAATTTCCACTTCTTTGTCCAAATGGCATAGAGCTGGCAGTTCTAAAGATAATTAACCACAAGTAATGAAAAAATCCTTCTAATTCTGAGATTACATTGTACTTCTTGCTTTTTTGTTGCTTTGTCCGGAATTCTTATGTATAAAAGACTCTTCAGTTCATTATCTTGGAGCTAACATAAAACTAAATACCATTAAGTTAGTTTAAAGGCATAATTATGAAATAAAACTTAATTAATGGCCACGTTCCAGCAAATCATATAGTTTCTGCCATGTAAATGTAGCTGGCCTTATAAAAGTCTGGGGCTGAGGTATAACATTCCCTGGGACATTCTGGCTTAGACCAATTGTTGTGTGTTCATTTTGGTGTTTACAGCTTGATTAACTGAGAGGACCATGGGTCCCTCTGCTGTCTTTACAACCTTTTTCCTTTAATGTTTGTTGATTGACTTGTTGTATTAACGTTTCATCATAAATAACTGTCTGTTTAGAGTTCTCCTTTGTCGTGCCTTCAACAAACCTATGGATAAATGGGACATGTGTAAAATACCTCCATGAAGCTATTCAAGTAGCTCTGACATGAGCATGGCGGGACTCATCCAGCTTCAGGACAAGAAGAACCATGTTTGCTCTACTCCTCATGGACAACCGCACAACTGTCTTGGGTTAACTTGAAGAAAGCCAGTTTGAAATAACCTGATGAAGAACTAGCTATGATTCGAGGCAAGGTCACAGTCTCTATCTAGCTGGACCTGCCTGGTTCTACCTTTGAGTAAAGGAATGAGGATATGTTGAGTAATAAGAAAAAGAAGTCATGAGGAAAAATTTAAAGCTAACTTTTTCCATGGCCTCTGAAAGAAGTTACCGAAGTAAGTGCTAAATGTCAGCAAAGTGATGTTAGCACCACCACTAATACAGTTACCGTTGAACTGTAAAACCTGAAAGCTTCCAGTTTCTGCAATGACTAGAACACACAGAGAAATAAATGGAAATACAAGGCAACGGGATTCATTTCAGAGGGGTGGCTACCTAAGCCCCATCTTCCAGTGAGGTAAAAGGTAACCCAGCTGGCCCCTTTCGCACCCTCCTTCGAGACAGAGATTTAGGACAAGATGGGGAATGGGGAGTTCCTGAGGCCAGTCCCACATCCCTCTGCGGTCTTGCCGTGTGAGGCGATGTGGCACTAACCAGGAGCTCCAGCAGCAATTTGGTCGTCCAGCCATTAATTGCCTGTGGCCACGCTGACTGTTGGAGCTGTGAGGGTAAACTTGTTGAAGCTTAGACAGCACTTTGTGCAGCAAATAATTATCTCTGCTATCCAGCAGCTTTGTGAAAATGAAAATAACTGTGCCAACAGATAGCTGTTTTGTAACCACATCTTTTTTGCTGAGTTCGTATGCCTCAGTGCTCAGTTACTTAATCACAAAACACCAGTAAACTGATTTTTTCATTAACATTAACAAAGTACTTAGTTTTGGCTTTCTGCCTTTCTGTAGACAGGCTTTTCTGTCTGAAATGACGCCTTATGAAGCTCAACTCACTTGCTTCATAGCTCTCTTTTCTTTTGGTTTGTGTTTTAAATTCCCCATTGCTTGTAAGACTTACCAGTAAGCAGTCTGTAAAAAAAGTTTGATGCTGATTTCTCCTCAAATATAGGATCTGAATTTTAACCCGCTGGAATTTAAACACAACCTCCTCCTCAAGCAGTCTTTAAGATTAAAACAGAGTATTAACTTGATGCAGAGTTTTAAAATGCATGCACCTTTCCAATCACTTAATTCAGAGATGGCTTGATGTATTTTAAACTTTGGCAAAAAGTAATAATTTTATGTTTACTGCTTGCCAACATGCTGCACATATTCTCCTGATAGCAAGTGGAATGCTGCTCACCCTTTGGAGTAATTTATTGTTATAAATCAAACCACTGACTCTCCATTTCTAAACAAAGAAGGAATCACCAAAATTCAGCCATTTCAGGTGGGATAGTTGGAACAGCAGAATAACTACCCTGGGAGCTTGACTACATAGCTGAGGAGTCAGAGGCTAGAGAAGGCAGGTGGATGAACAGATGAGACTGCAACCTCAAAGGCTAACAAGAAGTGGAAAGCCCAGAGGTCACCCCAGAAGTAGTTCAAAAGGGTAATTCTCATAGGAAAATGATCACAGTGGAAAAGGATTGGTTAGAGGGTACCTCCACCTGTATGGGCATTTTAGATCACCTCAGGAGCATGCTGCTGAGGGTGGTCTCCCCAGCGATCCCACTTATCCTGCTTTTGTAGGGGCCAGAGTGAACAAACCAGAATGGTTCTGCATGGCGCCTGTCTGGGAGGTGTGCTCTGGGCATGCAGTCACTGACGGCACTTGCTCCGCAGACCCAGGCTAGGGATAGTTTGAAGTAAAACTCTGCATAGTCACGGACAGTCAGGTCCCTGGCATGGACTGTTTAGTTCTATTGATCTGCTCTTGTTGGGCCTTTCTGCTTGCACAGCTTGCTTTGGTGCAATTTCAGCTGCATGGACACTGAACTATAGTGAGAAATAAGGGAACTGGATGGGCTGTGGGAAGGAAAGTTCGATCAAAATGAGTCCCTGTGCATGGGCTCAGTGCTCGGAGGACATGAGTGGTGCAGGAGCTGAACCCTGCCCAGTCTCCTATTTATAGCGTGCACCATTGGGTCTCTAACCTAATGCTGCATTTAGACCACTGCTAGGGAAAGCACTTATCCCCAAGCCTGATCTGAACATGTGTATTTATATATACATATATATATGTCCATTTGTTTTCCATGAAACTTGAAATACATTTCGAAATTCATAGCTCTCATTCCTCTTGACTTGAGGTCTGTGCTGGGAGTAGAAGACTCAGACCTGCAAAGCTGACAAAGCTACTCTTAAAATCTTGTCCATGGCAAAGGGAAAGCACACCTTATATAGCAATAAAGTTATGAATTTATTGAAATCTTAGGAATCTAATCATAACTAGTCCAGATCTAATACTTACAGAAGAAGAAATAATGATGCCTCAATTCAAATTGATATCCACCTAATTCTTAGTTTCTGCCCATTTTCCTGGTGTTATGCTCACCCCTCCACTGCTCCTCTGGGTACTAAAGTCAGCAGGTCCATTGCTGTAGCAGCGGGGCTAGAGAGGTGTCAGCGTGCGGAGTCCTTCTGTGGGAGGAAGGTGATGTTCATGCTGATGGTTTCTTCTTCCTCACTCTGGGATCCGCTCGGGGTCACTTTTGTGTTTGCTAACATGCTATTACACTTTTGTCTTTGTTGGTCTGCAGCTCCATGTTACATCTGAGGTTACTATACATGGCACTTTCAATGAGTGTTACTTTTTCTTTGTTCCTCTTAAAGTTATGTTTGTCCAGTTCTGGCATGTCGTTAACTGACCATTGGTGAATTGTTTATAACCATGGAGCCTCCAGTGCTAAGCTTGTCATCTCTTGTCATCTCGTACCTGTACTCCTTTATGTTGCATCCTGTGTCTCCACTTCTCAAGACCTCCGCTGTCATATCATTCTTTATGGGACATCATCATTTTGGAGTCATAAACACCTCATTATGCATAGAATAACTGCTTGTTACTGCTATTTATCTAAAACTGTGGTTGTACTCTACAAAGATAAACAAAAGTAGAAAAAATAGCCATAGACACCCAGTCAATTAGAGAAACTGCTGCCACAGTTAAACCAAGTAAAAGAGAGCTGCAGGCAGGTCAAGCTGCAGTTCAGACTGAGCAAGACTGAGAAGCCTCAGTCCTGAGGCTTTGCAGACTGGTACAGAGCTTATGGCCTGTGACTAGCAATGGCAATACTGTGTTACAGGACTACACGGTTACAGTTCAGGGACAGTCTGGTTTGCTCGGGGCCTTTTAGAAGTGCTCAGCACCATCCAAGCTCAAAGCTGGGAAAGGAAAAATTCCCCAAAGGCGGTAGGTACACGGTCATCTTCTTTCTCTCATGCAGCAACGGAAAGAGGCAGGGTATGTTATTCCATGGACATGTCGAGGTGGTGGTTTCTTTCAACACAAAGAAAATAAAAGGTTTCGGAAGCTTATTGGAACAGCCTGCTGAAACCAGGGGAAGAAGGGCTTCAGTAGCCTCTCTCCTGTTAAACCCTACTAGCTTTTGGCTCACAAGGATCACTGAGAGCACACGGGGCTTGTGCTGAGCAGCCTCAAGCTCTTTAGACCACAGACAAGGTCGCTGATCTCGAATCTTTAGTATAAAGTCTGCTCTTGGATGCCATCAGCCACCTTCCAGCTGTATCTTTTATTTCCCTTTCCTACCACCAGGATCTGAGTACCACAGCTACCTATCCACAGGCTTCTCTGAAATTCCCACATGCACCTCTGACATATTCAAATTAGTTTGTTTTCTACAGCTTGGGAAGCCCAGATATGGATAAACATATGAGGACATATTGAAGTCCACATATTTAGCAAACATTTAAGCATATATTTCTGTGGAATTAGTCTCTGTGGAGAGGGTCTCAAGCTTCTGTGCCTTGTTAAACAAGGTGATACGTTAAGTGCACATGAAGTACCTGCTCAAATTTGATGCTGAATCAGGATCTTAACTGGTTGAAAATCTACAGCTCAGCCTTGAGCCTTTCTTTCTACAGAAACCCCTTTGGCTGGAATGAGATGAGTCATTGCTCCCTGAGTGCAATTGTGCTTATTGCAGTCAAATAATATAAAAATCACCAGTCATGAGGGCACAGTTTGCTTCTGGTTAAACCAGTAACAGTTGTAAATGATCATTCATATCCAGAGAGTTACACTAAAATAGAACAGAATCTGGTTCAAATTCAGCTTCTTTGGGAAAAAATAAAGGAGGGAAAGGGCTGTGAGCTGAACCTACAGACTACAAGAGCCAGAGGAAGATTCCTGGGTAGGAAATGCAGCTGAAGAGGCGCTGCCAGAAGAGTGGCTAGCCTTCACACACTTCTCCAGTCCCAGAAATCAGGGATTCCCTTCAGAAAAAAACCCTTGAAAATCTGCTTCTTAACTGTCAAGAAGGAATTCACAGAGCTAAAAGGGGGCTGCAGAATCAGTGGCTTCTGAGTACTGAAGTACTTCTGAGTGGCATTCAGGAGTCTAGGTTATTTGACACTTTTTATATCAAGGCATATTTTGATTCAGCAAGTGTATTTGACAGAATTTAGATTAAGATGTAATGGACTTGAATAGTATTAAAATGTATTAGCATGGAAGATGGATTAAGTTTTGAAAGGCAAAAGAGACTGTATTTTGTTAGGGCCATATATATCTGTATAGACAGTTATGAATACAGAAACTTTCACCCCTTAGAATGGATGGTAGAAGACGTAGCAGATGCCTGTCTTGCAAAGTTTATTTTTAAACTGGCAGTGATGCTTTTCACTTCATGAATTATTGCACTGTGTGGGTGTTGTGGTTTAACCCGGCAGGCAGCTGAATACCACACAGCCATTCGCTCACTCCCCCCGCAGTGGGATGGGGGAGAGAATCGGAAAAAAATCCAGTAAAATTTGTGGGTTGAGATAAAGACAGTTTAATAGGACAGAAAAGGAAGGGAAAATAATAATAATAATAACAACAACAATAATAATGATAAAAGAATATACAAAATAAGTGATGCACAATGCAATTTTTCACCACCCGCCGACTGATGCCCAGCCAGCCCCGAGCAGTGACCATGCCCCCCAGCCAACTCCCCGCAGTTTCTATACTGAGCATGACACTGTATGGTATGGAATAGCCCTTTGGCCAGTTTGGGTCAGCTGTCCTGGCTGTGCCCCCTCCCAGCTTCTCGCTGGCAGGGCATGGGAAGCTGAAAAGGCCTTGACCAGTGTAAGCACTACTTAGCAACAACTCAAACATCAGTGTGTTATCAATATTATTTTCATACTAAATCCAAAACATGGCACTATACCAGCTACTAGGAAGAAAATTAACTCTATCCCAGCTGAAACCAGGACAGTGGGGTTTTCTTATGTTGTTAAAGCACTGTCCTGTTTCTTCCCAGATTAAATGTTGTATCAGGAGTGGCTGAAAAAATGTTGTGCACTTGCATAGCAAATTATTAGAAGTCTGTTAACTTCTGTGCTCAGGCACAGCATAAGGGCAGTCAGGCCCCTACAGGGCTCTTTCTTCACACTCCTCTTTGGCAATTGCACACTGAGAAAGGGGAAATAACTTTCAAGCACAAACTGAATTTAAGAATGCTTTGAAAACTCCAGTGCAACCAAGTTAAGGAAAGCTTACTGAGTGTACACAACTATTACTTAGGGAAGAAAGCTCCTGAAGCAGTACTGCAGATTGCAGGAAACTTTAAACATCTGTAAAATGTAGACTCTAAGTGGAACTGTACAGAACCCACTGGTGTGAAAACACCCAGTCATACCACCCAGACAACTTTATCTGGGCTCCCTCTGGTGCTGCCTTAGGCAAGAAAACAGAACCCCCAGGCAACTTTATCCAGCCATCACTAAAAAGTCTTGTTTCATTAGTTATGGTCTGGTGTCATTACCGCAGCCTGGGGAAAGCGTCCTCTGGGGAAAGGCACTGGGCTCTTTTAAGGTTTGCTGGCCTGTGCTTTTACTCTGAGTCTCCAACTGCTGCTGTTTCTAAATAGCCTTAGCTTCATTAAATGTGGCTGAAATGTTTATTTCATCAGGGTCTGCACAGGGCACCTGAGGTTTCTTCCTATTGCCTTGGCATACAATATGCATATAGTAGCTATATCCTGGGATATGACAGGTTGGAAGGAGCTGAAGTGCTGCTCCTGTCGAACACTTCCCTCTTTGGAGGTGGGCAACTATTATTGTGAACAGAAGGAAAAGTCATCTTTGCTCCCCAGAGCCCTTCCTCCCTGCTTTTCACAGTCCACAGCCCTACTGGCCTCTCCGTCTTTGCAGTGAGCCAAATTCACTGCTTTCCTAGTTAGCTTCAAGATGAGGGTCTCAGTCGGCTGCCTCCTCTCTGTGTTTCCTACTGCCAGCTTCCTCTCCAGTATGCCGTTGGCTTAACCCTCTCTTAGTTTCTATTACCTTCCATAAAAGAAAGGGATCATGAATTGCATTTGTCCCTCTCACATACTCATAGTGGCGAACACTGGCATTGACATTACAACTCCACATTGATTGTCCAGCTAAAGAGCACCCACCCGCCTTGAATTCCTTACAAGTTACCTCCTGGAAAATGGTCCACAATTTAAAATGTCCTAAGGGTTTTCTCCATCCCAGGCTCTGAACGCCCACTATTGATCAGGAGTGGAGAACCCCTAAAGCATAGCACCTGGGAGGTAAATAAAGTGTGGGAAGTTTATAATCAAAAAGCACAAAATTCTCTTTACTTTCCATATGCTAAGGAGGAAAAAAGGGGGGAAAAAGTCTCCTTCTGCCTTGTTTTAAATGTCCCAGTGTGTGAACACAATTAGTTACTCCAGGCACAAGTTAAAAGAGGGGTTGAAAATACAAAACCTATAATGGATGTCTAGACTCAGAATCATTCCCCACACCTTAATATTACTGCCCATGTATGGGAACAAGATGGGCATGTCCACATTCATTCAGCAGCACATTCCTCCACATTTTCTCTTATTTGTTTTACTCCACACAAATGAAGCTCTTTAGCCACTTTACAGACATAAAATTAGACAGTTCCCTTCCCTTTAAAACATTTTACATTGAGGTGTCTCAAAAGGTGTAGGATTGAAGCATGACTTTTATAGAAAGAAAAAAAAAGATTGACCACAGGGAGCAAATTAAAGTAATAGTTAAAAAATGAACTGCTAATTCAACAACATCTTCAATGGAAAATTCATATTACAATGAAAACACCAGCATATTTCTCTCTCCTTTGTGAGTTTGACTTGGAACGTCACCACGGCTTTAAAACTGGATGAAAAGCAAAGAGTTTTGGAGTGAGAATTTCTAGCATCTGTTTTACTATGGCAGCACTACAAGGAAAAAAGGCCCTTGTGTTAAAAGATAGCTGAGGATGTTTGGCTCAGTTTTCTGACCTTGATCTTCACATTGACACTAAGAAAATCTGATCACTATACCCTAATTTATTTTTTCTTAATGCAAACTATACTTTTACACTTTCTAATTATTCCTGGTATTATCTAAGACACATTTCCAGGATCCCGGTATGACAGTCAGGTCTTGCTTTTTTTGCAAAAGGTTACAGGATGTATAGTTTGAAAGCTGTCAAATTAAATAAAAATTACACTAGAGTTTAAACTGGCAGTTGCATTCCCCAACTCCCTTGCCTGGTGCTAACTTATTCTGAGATAAAGGCCTGATTCAGCACCTTCTGCCATAGCGATGCTCGCTCAGCACTGATTGAATGGCCGTTCATTCAGTTCCTGTGATAATGGGCAGATCCTGATGGCTTGATTCGTGCAGGCATGTCAGTGAATGAGCCACTGAACAGGATTTGTCCCCGTGCATTTATAAGAAGCTGGTTAGATCTTCAGTTAACCTCTGGACCTCTAATTGCTGAAGAAGGATGTAGGAACTGCGAGGGCAATTACTTAAGGATGGGAATTCGTCCTATGATTACTTAACAACTGACTCAGTGTACGTTTTCAGGATTTTGCTCACCAGGAATGGTTAAAAAGTCGCCAGAATACAGTTCATACATAACAGGAATCTTACTGATGTGTTAAACATTGTGGAAGATGATGTTCTTGAACCAAACATTTAATACTGCAGTGGTTCCCGCTACATCACAGACAGCTTTTGTACTTGCAGATTGCCGGTTGTCTGACAAATAAGTGCTGAATCTTGGCCATTGTGACATCAGAAGTGATTTGGCACATGCTTTCAGTCATAAGTTTTACCATTGGCATAATGTCTTCCAAAAAATGAGCGTAGTTTTTGCTCTTTTCAAAACATTTTATCTGTAAAAATACTACAAGTTTTCAGTTGTCTGCTGAAGTCTTCTTTGGATTCTTGAGTTTGCCTGCTAGGGTGTCACACTGGCACTGAGTTTTACCTTTCACAAGAACCAGAAGGAAGGGACTTTATAACAGCCACTGCAGTTAATGGATTTGTCAGAATGTCTTTGTACTATAGCTATAGTCTCATTAAATACAGTTTTAGCTGAAAATAATTGCCCAGTGACAGTGACAAGGAGAATACAAGCAAATAAAAAGTTTAATTTGATAAATGAGTGGACTGGGTAATTGATTTTATATTCAAGTGATCTATAGAAAAAGCAATGACAGTTGTTCAAATACAAATAGGAAAGAATTCATTTCTTCGCATGTAAAACCCATATTGATCAAATGAGCCTCGCTAACCACTCACGAGTCAGACTATTGTAAAGTAAGTTTCAGGGAATCATTTTCCTGGCAATCCATTTGCCTTCCCCAGTACAGGTGCATTAACAAGAGAAGTTATTTTTGAAGTGACTGGGATGCAAACACTGGTTTGGTGATCCTTATACTTGACTAGGCTTGTAATTCTGATTAGTTTAGAGCAACTCATTAGACACACGGGTCTATTTCTGCACGTGGCCAGCATTTTCCTGCTGTAACCAGCTAAGCCCTGAGTTCCTGCCTAGACTAACGGGGGACTAGGCAATTTCTTTACCTATGCTGCCACAAGATCAATGTTCAGGTCAGTGTGTTTTGAGGACACCTGTGACACCCTGACAGAATCAGACCCCCTCACAAGATGCGCCTGTGATGCTTTATTTTAGTATATAGCGGTTTTCTTTTCAACAGGCAGCTTGTGCAGGAGGGAGAAACGCAGAGGTTCAGCACTCAGCCTGCTTCTGCACGGTCTGGGATTACTCCTGAAGAGAGCCTTCTGTGACTGAGGGAAGCCATTCAGGTATCCCACTTCTTGGGGGAGAGTATAAATCAGCTGATAGCTGTATAAACCACAAGCACCATCTCCAACCACTGCAAAAGCCTGGCCTAGTTCCCACAAAAAGAGTACGTGACTGGGCTCAGAAGAGGTCTGCAAAAGGGTACTTCAGAGTGCCTGTGTTCCCAAGGGTTAAATTTTGGATGTCCCCATAAGTACCTTCTTGCATGCTGTTCAGTAAAGCAGGGGTAAAGCAACAGGAGAGTAGGAAGCCCTGGTCTCCAACTGGGCTGCAGCAATTTCTGAGGCTACTCAGGTATGACTCCAGTAAGGGATTTGGATGGCCCAAGACCTTCAGATTTTAGATGATTTGCCCAAGAGGAATCCAAAAGATCAGGGCTTCCTACTCTCTCCTGTTGCTTTACCCTTGGTTTACTAGAGAGCATGCAAGAGTGTGCTTACGGGTTTTTTCCTGAACTCTCTAACATCAGTAAGAAGCATGATCTCAGAGTTTTGGCTATACACAGAAAACCAGGTGTATATCTGCAAATTAAAACTAGCCAAATGACATGCTTCAAGCATGTACCTCCCTTTTACAACTGTTTTCCAAGGAGAACAGTACAAAGGTAAATCTTGCCCCATCTTGTATTGTAAGAAGTAAGAGTGTGAGTGACTTTCCTTTTCACATCTCTGCCCATTCAGACAGTTTTCACAGAAATCAGGCAAAACAGTGACTGAGCCATATAAGTCCTATGTAGAAGAGCTAACAAAAGGACCACAAGGGTCAGTCGCTGGGGCTGCCCTGTGGTGTGAGAATCTGCCACTACCCCCTCCCCATACCCTACCGCTTCTCTAACCTGGACCCCCAGACGTAGTGATTGCAAGGATGCCTGTGGCATCTTGCTTGGATCTGCCTGGGGAAGACATCACAAGTGCCAAAGGAGGCAGAAGGAGACGAAACCTATATAAACTTGTAGTGCATGAAATTCTGCAGTTGCTGTGCTTTGACTTTGACCTTAGCTCCTTCTTCCACTCGAAACTCCCTAACCATGTCTGAAGGTGGTTTTGCTGCCAAACCATCTTTGTGGTAATTTAATTTTTTTATATTACTGAGATAAAAATCAGCATACATCAATGTAGACACTGATATGTTTTCATATACATACTCTGTTTAATGTAACTTGAGGCACAAAATCTTGAAACTTTAACAAATTCCAAATTCTGCTGGCCTTGGCAGACCACAAAGTCCCTGCCTGTCTTTCCTAAGAGTAGTCTGTTTCAGTAGATCTAAGAAGTTGCAAAGATCATCCCTTGGTTTTCGACACCTGAAAATCACAGGCATTTCTCATTTGAGTTTTCAAGATTATTGTACTATGCACATTGTTGTGTTTCCATAGAGCTGTAAACACTGATCAGGTGTTTCCAACAAAAAGATCAGTTTTTACCTCAGAGGCTGTAGGGTCAGCTTTGACTATTGCACCGTCCTGAAGCAAAGGTAAGCGTTTGTCTTGGTTCTGTTAACTAGATAGCAGAATACATCGCTGTTTGTTGGGGAGCCAGCAAGCTCCGAGAAAGACAGCATGCTGGGATGGCTTTAGTCCAGCATCTCTGCATGGAGTTATATTCTTGTGTGCATGTGTGTATGCAGGTCCATGTTGGGAGTTAGTCCAATGTATTAAAGTTACTTATGTTGGATATAGAGAAAAATTGCATAGAAATGTAAATGACAGTGGAGAAATGCAGGCCAGAAAAGCTGCGTATGTTCTACGGGAGTAAGAGCGAGGCTCAGGGTTTTTTTCTCCTTACTATCATTTCTGTGGTAAATTGTTAGTCCATTTAATTTACAGTGCTCGTAAGACATGCCAATGGGATATTTCCTTAATCCAGATGGATCAAAAATAAAGTGATACAATGTACTTGGAATTTTAATATCAAGGATAAAAACACTAAAACTTTACAAAGAATCAACATTGTACACAACCCATGCTTTATGTATTTAATTTATCTGCTTAGTACAGAGGCAGCATCTGTTTTCAGTGAGATGCTGCTTTTTTTTTTCCCCTTAACTCAGCAGCTGGGATAAATGAAATAGTAGTCAAAGACCAAATTAACATTTTGAGGGCCACGAGTCTGCTGGAATGAGGGGAAGGGAGGACAGTTGAGGAGGACAGTGACAGGAGGACTGTAACCTCTAGAAGTCCCAATAATAACTCCCAGGCACACGATCTCGTAATGTGGTATGTATTATGCTCCACAGAAGACCACGCTATCTCAGACAAGTTTCTCACAGTGCTGTTAATTCTTCTGTTATCCCTTTCCTCCCACAGCGCTGCAGAGAGGAGACGAGTGAAGGAGACGTTCTTCTGAACCCACCGCACATCACCGATGCTGGCAGCTACCAACAAGACATGGGCCACAGTGTTGCGATAGGAAAAAACCTGCCTCGCTCTGCTCTGTAACTGGAGAGCCAAGCATTTTGGCCTCAAGTCACGTTCTTAAGCTTCTCCCTGGATTCCAGCTTCTAAAATACCAAAGTATAAATTCTCTTCTTTCTTCTTTGCTCTCCAGCTCTCCGGCTTACCACCTCAACCTTCTCCAGCAGCTGAGAGCAAGGAAGCTGCAGGAGCAGTCGGAAACGGGTCTGACTAGGAGAAACAACAAGCCTTGGTAACCAGCGGGGCAGAAGAGAGGTGAGATGAGCTTCTCAGTCCTCAGCAACTGACTGCTGACACACTCTGGAGATGCCATCAAGAAGAGAAGCCCCCGTCTGCTGAGGAAGGCGAGGAGGAGGGACCAGGAATAAATGGACTGGTGTGGAAAGGTATTTGTGGGTGCATGGCTGAGTGGAGAGAGCAAGGGGCTGGAATGACTGACAACCAGCAATAGTGTAATAAGTTTAAATTGCCTTTATTCTAATGAAGAAAATTAATTGGGCTTTTAATCATCCCAATTGAAATAGTGAAGCTTTTACCACACCAGATTGTCCTGACTAGAACCAGGGCTCTATCACAGCTTGAATAACCAAATCTATCTAAGTACCCTTTCTAGCCCTGCATTTTCTGTTAGAGGGTCTGAACCGTTCTTACACTTACGTCTCTTCATACTGCCAGGGAGATGTAAAAAAAACTGAGTGGAATTGAGAATACCCGTAATATTCTTCATTTCCTTCTCTCAAAGGCTGTGCGGCACTGCAGAGCACTTGTTGCTGGTTTTCACCTTAGGGAGGGTTATTTGCTTTAACAATGGCACATTGAAGTGGAGTCAGAGTCTATAATCTCCCCCCCCCCCCCCCCCCAGTTACCCTACCCTTTGCGATAGTTAATACAGCACCCACAGTATGAGCCAGTCTCTGAAGAGTGCAGCCTGGTCCCCAGCAAGAGGATCACCCTGCAAGGAGCTAGAACATGTTGGATGAGAAGCCCTGCACAAACGCAAGATGCTAGTGCTGATAGTATTAACTACCTTGTAGTTATGCATTGCAGGGGTCGGAGATGACTGAATGATCTCAGAAACAGTATTTGCAGTAATAGCTTTGCACAAAGAGGTCACTTAGAGATAAAGTGGCAGTTAATTCAAAACAGAATTTCAGACTTAGCTTTCCCTTTTTCCCCCTCTTTGAAGGAAATGAGAGGTGACACAATTGGATTAGATACACATTTTAGGCTTTTTCAGAAACCAGGATATTATTTACTGAAAAGATTGTAATAGTTCCAAGCTGATAAATGCAGTACATTGTTTTTGGCATGCATATCAATTCTTAGAACAAATACTATTTACCAGAAATTTTGTAGAAGCTCCTTCGGACTCTCAACAGTCTATTAGGTAAATATGGACTTTGTAGCGCTATAGGAAAATGTACATTTTTACAGAAGCTTTGCAAAGTTTGGCAACGCCATCCAGCCCAACCCTCTTTATTTTATAACAAAGCTCTTGAGATTCATTTTTTAGGACTCAGTTGCCAAAGTCCACAAAACTCAGCCTACTATTAACATGACAGTAAGAGAGCGAGGGAGATAGAGATGTACTTTGATTGGCAAATGTGTCAGGACCAGAGATATAAAAATGAGACAGTCTGAAGTGAAGTAGTTCCAGAAACCCAGGAGTAGCAAAGGACCCCTTACTTCTCCAACACCATGGTATCTGGGATCACAGGAGGTGAAGGTGGTCTGGTCTGCCAAGGGAAGTGTGAAAAGCTCATTTCTAGAAAGCACCTCTGCTCCTGTGCACACACATGCACACAAAACTTATATGCCATCTAGTACGAGCATGTGTATACAAATTCAGGTTTTATTTACACACAGGTACCTATCTCAATGCAGATATAGATATAGACTACAATTATTTTAATTGAATTGGCTTTCATTTCAGAAATTGCTGGCAACAGGTACAGTAGCTCTTTTGAGGTGGATGACTTCTCTCAGCCCTCTCTTTCTAGCAGCCAGCTAGTTTCATCTTTACTAGAGCTCTGTGAAACATTTTATTTGCTGTGGAACTACAAATCAGGAAGGATTCACCTGCTTTGGAGTGTGCGCCCAAACCCAGAACTGGCAGGACATCTTGTAATGTGTTGCGTCCAAATACTGTCTTGCCAATGCTGGAATTAAATTGTCTCGCTCAGTTTTGATAGCTCCAGATTCCTGGAGGTTCAACTTATTAGAAATCCAGAGCCCTTTCCATGGCCTAGGCCTGATGGCCAAGCTCCAGAAAAAATCAGTGTGGCTCACTGCATTCTTCTGGACAGAGTGGGTGCCTTTTTGGCCAGCCTATTTTGTCCAGCAGGAAGGAAAGCCACGTCAGGGCCCACTGTGTGGCCAGGACCAGATGTTGCTCTCTTGCTGTGAAAGCGAGCTGGTCTCCATCATCCAGGTGGGAACTCAGGGCTGTCCTCTGAGACAGACTTACCTGTGTAGCTCTGTGAGCTGCCTGCCTGCAGCCTGTGTCCCCCCCACACCTGGCTCAGTAGCATTTTATCCATGTTACTCAGGGGAAACCTTATGGCTTCAGTCGAGATAGAGTGCTTTGCTGCTTCTGTTCACCTGTGGAAAGCACCTCAAACCTCCTGTGTCCAAGTACAGGACTGTGTTAAGGGATAGCTCTTGAAGGCAGTCCTCTAAGGGTTTTTGGTAACTTTTCAGGCCACTGACTTGCAAGGACGAAGAAATCTCACTACAGATCAGCTGGGATATATTCAAGGAAGTGATACAAAACAAAGCGAAGGAAGTTATTGGAAAGTACACATAGTTAACGACAGTCTAGACGAGCAATAAAACAAAGCAATATGGGGAAAATGTAAACAAGCCAAGGCTGAAGGGAAACAAAAGAAGTAAAAGTATCTTGCAGAAAATTGAGCAAATCACTCTGAGGCTGGACAAGCAGGGAAAGATCTGAGGGAAGATCAAGAAAGCAAGGCACAAGAGCAGTGTGCTAAAGGTTAATTTCTGTGGAAATGCAGTTGGGCCAATAATACCAACAATTAAGGGGGGAAAAAGAGTGGTGAACCACATACCACAAAGGTGAAGGAGGAAATATTTTGAAGCCTGCCTTAGCCAGCTTTAGAAGCTTGCAGTCCACCCTGCAATGTGAACACAGTAGAAACGCTTGAATGAGCTCAGGTCCTTCATCAGAAAACTCTGCTCCGAGAAAGAGTTAAAAGCAGAAGTGCTCCAAGAAGAGATGAATAGCACAGCTGGCCTTTTAGCAGCTGGAGGAACAAATTCTGCCAAAGCAGAAAAAAAAATCTGAAAAGGTATATTGGAGCAAGTGGAGGTTCAAGGTAGCTGAATAAAGAAAATAGCTGAATGAACCCTGAGGAAAAGAGTTCCTTTCATTCCAGGCAATCCAGAGGTATAAGTTCATTGTCCTGATGA
Source organism: Mycteria americana (assembly GCF_035582795.1). NCBI lineage: Eukaryota > Metazoa > Chordata > Aves > Ciconiiformes > Ciconiidae > Mycteria > Mycteria americana. The sequence continues at coordinate 121,918,371 of NC_134365.1, forward strand.
AATCAGTTGTCAACAGGCTGCAGGTAGCTGCAGAGTAGGGGGAAGAGGCAGCGTGACTTCAAATCAGGGTATGTTGCAGTGGTCAAGGTATCAGCACTCCAGTATGGAGAGTGGAGGCACTCCACTGTGACTCCGCTGTCACTGTTCCTGCTGGATTCATCATAGCATTCAGCTGAGATATGTTGTGGGAAGTAGGAGAAACATAGGGAGTCCATATAAATGCGCTGACAAAAGCTACGCTTGAACTCCTACACAGCAGTGCCATAAGGATTTATAGGGGTTAAGCAATTGCTTCATATAAAAATTTAATGAATGACAGAACGGTATGAATTCACCATCACTCTTTTTGCTTTTAATCAGGTATTACAAATACTAGATGTATTAGAGAACAAAGCCACTGATGGTCTGATGTTAAGGTCAATATGCAGGTGCAATTGCATATCTGACAGATATTCTAAGATAGCATACAAAACTGGAGGAATTATTTAACAATAATTGCCATGTAGATGAATTAGTTGCAGCTAGGAAAAAGAAGTTATAAAAAAAAGCAGGTTATTTTGTGTAGCTTGTAAACTTCATCTTTGCTAGGCATTCTGTTGTGTTTGAGATCAAATGTATTGCATTAAAGTGTTATATTTAATGTCAAATACAAATGTATCAAGACAGTGAACGAACAGTATGTTTTTGTGGACTGAACAATGTAGTCAACAAAAGTAGATAAACAGGCACTCAAGGCTGAACTTGGAACAATAGCAGATGTAAAGCGCAATCATTTGAAGACAAATCAGGAAACTGGAAGGAGGGTAGGAGGTGAAATCAAGGCATGGGAACGACTGGACCTGAAAAGATTACGATGGTGGGAATACTGCAGAAATCACACAGATAACAGAATGCCAGAGATAGTCATGCAAATGCAGCCAAGGTCAGTTCAACAAGAAACAGACTGAACGGGTTGGTCTGAATGGGTTCAGCTAAGTGGGCTGGCGCCCTACGAAGGGATGTAGCCAAACTGGACTCAGCGGAGAAACAAGCCCCCAGGGAGGGACAAGCAGCAATGGTGCTCTGTTCCTGGTGTCTGCTGAAAGCCTCTGGGAGATGCAGAGAAAGAAGGCATTTGAAGAGATCATTCACAGTTGCCTGCAAAAGTTTTCATGCATAAATTAAGGCTTCAGTGTAACTTGTCTTTGGTCTCCTGTGCACCGGTTGTGACGTTTTACCGAAGCCATCCTATCTGTTTGTAGAAAGTCTATCTGAGATTTTCATGCAGCTTGTGCCTTAAAATCTGTGACTGAAATCCCTGTAAGACCAAATCGTGGGACACGAACTTAGACCTGAATATTAATCAACTGTTCAGCAGTATTAAAGACTATATTGCAACCAAATTTTCTCTGCCTGCAACTTAGCACCAAATGAAGCTGTAATCGGGAGGGTGTGCATCCTCATAGACTAGACCTACTGAAACAAATACATTTGCACTCCCAGAGACCTTTGGACAGCTCTAGTCTTTATTGTGGCCTGTAGGGAGACTGGCTTTTCCTGTCTGTACAGTATCTTTCAGACATATTTTCCGTGAATGATAAAATCAGGAGAATGTGTGGGGGTATACGAGGCCACCTGAGTGCTACATCTTAATAGTAGACATGGGGTTTTGTTTTGGGATTGTTTTTGGCTTTGAGTGCTGCTCATCGTCTCTGTCCTAATGCATAGCCTGTGGTCTTTAAAGCCCTGTGAGAGCATTTTCAAGCATGGGTACCTGTAGTTCAGCATCTATATCCATGTTTTAAGGCTCCTTCAAGTGTTCTGCTTTTGAAAAATGCAGAGCATCTAATGCCCTTGGCACTGACTTACCCAGCCTTTTAGGAAACCAGCTCACTTATGGCAATGGATGGGAATGTGCACCCTTTTACTTCTTGATGAATTGCTTGAGAAAAGCAAGTACCCCATCTAAGAGACACTCAAAGGGACAAAACAGACCCAGTTTCCTGTCCCGTGGCTTGTCGTGTTGCTGTGTCTTGAAGGCCATATTTAACACCACTTGTCAATAGTTGTCTCTCTAACCCAAGAGTTCCTGATATGAATATGGTACTGTTGACAATTGTCATTAAAGGAGACTCTTGCTCAGTTCAGTATCTCCCAGTTAAATGTCTCTTCTCTTTACCTGCTGCCATTTGCAAGCCTAAACAGTCCTTGCAGACATTAAAATCAGGAGAGCTCTGATTTGTTTTTCATGCTTTTAATTTTCTGCTTTACATGACGGATGGTAGGATTTATTATAGCTCAGAGGAACAAAGCAGTTGCTATACAATCTGCCCCAGGCAAGCTGTCCTGGCAACGGCCGAAAAGTAATAGCCATGGTCCCTGAAAAGATTTTGCTCAGACTTTCTGAAAGAATTCACCTTTGGGGCAGGGAGCAAGCATGGAAAAATGCAGCCCCAAAGGTCAGCATTTTGCAATGCTCATGGCATATGAAAATAGGAGGTTGCGATGGAAACTATGGTGCAATCACAGCGACAATAGGTGCGGCCAACACCCCTGTACCATCTTCTTGTCACGAAACAATCATTTTCTTCCCCGGTAATATCAGGGATTATATTTACTTCCTCTCAAAGTTGAGAACTCTGCTTTCTACAAAATTTGATCTTAAAGTTGAGTCTTTTTAGCACTGTCTGGACAAATGTTTGCACTTTGCTTTTGGAAGACCACTTTCCTAATCTTTTTGTAGTAGGGATGCCATGATCTACGTTGGCGATAGTAAGCCTGGGGATAGTCCGTACATACACCCTGTACTGGAAACTCTGTACCCCTCCCTTTATTACTGTCTTTTTGTGGACTTTCAGTAGTGTCATACGCTCCGTCAACCTCAATAGTTGTCAGTAGGCTCACTTCATAATCCTCTTTGATAAAGTTTGGCAAAAGTACACACTTCAGTTCCTTTCATTCAAGCCAGAAGTTATTTTCCAGGAAGACACATTTAAAATGCACAAAGGTACTAATTTAATTTGTTCTGCCTTTTTAGTATTGTTTCCTGAGAGGCCATATAGTCTGGGCATCTGAAACTGGTAATAGTAATGCCATGTTTTTGTCCCAAATAGTCACAGGCTTGTACAGCTCAAAGCAACTCAGTAAAGAAAGTTCAGAACGGGTATTTTCACAGGGCTCTTATCGCTGCTCATGAAAATAATTTTCCAAGTGAAGTAATCCATTATTTCTCAAACTACTCCAAAGCAGAGATCCATTAAAATATCACTGAGTTTTAAAGGTAAGGAAAAAACTAATCTACCTGATGGAGACTGCTAAGAAATGTGTTTGAGAATTAGAGATTGTGGCCCTGTGGGGGACAATACAGAATGGACTCTCCAGATTCAGCAACCCCAATAAGCTGAAATCTGACTGGGAGAGATTTCCCTTCCCCTTGCTGTCTTCCGAAGTGTGCTATTGAAGATATGTGACAGGATATAGCTAGGAGGTATTGAATATACAAGTTTCTCTTTGACTGAGGAATGTTCTTTGTGCCACAGAAAACACATCAATAGAAGAAGGGATCCAATGGTTAAGAAGCTGGGGCTTTCCAGCATTTCCCAGAAGGATTTCTGGTCATCAGGGCAGCTCTAACTAGGGAAATTCACACTTGAGGAGAAGCCACAGGAACACCAGGGGGATCGACCATCATGGGTCAAGGGGAGGAAAATGCTAGATCAGAGAAAGCTGTCTCCCTTTCTCATGGTCAGTGGTTCTCACAGATGATTGCTTCCAGCCCTGCTTCTCCCAGCATCCCCTGGAGCAGCTTTTCTGGACCATAACCCTTGGCCATTTCTTAGACCAAATATCCTGCTTGTAGCTGAGAGCAATTTTCAGGATTGGGTCCTGCAGAGCATAGTTCTCCATGACAGTGGTTTCGATCCTATTGCAACAAAACCAATGTTATGTTAGAGCTATGACCTGAGTGACCCGGAGAGCTGTCTGCTCTTGCCTTCATAAGAATGAGCATGGAAGTGCTATAGGAAGCATCTTTGCCTGCTGGGGTGCTACCAGCAATGCGAGAAGATCATCCCCATGGAGAGATTTATGCATCCTCCTGGCTCATGATGTGGCAAACCAAACACGCACCCACCACAGAGTTTCAGAAAGCAAAGACGTGGTCCAGTTCCAGGAATCTGAGGTGAATTTTGGCTGCTTTGGACATTTTGACCAGACTGGCAGGGGAGGGGAAATTAAAATCCCTCTTGGATCTGAAGCCCATTGTCATTTTCACTCTGGTGTGGAAAGTCAGCTTGGATTTGAATTCTTGCTTGTGAATCTGCCCCAGCTCTGGGCTAGAAACAAAACTGGAGGATGCTCGTTTCTGCAGCCGGGGAGAAGGCAGTCAAATGCACCTGGGAATGAGCAGCTTTTCTCAGAGGGCTGTTTTTTCTCCAGAGCTCTCTACTACCTGGTAATACTTTTGACATCTTGGGCAGTAACATGTCAGTACTTCTGTCATCAAGAAGCAACACCTCTGGGCAGGAGCTTTAATTTGGAAGCTGAGGTTTGCCGTCAAAGTCCTTCCATCCCTAGCAGGACAGCAGCCTTGCTGAGACTCTGACACCCCGAGCCAGTCAGATGAACAACCACCTTCCCTAATGTGAACAGATAAGACACATTTCAGCAACTGCAGTCTTTGCAAAGCCAAATTATTTGGGATGAAGTTGAAGCTTTTGAAAGCATTAACTGCTGCGGTAACAGGGTTTCCACAAAGGTCACTGCTGGCTTCATTGAGAACAGAGCTGGGCCGTCCTCAGCCAGATCCTTCCGTGTGAAGCTCGTCCAGTGGAATAAAATCTCGTTCCAATTATATGCTTTTCATGCGCACAAATCTCCCTTAGGAATGGCGTTGTCAGCCACAACCTCTCATAATGCAAAGAACATATGGTGGAGGGCTTGTACACAAACCACCGCTTTAAACCGTAGCAGGCTAGGTAATGTGCTGTGAATTCCTTGGTGCAGCCACTGTTGCAATGTCAACAAAGAGGTGACAAAAGAAAGAAGACAGAAAAATGTGTATCAACCATCCTAAGAGTGCACATGTGCCTTGAGAGCATGGTTTCTGATTTCTTTGGAGTGTGAAGATTCATGTGCTCATTAGCATTCACATCCTTGGAGAACTGCATTTCCTAAAGCACCTTCAAGTCCAACGTTTTACCCAGTCTCATGGGAATGTGTGTAATGAATTTTAGCCCTTTCAATTCTTTTTTTATCAAGAACTTCATCAATAAGAAGCAGATGAATGGTTTGATTTACAGTTTAGTTGGATACTTTAATGCACAGGGGAAAAATACAAAAAAATAGGAGACTTTTAAAACAAAGAAAACATACAGTAAAGAAAGTGCAAAGTCACAGGAGGGTTTCTCTGTGCTTAACAAGAACCAGTTTTGGATTAAATACTTTGAATATCTCGTATTCAACTGTCCTGGTTTGGAAAGTATATATTTCAATTTCCATATGAAAAAGTTAGTCAAACTTCAGCTGCAGGGGATCTTCTAGTAAGCTTATGAATAAGAAAGTAAATGTTAGGTTAGTTTCTTACTTTTAAAATTAAATCCTTTCATGTGCACTGCAATGTGGATTTTTTACGATTTTTAATGGATGCAATTTTAATCCTGGAGGTGTCGCATACTGAATAGCTAGGTATAATTCAAATAATGCTTGACAAAATGGTATTTGGGCTTAGTTCTGCATTGTGTGTTATATTTTGTTATTGTTAGTATGAAGTAAGTCGTTTCTGTTGCATTGGTTTTATAGTACTTGCTTTCAAATCAAGACACATTTTGAAGTAATGAGTCCATGGACAATTTAGGCAGCATTCCTACCAATTTTTCATTAACACTTCTACTAACTGAACGCCTTGCTATTATTGATGCAATTTTTCAAAAGCCTGTAATAAAAATAGAAAAAATAGCTTGCATAGATTAAGGTGGAAAGCCAGCTGGTACATGCAGAAAACATTAAGTCCTAGTAGTTTAGTACTGAAATATAAAAGCAGTGTTTGGGCTGCAGGACTGAAATGGCTGCAGAATGCAGAGTGCCATGAATCATGGCAGAACAGTTCTGGCCTCCAGGCAGCAGAACTGAAGGCTTTACCAAATTGTTTCGACTTGAAATAAATGCGCTATTACAAGAGATAAATTTTTGTGCTTTTCCTTCCCATCTTTATTGTATTTGTCATGAAATGCTTCTACGGTTTGGCTGTACTATTATCCCAATGTTACAGAGGGAGCCTGAGTCCTGAGGGACCAACAGCATTTAGGCACCAGTGTGATTTCTCTGGCAGCTGTGCTCCTCAGCGCTTCCGAGCATCTGGGCAAAGATAGACAAGGCTCAGCTTCACACAGATATGTAGGTGCATAAAACTACAACTAGGTGTTTAGCGGTTCTCAGGTGACATGTCTGCTCAGGACATCTTGAACTTATTTTGTGCAAGGTCCATTTCTAATCTTCCTCCTGGTTTTATATAACAATCCCAATTTCCTTATATTCTGTGTCTGATTTTTAACTCATGAATTTGGGGTTCACAGGAACAGCAATCTTTCTTCTTGTCTTAATCCCAAGACAAAGATAAGGCTTGAAGTGTCGCTATGGCTTTTCCCCATTCCCACTGCGCACATCCTCACGAGCTGAGGGTCACTCTCCACATGAGAAGCCCAAAGCACTTTTTCAGTAAAAGAAGAACTGACTTTTGGATCGAGGATAAGTTGAAGGTGCAGGTCTGATGTGGAGGACTAACTTTTGTGCCAGGGATTCTAGTTTTATTGTCTCTTTTCCTAACTGAACTCTATCCAGAGCCAACATAAGAGCTGGAAATGCCCTGAGCAAGCCTCTTATCATCATGGGATTTCCTGCTCAGCTTTATTGATTGAAGAAGTTTGGATAAGTATTTCAACTTATCTAGCCCAAACTTTTGAACTCTTACCTATTGTTTGTTGCTGTAAGGAGACAGGTTTATCAGCTTCGGTACTGAGGTAAAGCTGAAGAAACAACTCGTGAGCTTACGCATTTTGGAGGATATGAACTAACAAATTAGCTTCTCCTTTTAGCCCGCCTCAGCAGCAGTGTGGGAACAGTCCAGGAGCATGTGGTCACCTGCCAGGAAACGACGCTTGTTTAAGATAATTTGCTTGTAATAAAGGAGGAATAAGAGCTGAGCACAGACAGCTATTGGCAGGCAGCTGACTTGTGGTAACCCATGTCCTGCTCTTCCTCTGCTGGCCACGGACTTCTCTCGCTCCTCTTGTAGGAGCTCCCAAACTCGGGTGACCCCTAAATGAGGTGCCTCAGATCACTAGAGTGGCAGAAAAGTAACCCTGCAGAAAGGAACAGACATGGGGCACTTTCTGTCTGATTTAGCAAGTTGATGGGATTCACTGAGGGGGTCAGACGAGCTCCAGAGATGGTGCAAAGGTGTGGAAGGCACAGCGCAGTTAAACCAGAGAGAAAATGGAGGATGAGAAATTGGAAGACTGCTTTGCATAGCCATGAGCAGTGTAGTCAACTCAATGATCTTCTGGAGCCTCCCCAGAGCTTCCTGGGAGAGAGGTTTTGTAGTCATCATTTCCTGCTAAGAGCCCTGGCCACCTGTGGGCTCTCTGCTAAATGGATGAATGGAAAACCGTGTTCAAAGAAAGGTATTTACATTTTCAAGTCAAGCGTGCAAAGCTGGGAAATGCCCATGCAACTTAAATTCTACCCTCTGCTCTGCCCGTCTGTCTTCCGGGATAGGGATCCGCAGGGTATTAGCAAAACAGCACAGGAATTAAAAACTGAACCGTGGTGTGTTTGCACAAAGTATGAAATGCATCATTCAGAGCATATCCTCATATGATGTTCTCCCAACAACCCCTCATGCTATACCTGATTTCCTGAGCACCGTGTTGCCAAGGATGCTGATTTGGGGGATGTGTGGGACTAGCACATTAGAATATTCATATTCAGTTATGATTTGGGCAGTTTCCCAAACTTTGGCAGAAGAAAGAAGAGGAAAGGGGTAACTGGGGATTTTTAATAATGTATAATTCAGTTTCAGCTAAACATAATTTACCTGGATAGTGAAAAAGAATTTCTAGTATAGGTGCTTCATCCCATGACATTGCAGAGGGCTTTGCAGACAGAAGCGCTTATCTGAAAGCAGAAAAAGACATTCACAAGCATTTTTTTATATATATATATAATGAAAACCGATAGGAGCTGTTGCCATCTCCCTCATAGTAAATATAGAGAAAGAGATACCAGTGCAACAGGTTCATGGATTTGGGGAACAATCCAAGTCGTGTGAAATTTTTTAGTCTCTGGCAAAGTAAAAAAAATCACATCTAACTGTTGTCCTTTTAAATGTAAAACAGCTGCTGCCTACTGGCACTGCCTGAATGCCTACATACTTGACCACTTGACGGCTGAATTCCAGCCTCTAGTTTCCTATGGTTGCATATCACGACATTATTAATGTGTGTTAATGGCATTTAAATGTCTGTTTACCAACGCTGCTGAGGAAAGGAGAGATTTTTCTTTTGCTAATGTGTCCTCTGTGAATTTGTGGTGGGCAGAATTTTGTTAGTAAACCACTCACCCCCTCTGTTGACCTCCTCTTTCCCCCACGCAAAAGGGAATGAAGTTAACCGGGCATCGGTTGGACCATGGGATGTCCCTGCAGGTGATGCTGAGCTACATTGGACTAGCTTGCTGAGATATGTAATTCCTGGAAGCAGTATCCCTGGGAATATGGACACAGAAGAACAACATCGAAGGGCTATCACATTAGCCTTTCTAGTGCTGCAGTGACCTCTTTCACTGCTGCTGTTTGCATTCAGTTCTGGGAATCCCATCAAATACCAGAGTGGTACCAATGGCAGAGTCCAGGCTTTAAAAATGGCAAGCATTCACACCTCTTCTTTGCTGTGTTCAAGGTACCCAACTTTCCCCAGTTCAAATTAGCACTATCTGTGTTTTCTGCATCTAGGCAATAAGAGCAGAAAGGCACTGAAGCAAACCCAGAATAAGTCGTCAAAGGGAAAGAGTGTTGTGGCTAAACAGATTGGAAACTTTGGTGGTCAGGGATTTCAGCTGCGTCCGTGGCTGCTACAGCTCAGTGTGTTACAACCATAGTATGAATTTATTTGAGATGAGTTTCAGCCTCCCTTTTGCCAACAGGAAAGGGGTAATCAATAATGTTGACTTTTTATTCTTCTTACTCTTTTCTTAGCATTATACAACCACTGGTAACCTTATTTATTTAGGCAATAAGGCCTTTAAGGGACTTTGATCAGCCTGGCTAAAGTTTCTTCAAAGATTAACTGGCGTTCTTTAAAAGTACATCAGTTTCCTCTTAAGCAGGTATTTGCTTAACACGTAACTGGGTGTCGAGTGCTATGTAGTTATAAAGTTTGCTGGGCTCAGCTGTAGATTTCCTTAAGACATACTGCTGACATCACTGAGTCTCCTCTCAGACTAATTTTTTTTCCCTCTCTCTCTTTCCCCCTCCCTCCCTCTCCTCCCTCTCTCTCTCCAGTTTCTTTATTCAGGTAATTCCAACTCAGACTTATTCCAACTTGTTTTTGACTGACAGTGAGGGAAGGGAGACTCTCTGAGGGTTTGGGTTTGTTTGGTTTGTTTTTTTTTTTTTTTAAACTGTGCACACATGCTTTATTGAAAAGACATCCAACCTTTTATAAAAAAGATTGTTTGACTTGTCATGACGATAACATCTAGTAAGGAATCTGAACATTGGTCTTTTACAGGTAAGAGGTATTTGTCAAAAATGCATACATGCTTAACAGTGCTTTGAAAACTGTGCGGAACTGAAAGCTAATGAGTAGGTTCTTTTCCTATTTTTCTCTTATTTTAGTAATTTAAGGGTTTAGAAACTGTCTGTAAAAGAAAAATGTTTAAAAGATTATGCCCTCTTGTGAACTTTGAGATACAGGCAATTTAGTGATGATAAAGCAAACGCTGGCATGGTTTGGTCTTTCCACTGATGCAAGCTACTGAATGTGAGGTTTGTAATGTATGTGACTGATATTTTTCTATGTTGGGGAGGGGGGCAGATACTGGACCTATCTTTGTAAATATTTGCCTGCCAGAGACTTTTTCTTATAGAAATACATAGTGCTTTTTAGGCTCTTAGAAGCATATCTTCCAGTCAGCTCTTGTTCTTTTTTTCAATGCAGAAATCAGTTTTAGTTGACACAGTGGGAAAACTTGCCTAGAACTTTATAAAGTCCCTGTTACCTCTCTGTATAAGAAAAGATTATGTAAGTTTTCTGTGGTAGGTATAAGGAATGTAAACATGTCTGAGTTGAAGAGCATTATGCATTTTCTTCCAACTTTTACATGTGTCTTCATATTACTTGTTTACAACAGGTTTGGCTTAACCTCAGTAATCACAGTCTGAGCTTGTGGTGCAAATTCCCCTCTACTTCAGTGTAGCTTGTTTTTGCCTCCCTTTTCATTTTCACATAGGGATCATGCTGTAAAGAGATTTACAGATAAGTTCCTTTTTTCTCCATGACGTGCTGGTTGCAAAAAGAAACAAAGCTGGTTTTCCTTTGTGAACCAGGAGTATCTACATTACTTTTTAACTAACCTTGTTTCCTCATTTGCCTTTGGCTGTATTGTATTTAGAGGCATTTTTAGGGTCTTTCTGATCACAGTGCCTGCATATGTATCTGCCAATCCTATTATCTGTGATCTCCTGTGATATTATTACCTGCGATTTCTTCTTTTAAAGTTGAAGGGGAAAGGGGGCCATTTGCTATTATAGAAATGTTGTCTTTATTTCCTTGATTGTAAAATGTCACTATGCTCTCTGCACTCTCTAATAATCAGCTTATAGGAGGGGGGAAACAAGCCTGGAATGTAACGTAGTGCTGGCTGTACAGTACAAACTGGCATCGCTTTTGTAAAGCAGAGCGTAGACGAGACCAAAAACTTCCCCAAGAATTTCATCCCAGTAAATGAGGCATGGCCTAGAGACAAAAACAGCAGCAGATGACTTGGGCTTCAGTCTTCCAACATACATACAATACTTCAGTCCTGTTACTTTTTATAGAATTTCAAATGAAAACAAATAGTTCTTTTTTATCCTGGCTCCTCATGCAATGAAACAAACAAGCCATCAACCCGCAGCCCTGATTGGAGCTGAAATTATTGTTTGTCCAGATTTCATTAAAGCAGTCTGGAATATTATTCCCTCCTCCTCTCCTGTTTCTCTCTCCTAAGACACACAGTTCACACGGACAGGCTGTATTATTTGGGAACAGGTAGAGACCAAAGCTGTGAAGTACCAGGCGGTACTCTTGCAAGGGGCCAAGAAAAACAGAAACTTAACTGTTTTGCATGCTGAACCTCAGAACATTTTGAAATAAATTTTGATTCACTTTGCTTCCAGGAAAAACAAAGCAGATTATGGGATGACTTTTTTTTTTTTTTTTAATGGAGGGAAAAGTCTTTACCTTATTGGCTATACTGTGTATATGAAAATTAGAAAAAAACATTGGTTGGAGTATCAAACAGTTAAACTCAAACTTTTCAGTCCAAATGAATTCCCTAAATGTTAAATATTTGAAAACTACCTTCCTGCCCAGCTGTCCCTCATCCCTTGGAATGAGAGAACGTTCATGGTTTAACTTGAATGAGTTACTACAGGCTTGAGGATCATTTTAGTAGTCAATGTGCTTGTATTATTAATATGGCAAATAGCTTGGCATTAAGCTCTTGGAGTAAACAGGGCACAGCTGAAAAAAGCAGCTCCCCTGTATTGGCTGCGCATGAATTGAAACGCCTGCTCATTCTATACCTATCTAGCCTGAATGGTGTGAAATACACATGGAGAGCAGCCAAAACCAGTGGATACATTACTAATTGGGCTGGAGGAAGGAAGAAAAACAGCAAGTGAGAACCATAGCATCTTTCCCTCCTGCTAAGCATATGAAATTGTCTTTGTATGACTAGCACACTTTGAGGTTCACAGCAAGTTAGAGGTTACGGTCAGGCAGAAAGGGAGCAAGCAACGACATGAATGCTCTAAGTATTATCATCCTTTACTGGACAAAATAAATGCTTGGACATAAAGAGGGTAGGTGTATGTTTTGAGATAACACATCTGCAGTCATTTTTATCTGCTGCGGAGAAAGGTGTTCGGCAAATTTCATCTTCCAGCAGAACCCTTTGCAAACCATGGGCTGCCTTTGGAGAAAGGTTGAAACTGAACCGCTGGGACATAGGTTGGACCCAGCGTGGGTGTCAGGGAAGTACCATGGTGTTATGCAGCTTTCCTATGTCTGCAGGACACCCTTGGGGATACTGGGAAGCCTTGCGAGCTTTTAGTCACCAAGGCTTGAGAATCCCCTTGGCCTCCTTGCTGCGGAGATCTGGCTCACTTTGCAGGTGTTGGTGGTGAGCGTATGATCGTTCTGATCTAGGCATTTTGTTACTTGCAAAGCCCCTTCCCTCCCTGCACTGTGTCAGCTGAGGTATGAGAGCCAGCTGCCTTTCTGTTGCCTCCCAGGAGGGCTTCTTGATTAAGAAATGTCTTTCTTCCACTTGGTTCAAAGTAGCCCCTGCAATTTGACCTTCAGGGCATACTGCATTTTAGCTGACTTTTAAGGTGGAGGGGAAGTCTAAAGCTTGGGAACTGAAGCTTGGTACCTTTTAAAACCACACTTGACTCCTTTCTAGTTTGTTTTTCTCATGGAGATTGTCAGCTACCTTTGTCCATGCTTAGAGAGCCTAGGTAAGCCACCTTCCCTTTGTAAATCAAAAGTGATAAAGTGAAATAAGTTTTGACTGGAACAATAGTATGGCCTGATTAGATTAATTTAATCTCCATTGCTTTAACTGAGGTGATTCACTCTTGGTTAGATCGCAGCTTGCAGGATACCCCTCTAGTTTTACATTTTGAATTTTTCCTTATCTACAATTAGCACTTTTGAATTGAGGCTACATGATAAAAAAGTTTATCTGTTGAATAAATTACTGTAATAATATATGAAGCAGTACAAACACTTAGATGACTTAAAAGGTACATTCTTAGCATGAACTGATGAAGAGAAAAGGGAAAAATATATTACGATCAAAATTTCCCCTTTTCCTCCCTGGAATTACACAGTCTGACAAAAACATATAATAAAATAGATGCTTGCAACATTTTGACCAGTAAATAATTTTTTCCTGCTTAAATGATTTTTATTATCAGTCAACATTTTCCAAGGAAAATGTGAACTAAAAGAATGTTTCTGAATTTTTCTGATCTTGTCTGTAAAGATCCCCTTAAGTGCCCCCTTGTTTTCTGCTCAGCGATGATCCACTCAAAGCTGCCTGCCCTTACTCCTGGTAATTTCCACGCCAGCTGTCCTCTTCTGAACCCCCTCCAGTCTCTCACCCAAGCAAACAGGCTTCAGTTTCCTGCTGCCTTATCCAGAAATAATGTTTCCTGAAAGTTTCCTTCCTCAAACACTTCAACACCAAACCTATCAACAGTCCCCTCTCTCCACAATAAACAGCCAAACCATAACTCTGTGTACTGCAGCAATGGATAAAAGGACTGAGGGAAGACAAGCACAGATGTGCTTTCTGTGACTTTCACAGCATTTGAGCAAGGCTGGGCTTCATTCACACACCAAAGGTATATCAGGATACGGGAGGAGGTGTTTGAGTGATACAGAGCACTTGCAATTCTGATTCATTTTCTTAGGCAAATGACAAAACATTCTCACAACAATTCAAAAGCTTAGGGTGAAAAAAAGAAAAACTTTTAAGGCAGTTATATGTTTCAATTTTATTACCACATCGAGTTTCATTAACTGGCACACTTGGTGGCCTCTGTGGTACATGGTAGTTGGTCTCTTGACTGTTCCCAGCTTTTAGTCCCAGATTTTAGATCACAACTCCTCTTTCCTTAAGATTAGGCAGAGAGTCAATTGTTACAAGGGACTCTGTTTATGAGTTATAAATTAACACAGCAAATGTCAGCACTTGGGTGCTGGCCTTCAATACGTCCATTACCTGCTCTGAAATGTGTTATGTAAAAGGTGCTGAAAGCTCTTGTCAAGGCACAAAAAAGTCAAAGACTGAAACAGTCTGCAGTGTAAAATGCTTCCACAAGACCAGAGGTGAATGAACACAATTCAGGCAGGTGTGGGAAAGCTAACAATGCCATTTTTATCTATGTATAATGGGCAAACAAAAGGCTTCAGGTCTGGTTCTCGTTCACACTGTGGCCCTTTTACACTGCTATGGCAACTGTAGAGGCCAGAAGGGGTTCTTCAGCTGGTGGCATCACACCATGAGCTCCAAGTTGAGGTCTGTACGGTTTCATTTGTGAGATTTCAACAAGCAAAATTCAGAAAATTGTGCTGTACATCAGCTAGCTTTGCAGAGCTCTAAAGGTCTGTCATACTGCCAGAAATCCTAATAATATATCATATTTTTCCTCATACCCTTGTTCTTCTTGAGCTAATTATGCCAACACACTTAAGGCTACAAGTCTCACTCCCTATCCTTAGTATAGGTAACAACATTATTGGTGCTTCAGCCCAAGTTTTGAGAAGTACCTGGTCCTTGAAGTTCATTCCTTCTCTGTTCTATTGTTGCAGTTTAAGAAAAAAAAAAAACAACAACCCAAAAAACCAAACTGACAAAAAACCCCCCACCCACAACTATGTACTGAACCTTAAATATATATTTTTGGAAGAAAAATGTCTAAAATTTAGTGTTGATGTCTTTTTCTGTCCATGTAAAAAGTCCAAAGCTGTGACTTGATCATGACCCAGAATAATATTTATTTGTAGCAAATCTCCCTCCCCTATGTAAGGTCTCAGGTGATAGGGAACACAAAATCTTATTTTAAGACCATTTCTTAGTGTTTATGTGCTGAAATCCAAGAAACCATTTCAGTGGAGCAATCTCAGTGGTATATCCTCCTACTGCACCTTGGTGTGGGGTTCCGCCTTTGCAGATATATTTCTGGTTTGTAAGCACTGAAAACGTAAGAGGGGGGCACCGTGCCTTTAAATGCTACATTACTTCTTTAGATCTTATAAATAATGATTACATAATCAAGGAAAAGCTTCTGTTTCTGATTGCTTTATATGATCTTAAGAAACTTGTTAACCACCCAAGCTGTCACATAAAGACTGACAGTGTCACAGAAGCCAATAACCTTTGTCTTCTCACTAGAAACTTTCATTTAAACATGTTGCTAATAATACATACTATATGAGCTCAAACATTAACACCGAAATCTGCAAAAAAGCTGGGAGAAGGACCAGATCCTCATTCCCCAGCCTAGAAGAAAACAATGGTCAAAGTTTCAGAATTTGCACAGTTCCTAAAACTCCAGGTGCTATTAAGAGAAATGAGTTCTGATCTTCAGCTTTGCTCAGCTTAAGACAATGCATGCCAGTGATAGTCTCTGGTTTAGTCTTCTTCTCTTTTTCAACTGATTACTAGTTCTATCTCGCTGAATGGGAGGTTAGGCATGGTGAAAAGCAGGAGTAGATTTGAGCCACGTTGTGAAAAAAGGATACTTTGAAAGATGTAGTGGTGAAAAAAATGTAGGATGTAGGTTGTTCGCAGGCAGGCCCAGACGTCATTTTTTGGAGGTACGTAGGTAAAACCATCATGGATGAGGAAGCCCTTCAAAGCACAAACATGATGAATTCATACTTTGGTAACGGACGTGGTAGCAGTGTATATGTTGATGACGTAGACAAGCAAGCTGACCTGGGGTAGGGAATGTCATAGGCAAGAACCTGTAAAACAGAACATACATATCCTGTATCCTGTTTTAGATTCCTAGACAGCTTGCTTTTACATAAGAACCTTGTTCATCTGCTTCAGTACATAATTTACATTATTTTACAATAACTAAACTATATGTGTGATGGAAACAGTACATCATGTTGTGTAATCTTACATTGGATTCCATACTGCACAGCATCTTCTGTGGGATTTAACCTGAAAGGCTTCACCAGTACAAGTCAGACTGACATGTATTTATTTAAGATATTTCAACTTAAAATACACACATGTACTATATAATTTACATGTGTAAGCCTCATGATTCCAGGAGGAGTGGGGTTCCTTCACATGCACTGGAACAGTTGATTTCCATACAAGCAATAAACTTGCCACCTCTCAGCAGCACTGGCCTTGCTACACAAGTGCAAGTATAAGATAAATCTCAGCTGTCTAAAAGTTAAAGATCTGGTGGCAGCTCATCAGGCACTGCAAGGAGATAGGGACCTCCAGGTATTAAAGGAAGAAGAGGCAGACTCACTGTGTGGAGGTGTCCAGCTCTCCACATTGGCTCTGGTGCCGTAGAGGACTAGCTCAGACTAGACAGAAACCTTTTAGAGAACTAAAGTGAACAGAGAGGAATTTCAACCTACAGATTCCAACAATTGGCCTTGCAGTGCATGTACCTTTAGAAATGGCTCAGTTCGGTAGATGCTTGGCAGCCAGGTCAGAACTGCTGTCTCACAGTGAGGTTTCCAGTTGTCTGGTATTCCCGGGCAAATATTAAGAAAAGCATATCTCCAAATTTCTTTCAGACAAAACTCACTGTTAGATGAAGAAGCATCATTCAAGCTATCCCAGGTGTGTAGCAGGCAGTGCCATCGCGGAGAAGGAGTGCCTCCAAGAAAACAAATCACTTGTTATCCATTCTGATCCTGAACATAGCCTATAATCAGAACACGTTGTTTCTCACCATGCTGTAGGTCCTCAACATGCTTTGCAGTCAGATGAACAAAGAAGAGGAAAACTTTAGATCTGCCCTAAATTATTTCAGATCTAACAGCAAGTGCAACAGGCATGATGCAACATAAAGGAGGAACTTGCTAGGTGAACGTAACAACTAGCAGATGTTTGCTGAAGTTGTAATGTGTCTCAAAACAGGTATATTTTCAGGATTTGTTTGGAAGCTGGTGAAGGGGGGAATTTCATGTATGTCAAATGGGAAGCTATTGTGGAATGGCATAAGAGAAGTCTAAAACATGAAGGGAGCAAAAAACCACAAGGAATAGGCATTGATGAGAAAGAGGAATGAGACAGCAACAAAGAGCAAAAGAAAGCAGAGCTATGGGGGCCAGGGCAGTAGCTGTGGAAAGGTTAGGCTGTGAGCTTTATGGGTATGAAGTAATGAAAGAGATGTTTACATTAATGAAGAGGAAAATTATAGTCAAAATGGTAGAAAGGAAATAAATTTTTTACCCTAGAAGTTTGAGTGATTTGGCCATGGGACAGATGAGAAGGAATGTCAACAAGAGGTGCATTGGGAAATGGTTAATTAATAAACTGAAATTCTGGACTTGAAGAATAGGTGGATTTTGGAGATGCTGTGGCATCAAGCTGCCTACAGACGAGAAGTCTGAATCATATGGCAAGTGGAGCAGAGGAAGTGCTTTCAGACGGGACACATCCTTTTGGAAAAGACTGGGTTTGACAGCGTGTCACCAGAGCAGTGAATGAAAGGGTTTTCTGCCTTGCCATTAAGCTGCCATCTGCCTGGTGGAGTCACACTCTCTGGGACTTTCCAGCAATGGCACTATCTTAACCCCATTTGAAATACACTGCCGCAATTTGATATATTCATAGTCCTGCTCAGCTACGTTTTGCAATGACTTATCTTTAGCAATTGTCTACAAAATTTTACTTCTGTTCAATAGCACTAAAATAACATATAAATGTCTACTAGGTCTAGCTACACATTTCCCATCAAGTGTGTTTTTCAATGAAAACGGAGGTTTTATTAAATTAAATATTACAGGAAAAGTACAGAGGGTTAGAGATCAAAAAGTTTGATTTTTCTACTGAAAGAATGATCTCTTGTGGGAGTTGTAGTTGATTTCCTCATACCCCAGTTATTCTTTATGCCTGGACTCCTCAGCCAGACTATATTTCCATTGATGTATCAAGCCTTATAACAAGGCGACAGAAAGTAATTGGGGAATGGTGGTATTTTTTGTTCTCATAAATCAGGCTGCTTGGAAAACTTCAAAGTGACTTCTGAAATTCATGGCATCTGGAAAACTTACAAAAAACAAGGTAGAAGTTGCTGAATATTGTAGAATTTAAAAAATAAGTTTGCGGTATTCTGAATGTAGTTGGAAACTATTCTCAGCAGAACATGAACAATGTTCTATTCAGTCTAATTACTTCAGTGATCAAAGCTAGACCTTCCCAAGTTCCCAACTGTAAAAGATTGCGGAGCTTTTGAGATGACATGGGATCATAAAGGAACAGTCATAAAGATAAGGTATGTGTAAACAAACAAGCAAAATAACCTCCTTTGAGTATAAGGAAATGTAGTAACTTTGAAAAACAGCATGAGCTTTTTTTCTTGTTTGGGCACATGATCGCTGCTTTTTTCAGCATGTTGCAGTGTAGCACCACAAAGCTTTTATGGAGGTTCCCAGGAAACTATAGGACAAAGTAAAATCACTAGTGAATCACACAGTTATGTCCCCAGATCCCAACAATGGGGACAGGCATTGCTTCTGCTGTGTTCTCCTAAGAGGAATAGTAGTTCATTGCACAAGCTTCACTTGTCACTGAACCAGCCAGGAAACTCATGGGGTCTTTACAGTTACAGAAGGCTGGGATTTTTCAGCCAAAAGTCTTACGAGCTGAAAATGCAGATTTAGGTGAGATGAAAGATATAATGAATCCATGTGAACAAGATAGAGAAGCTTAGACTGAAAAAGCCTGAAAGCAATTTTGAAAAGTAAAAAATTTCATTTCGACTTTGTGGAAGCAAGATGTTGTGATCTGTCACTTCAAGCAATGTTTTGTTCCTCACCTGATTTAAATTAGGCTATACAAACGTCAAAGCAAAATGAAAGGTTTAGTTTTGGTTTGAACAAACAGTGTCTTCAGTCCAAAATGACTTTTTTTTTATTTTGCCAGAAAAGTTGAAACTTTTTTTTTGCGTTTTTTGTTTGTTTTGATATTTTTGGTTTGGCGAGAAAATAAAAAAACATTGATGTGCACCAGTACATTCATGCTATTTCCTCCCTTTCAGAAGCCACAGTCTCTGCAGCAGAGGGGTCTGTGTCATGGAAATTGGCAGGGATTGAGTAATTTGGGAAAGCAATGAGGAAAACAAATATTCTTTGCCCTCTGATTCCTTGGGAGTTTATCTGGAAGACATACAATCCTGGGCTGCGTAACCTCTCCGTCAAGAAACTCAGGAAACAGCTTTTTCTTTAAAAAACCTGTATTTTTTATTCCAATTTTATTCCAATTTTTGCAATATAAGAATGACAATAAGGTTCTGTACAATGATAACATTTTGTTTATGGAAAGGATAAACAATTAACCTAGCATATTTTCATTTCCATCCCCTCACAACGAAGGGATACAAAACAGCCCACATACTTAAATCCACGGGCTAATTTCAGCTTAACTTGGCACGTGAACAGAGGCTTCAGAAATTACATTCCAACAAGCTTCATGAAACTAGATGGCTCTGTAAGTCAGAGAGGCTTTATTAATACCTTCACTGAGAAGAGGAAATCAAGGGGGACCAGCCTTAACCAGACATCAGAGAATCCCCACGGAGGCAAGTGCAATGGAAAAGGCTTTGCACAGAGTTTGCGTGTTGTTACAAGCCCCGGGGTTCACCCTGGAGATGTAACAGCAGGAGGGAACAGGGCTTTGCTGGCTCCTTCCCCATGGCCTGGTGGCTCCTGCCACCCCATAAGCTACAATGGCAGCCCTTGTAGGAGGGAAGGCATGGGCAGGGGTAGAGGGGGGGTAGCCCTGCAGCCTTCCCTCTGCCAGGCTGCTGCAGGTGAGAAGAGGAGCCCTTTGCTCTCAGTCCACCACCTTTCACCAAGCTGCTCATGGCCTGAAATACCCTGTTAAAGGGAGCATAGATTGACACAGCTGAAAACTGTCAGTTGCATATAAAACTGCCTAATGTTTCTCACCATTAAGCTTTGATTTTTTTTCATCCTTCTCATAAAATATCAATGCATTCAAGACTGTTGTATTTAAAAGTATTTAAAAGACATTTGGATGAGGTGCCTAGGGACATGGTATAGTGGTGGTCTTGGTAGCGTTAGGTTTACGGTTGGACTCGATGATCTTAAAGGTCTTTTCCAACCTATACGATTCCGTGATTCTGTGATTCTGTGTTACTGAAGTACTTCATACAAACAGAACAGAAACACATACCAGCCAGCAGCTTATGCTATTTTACTTTATAATTATTAATTTTTAAATCTCCTTAGCACTCCACAAATACAGCTCAGAGTCCCAAGCAATCAGCGGGGCTCAGACCCCATGCACCTCCACCCATGGGCAGAAACAAAGTATTCCCGTGGACGACACTGGGACTCTCTCCTGTTTCTCCTCTGAAATAACAGGTATAACTAAATTCCTCTGCAGGCCTTTCCTCCCTCTCCTCTACACACTCTCCCCCCCTCCCCCAAAATGTGCAGAAGTGGAAAAAAGGGCATTTTTCCATTCATTGCATGGAGAGTATGAAAGCTTGGCACACAAGTGAGCTATGTACTGGAATTTGGGTGGGTCTAGGAAAAAGCACAGACTTCAGTGGAAAACATATATGGGTGTGTGTGTACGTGTGAGAAAAAGCCTTTTAAACCTTAAATTAACCACATCCATGGATTGATCAGGGAAAAAAAAAGAGAAAGCTGCCCTGAAATAAAACTCCTGGGCAGTACTGAAAATAAGCAACCCTACACCAATATGAAAGTGTCGTTGATGTTTTTAATTTGGCCATGACCACTTCAAAGAGGCAGGTGAAAGGCCCCGGTTTATACACCAGCACAGCATTTTAATTGTTTATAGGACCCCCGTGGCCATTTCTGTCTCCCGTGGGAGCTGTGGCCACCCGCCGTGAGGCCGGTGAGGAAGCAGCGCTTGGCCGGGGGCAGCGGCAGGACCGGGACAGGAATGGGGCCAGGGATGGAGCTGGGGATGGGGCCAGGGTGCACGAGCCCCGGAGTAACACCAGTGGCCTCCTGGGGACTGTGTTGGGACCATTTGGGCAGTGCTTTGGCAAAGCTCAAGGGGAGACTTGACCGGGCAAGGACTTCGCTCCAAGGCTGTGGTTACTGGTCATTGTGGATGTGTCCAAGACTTGTTTGAGAAAATTTTTTTGTGTCAAGATCTAGAGATCTTATTAAGGGAAATAATGGCACAAAGAGAAACATATGTAAAAGAAGATGTATTCACAACTGACTCTAGATACACCAAATCTCCCACATCAATACTCTATATTTGCAACTGCTTGTGCTTTACAGAATAGGCAACGCATCATTTACGAAAATACACATACCATGAAGTATTATTTTAAATAGTAAAAATGAACCTATGATTTCTATGTAAGTGCATATATATGTTTGCCTGCGAAATATCGTGTCCTGATTTTATTGAACACTATTGAATTTTCTTTCCAGCATTTAAAAGTCTTAACATTTTGTTTTTGTTAAGTAGCTACCAAATATTTGTCTGAGATGAAGTAGAACTTGCTCTCTGTTTATCAGACCTAGACAATGAAGGGAAATGGGCGCTTGGTGCAATTTGAAATCTTTGTAGTGCAGAGAAAATGGAGTAGGAATGAACATTTTTGAAGCTGTTGTGTCCCTCAAAGAGAATACTGGCCACACTTACTCTGTAACTCACAATAAAGTAATTAATTATCAAAAAATAGGTAAGTAATCTATGTATGTCTCTGCTGTGCCAGTAGCATCACCTGTGCGTTGCCTAAGAGAGAAAGACATCCAATTTAAAAATCATCAGGTTTGGGTGAGGGAAGTGGATACTTTGTCTCACAGGCTGCATTTTCCTAGCATGAAAGAAGAGTCACTTTTTGAAAACATTTTCCACGGTACGAACTTGTTCACACAGGTAGGGCAATTCTTCATAACCAAATAACTTCCTGAGAAAATCAGCTTGTAACAAGTTTTAAGATGAAAACATGACAAACCCATCCTTCTTTCTTGGAAATGTGCTTTGTAGTATTGCAAAAATCACGAGGCCAAATTCACTGGTATGTCCTGGCCATGCAGAGAAGCCATAAATCTGGCTTAATTAGCAGGCTGCTCCGCATTTATTGTTCCTCTGCCTAGATGAAGCAGCACAAAGCAGCTACACCATACAGGTGAGAGAGACCCAGAAACTGTCACAAAGGAAAAGCTTTACTACTATAACAGGGTCCATCTTCCTGCTGGGTCAAGGTGTGCTATTTCCCGTTAGATTTGATTCTGTCCACTTTAGACACTAGATGAGCAAAAAGTTACCAATATACAGACCTTTAAATAAAATGGTTTTTTTCCCTTGCCAGTTGCCCTTCCTTTTGCAGCCCTACCATGATTTTCAATACTGTTGAGGTTTTCACATATTTATAAGATGCAGAAATTTTTCTGGTGGAAAATTCTTTTCATAGACTGGTATTTCAGTTTTGAGATTTAGTGACTGTATAGAGGTGGAAAATTATAAACATGTTTATTTTGGCAGTGTTTGTGAACGTGTACGTACAGTGGGATGTTTGCGGGGTACTAAGGTCATTCCTCCATCAGCGTAATGTCTTGTGGTATGGGCTATAGGAGTGCTGTGATTTACGGGAAATGCAGCTTTCATATGGAGAGAGCACATTAAAAAATCTGCCACAGCAGAAGCCTGACACCCTGCAGGGAGCCTCACCTCCCTGCCACACCTACACTGAGCTATGAGAGTCCCGGTGTGCAATGACTAATTAAAAAGCAAAACCCAACTTGACTGGGATACACTGCATGCATCATGCAATGAATTGGCATCACAAATGGTAATTAAAAAGAGAGCTGCTCAGCCACTGGATATATTTGTACTGTAGAGATGACATACAGGTAGGAGCCGATGCCCTTGCTCATCAGAGTGAGACAAGGCTGGTGCTGGGACCTGATGTCCAATGTTGGGTTTGAGGCTCAGGGTATCTGTAGTCCAAGGAAGGAAAGAGGCACAAACCACTCTAAGTTACTTGAAATATCCCACTGCTGCCTGATAAATAATCTTTCATGTACCAGCCATGGTAGCTGAGAAACAGGGAGGAGAAGTGGCCCTGGGGAAGGCAGGCTGCGGACGTTTTAGACAGCTTTTGTGAACTATCAGCAAGTGCTAACTTTTCTCCCTGCCTCTTGCATAACCATGACTAGGCACATCACTACTAATTTTCAGCCACCTGCTGACAATTCAAATTAAAAATCTACAGTAAGTATCTGGTTTTGGTTTTGTTTGCTTGTTTGTTTTTAAATTAAACCAGATTTTTATTAGACCAAGAAATGAATTTGGAGAAAAAAGCAAACAAACAAGAAAAGAAACCAGACAAGCTTTCTGTCCCATTAGCCCTTCTTCAGGTCTGAAACAAAAGCAGCAAATTTCAAACCAACTACAGATTGGCAAATCAGTTGCTCTGAGTTTAACTTATTATTATTACTGTTATTTGGTGGTTTGGTAGGTGTCTGCCAGCTTGTGGAGAGATGGGTGACTACTGGAGAGGTTAAAAACAAGGTGTTGTCCTTTACCTCCTGTGAAAGAAGGAAAAACAAGGACACAGCCAACCCACAGTGAGCAGGGAACGACAGTCCCAGCAAACTTAGGCAGCAGTCCAGTCTGGTATGTTTGTACTCTGCACCGACCTGGAAGGGGACTCCCTTCCCTATGAGCTTTGTTGGACTTAACAACCTGAGCAGTAGATGGGTTCAGACTCATTATTTTCTATATTGTTATAAAAGCCGCCACCACGTGACTAAAATACTAGGATGAAATACAGTCGTCCCTCGGTTGTGTACAGAAACATGAAACTGCCTTGGCACGTGAGCTCATGCGGTCAGATTATAGCCAGGTGATTTATACCAGGCAGTATATAAATAAGCATAAAGAGGGGTAAAGTATGCCTCTGGGCAAACAACTCAACTGTCTCGAGCCCCAGACTCGAAATCTGAGAAAAGAGCAGTGCAGCCTCTCTGGGTGCCTTTTCTTGGCCGGTGCTCCCCTGGGAGCCATGCTCCAGCTAGGTGGCCTGTCCTCGTGCCGGGACGGGGAAGGCAGCGGGAGCTGCATGAAAGCATGCTCTCACAGCAGCCAGAGCAGCTGGCTGGCGAAGGGCCCGTTCTCAAAAAGGGAATTAAGTACTTAAGTAGGACTTAGGTAGGCCTCAGTTGACTAAGTGAAAAACTATTTTGCAGAAAATCCCTGCCCAGCTTCTTGGTTTGTGCTGGAAGTGCTTGACATGTACAGGTGTCTCCATTTCCAACCCTCATTTTGCTGGGCACCCAACAGCTCTGCATTTGGGCATGCCACAAACCACCCTATAAGACACCAAATGGATTAGTTTATCTCGTGTCTAAGCAAGAAGAGCCAGAACTGAGGCATTCCTTGGCTTGTCTTCAACCTTCTCCCAACATACCCCCTTCTCTGCTTCTCCACCTACCTCCCGCATAGCCAGGCTCCCCCTAACTGCATGGCTGCTGCCATTTGTGTTCCCAAATCTGACCATCGAAGGAGGTGAAGGTGAGATTCCTCCCCATGTCTGAGGTGATTTGTTCTCCCATTTCCACCCTTGCAGGGGAGTTGACTGATAAGGAACTGGGGAGAAGGGGAGAAGACACTCTGCACTTCCTAATGAAGCTGCATCACTGTATGGATGAGGATTTATAAGGCCAGAAAGCAAGAAGACATCTACATTACTCTATGGCCAAGCTGTTAGGGTGCTCAGCTGGCCATGGGGAGTCTGAGCTTCAGTCTCTGCACCAAGAATTGCTTATGTGTTTACACTCTGGCTTCCTGAAGGAAAAGACACCAAAACCATCTTAACATGGGTGCAGAAACATCCCAAAATATATTTTCTTGGCTTTGATTTTGGAAATGGCTATTTTGTTTTAACTGACGCATTAAGTAAACAAATGAACAAAATAGTGTGTTCGCTTGTGACCAGTCTTGAGGAAAACCTCAGCCCAAAAGGTTGAAGCCTTGCAAAATTTGAAACCATTGAAAACAGAGTCATAAAATAGAGAGGTCAGGAATAGGTGCTTGTGAACCTATGGTAAGATACTTGCAGAACATAAACCAATGTGCAGTCTTGTGAGAAACAACTCCGCTGCCACAGCCACACGCTTCTCTGGTGGTATTGTAAGCCCAACTAGTTTGAATCTTTTGATTCACAGAGAGTGGGAAAGAGGAGAGGAATGGGATATGAAGCAAAATGGGGGAAAACAGGATAAAGAGAGATACTCCCGAGGAAAAGAGAAATACCTCAGGGAGAAAGAAGGACAGGATGTAGCTACTGAAAGCCCCCAAAGGCATCCTAGAAAGGAAGAGTGAAGAAATAGTGGCAGTGACTTCAAAACAGGACAACAGTAGGCGTTAGGCTCTTTGAAGGTCTAGTCCTGGCCTTAGTATTGACTGCTAACATTGATAGGGCATCAACGGGATCATCATGGGATAGGACATCACTCCCATCCTCCCTTAGCTCAGTACCTTCTCCGCGGTGTTGCTGATATGCTTGCCTGTGCCAGAGGCCTACTGTGAGGGGTCACTAATGTGCAGGTCGAAGGTGTAAATGAAAGTGGAAGTAGCTTCCTAAGCATAATGCAACAATAACGTCCCTTTCAGCCTTGCAGAGTAGTTCTAGCACCCAGCTCCTCAGAAACAGAAAGGACGGGCTCTCGAGAGTCTGTTTAGACTTGCCTGTGCAGAAAGAGCCAGGTAAGGTTTGCACAGCAAGAACGAGGAAAGGGTTAGTGGGTGGGAAAAGCACTAAAGCAGAGGCAGGTTTTAAACACTTAACTGTGCTGATGAAGTGTTCGAAACTGAAAAGAGTTTGAAGCAACCATATGCCAGCAAGGGAGACATTCAAAAGTATTGAATGTTGCACTACAGAAAAAAAGCCATTTATAAAAATAAAAGAGCAGAACAGGTTTCTGAGGAACCTTTCTCTCTTTTCCAGCAGTATTGTATAAACCATATTACTGAACACAAAAAGGAGAGTTTCAGAAACTGATCAGTTTACTTACTTCTTTCTGAAAGAAGACTTTGGTGTATGTGAGGGTTCCCGGATGAAGGCTCTGCACGGCCAAGTCCCCTGTTCATCCGCAGAGCCCAGGGCAGAGGCTGGAGGGCAGGTTTTTTGGAAGGACGGATGGCTCAGTTGCAGTGTGTTAGCTGGTCAGAGGCTAGCGGTATGTGCTTTTTCTCCACTTGGAGGCCTGATCCAGAGACCTGTGAAATCACTGGGAGCTTCTCCATTAACCTCAATAAGCTTTGACTCATCTTTGCCTTCTCTCTGCCTGCTTGGTTGTTTTCCTATTTGCTTGCATCAGTGTAGTTTCCAAGGCTCATCTACGTAAATCAATAGTTACTGCAAAGTCTTACATCCTGCCCTTGGAAGGAACAAGATTCCTGTACAAATATCCCTCAGAAACAATGCACCACGAGACTCCTCCAGCTTTGATTCATCTTCCATGGCCAGATGTCAGGCAGGCAGCCTAGGAGAGACAAAGATGTATCTGGGGTTTTCACTTTCTTCATACTGGTCTGTAAATGGCTGTCCTGGCCCTGCCGGGAGTGCTGCAAAACCCGCCGCTAGCTCCCCCACAGCTCTGCTCGCCCCCACCTCGGGCGCAGTCAGTTCTGCAGCCCCCGGCACTACCCTGCCCGCAGGCTCGGCCGTGCCTCTGCCTTCACCCGCTCCTGGGCGCCCGAGCCCAGGAGAGTCAGCATTCACAGGGCTGCCCTGGGCTGATGGGCGGCTCTACGGAGGGATGGGGAGCTAAAGGCACAGCTTTGGGAACTGATTGTGACTTGAGGGGGCATTTACTGTTCTCTTGGCTCAGTCCTTTTGTGAAAGAAAATTAAAAGGTGTTAATTTAGTTTTTAAGGGCCACGTCTTTCACAATATGACTGCCTGCCAGCCTGCCTATCACCGCTGTCAACGCTGATCAGTCCTCGCGCTGAAGGACTCTTTCATGAAGTCCAGGGTAGCAGTGTCCAGCTGTATGACTGCAGCTGCAGCTGGTGGCAGAGGTGAAGCATCCTTTTGCAACCACTGCTTCCCTCCCTCTACCTCTGCTCTCTCCTTTTGTATTCCATAACTCAGCTACAGAGGAGGATTTTGCTGGTTGATAATTGCGCAGCATAACCTGGTGCATAGCCCAAAGGGAGGAGGGCGTTCATGCTAGGCAGAGCGCTGAGAATTCAGGAGCTACTTTTATAACCTACTGAACCACATCAGACCTAGGAAAGATCTAAAGATTATGTAGTTCTTTCCAATGTTTTCTTTCCTCGCTCCTGCTTTTTTTTAATGCCAAGCCTGCTAATGGTTTATGCTGGTTGAAAAAACAGTTCAAATTTTGCCCCTGTATCAGAGTGGCAGTGAAGCGTGCATGAGGGTTTGCTCAAGTGGCAAAGCATATCTGATTTGAAAAAAAGGAAACAGCTGAGGCCATTCGAACAAGTCCTGCTCCTGTACACTTTTAATCAGTTGTGTCTGCCAAAAGAGATCTTGCACAAGCAAATCTGGCTTCATGCAACAGGAACATTTTTGCGTGTATGCAAGCCGGCTTCGACTTCTTGATAATGTGGTCTCTGGAAGCAGTGTTAATGTGCTTGTTATATCCCTGGCTGCTGGAATTACCTTAATATCAAGGTATTCATGGTTGGTGGTTTGGTATGTAGTTCTACGTTTTATTGACTTTGTCTGCACTGAACTTCCTTACCAGCATGTGCTCTGATGGGGAGTCTCCTTTGGCTGTTCCAAAGGGCTGGTGAGGAAAGGAGGTAATTCATAGGACATTAGAGTGCTAGACAAGTCTGAGACGATTTAATTTTCTTCCCTCTTGAAGTATCTGTTTCCTTAACTGTACTTCAGTTCACTTTTATTTGCAGCTACAGTTTGAGTAGGGGTTTTTTACAGTAATAAAAAATACTTTATCATTGTAAAATCAGTTAGCTAATGGACAGTAGATGTTCTTTTAATTTAAAAATGTATACTACTACTATTATTCAGGCTTGTTTGCTTATATTTACTTACTGTGGTAGACGTGCTTTCTGATTTAGAGGGAAAGGAGTAGAAACCAAACAAACCAAAATCTTTCAGCTGAGGTGCTGGGGATGGTTGTCAGGGCATAGAGTATTGGAGGTATACAAGGTATAAGATGGGAAATGGTAATGCAGGTGTTATAACATGGGTTTTATGCATACGGACACCCATGAATCTTTTATTGTGGGATATTGTACTGGTCACTTCATTTGGGAAGCAGTGGGGAAGTGGAGGGCAGGGGAGAACCCTCCTCTGAAGCCCGGTTTTGCTCCACTGTTGGTTTCATTGGAGTTTCTTCTCCCAGATGACTGCTGCTGGCTGCTGCCAGTGATAAGGGAGGGGAGCAGAGGCAGCACTGCTCTGAGGCAGTGTGACAGATCCTCTCTTCCCGTATCAGTGTGGCAGAGACGAAGGGAAGTATTTCTGCAGGGAAAGGAAACCAAGATGAATTTCCCTGGAGAGGAAAAGAGCACTAGAGGAATTCAGGATCACACAGGAAAAAGTGATGTAAGAGAAAAAAATAGGAAGCAAATCAACACAAAAAATACCCTACCACCAAAAAAAGCACCACAAATTGGCTGGGATCCATTTCAGGAAATCACTGTAAAGCTGAGTAACTTTGTCACATATAGAAATACAAATCAAGGGAGGACACAAAATATGACAGGGGAGCTCCGATACAGCCTCTTTCATCTATGGCGGACTCCAAAACTAACAGCTCTGCCATGCTGACCTCACATGTCGAGATCAGCTTTACACATGGGGACAGTAGAGAGGCACAGTGAGAAATGGCTTCGGTTGTGAGTTGAAACATAGTCTGGAGCGTGCCAGACATTGCCTAGAGCTGCAGCAAAGCTTTACTTCTCAGATTAAGCCTGAAATGGCAAATTTTGAAGCTGTCCCTCTGTTGGCGTCGTCCAGGGGAGACATTGTGCCTTGCAACTACCTTCCTACCTCCCATCTTGTGGGGGGAACTCTTCTGCTATGGCATTTCGGTACGTCTGTGATGTTAGGTGTCTTCCACCAGGTCTGGAAATATGGCTGGATGCAGTGTCAGGATTTTCTCCGTTCAGGGCTCCCAGACAGGGAACAATGTGTTTCAGGGCAGAGCAGAGGCAGGGGCAAGAACTCTTACCAGGCCCTTGTATGGGTTGAAACTGTGGACCCGGCTGGTGCTTCAGGTGAACGATGCAGTGTATACGTACCAAGTCTGGCATATGAAGGAAGTATTAGAGCCACAGTGCATGTGGGGCAGAGCTGCTGCGTGCCGAGGACATCCCA
The DNA here is from genome assembly GCF_035582795.1 of Mycteria americana. NCBI lineage: Eukaryota > Metazoa > Chordata > Aves > Ciconiiformes > Ciconiidae > Mycteria > Mycteria americana. The sequence continues at coordinate 121,947,721 of NC_134365.1, forward strand.
AACACGCCAGATTTATTACACATATGCCGACCACTTGTGCAGAAACCCGTGTTTCTTGGGCATGGTAGAGCCACAGTGATTGTGGTGTGCCAAGTGTCCATGTGCCCCTTGCCTTGGGCCACCCCTGACCCTGACCAGGTAAGACTGCTCTTCGCTGAGCCCGTGAGCCCTGTCCCTGCCCCACCAGCTCAAGCCCACCAGCTGGAGCACCGAGGAGGGAAGGTGGAGCCTTGGCTGTCTCCATCCTCGTGGCCTCCAGAGGAGGAGGAGCTGGCAGCCCTGGGGAGCTGCTCCCAGGAGCAGGCGTCCAGGTAGGCTGAGCAGGGGGAAGGGATGGGATGGGGATGTATCCCCAGTGCCGTGTTGGAGAGGCCAGCTATCTCCTGGCCTAGCAATTTGTGGCAGGGAAATTTGTTCCGACAACATAATGTTTGTATGTGGAAGTAATGGCTACGGGGAAGTGTGCTTGAGAGGAAGAAGTGTACGTATTTCGGGACAGATTTTTGCACGTTTTATATCCATGGCTTATCCAGGGTGAGGCTCAGTGTGGGGAATGGAGCCTCTTCACTAAGCAGTATACATTTTCCTAAAAGGTTTCCCATTAGAGGTTGCATGTGTTTACTGTGCACTGACAGTAGCACTTCATTTTGAGTTTGCCTAAAGAGCAGTTGCATGTATGCTCCTTCCCACCCCTACCCCCCCCCCCCCCCCCCCCATTTCCTCCCGTTGTTCTTTTTCAGATCACTTGAAGGTTTTTTCCTGTTTATTATCCGGACATGCTGTGCACTGTGTGTTGATTTGACTGTCACATAAGGAATCTCCTACTGGGATCATTGATGTATTCCTTTCTTTTATATATATATATGTGGCAATGGCTCCTAGGCTATGGAAGAGAAATGTTGGTGATTAAACCAAAATTGGAATGAGCTGCAGGTGTTAATGGGAGTTAAGTTTAATTACCCTTTCCCAGAAAACCTGCAACATGGGTATAGTCATAAACAAAAATTCTCCTTAATTGACATAACAGGAAAGGTACTTCAGTGAGCAATTATGCTGATGTCCTGGACTGGCACATGTGTGTACCACAAATATATCTTGTACTTCCTGCAAAATTCTTTTAAGTAGCTATAAGGAAGACGTTCTTTTTTTTTTTTTCAGTGGTTCACGACAACGAATCACTTACTTAAGGCTCTTTTTGAGGAAAACAATGGAACAAAACAATGCTTTTTGTACGACCTGCCAAAGCACAAAGGATGCATGGGATGGTTTTTTTCTTTGTTGTTTTTGTCAGCAGGAAGTTTTGTTGTTGGAAACGACTATAACATGCACTGTCCTTGCTCTACGTAATCACTGTCTGGTCCCTCAAGCCGGGTCTTGTTACTTGCCTCATCAAACTGGCACAGGCACCGTTCTGCTTCACTCTGTGGGCTTTGTTCAGTCCTGAGTGTCCGCACACTTACTCTCCCTCCAGGACTGATGCACAGTAAACAAACTTCAGGAGTCGGGTGGTCCAATGATTGCTGGGTTCGCGCAGGTCAGGGCCCACAGCGAGAACGCTGACTTTGTGAATTGCCTCCTTTTTTTTCCTTAGACAGCTTAAAATCAGAGTGCTGTACAGTGCAAACATCTTCGAAGTGTTTTCAGGTGTAGATATTCCTTTCCAAAACTCGACTTTGATGTGTTCAGGTCTGCTTTGTTTCCCTCTAGGTTAGTTGTAGGTTTGTAACAAAGAGCCAGATCCGACTGGGTAAATCACTTGTGGAAGTTAATTGTTCACAGTGAAAGCTGGTCTGGCTCATTTTGCCTCCGTCGCAGGAAGAGACAGAGGTGGTGTGCTGGATCTGCGTTCTAAACCAAGCGTTGGCGCGACTTTAATTTTGATCAGATGTCTCTCTTCAGGGCATTAAAGAAAACCTGCTCGCTAATCAAAAAGAGCCTCTTCTCTAGAGAAACGTAAGAAAAAAAATTTAATGCATTTTACAGAAATAAAGTACTAATATAAAATTTCAGCTTGGTCAAATTTCTTTTGCAGGCTATCATAAAAGAAACCTGCTTCTCCATATTTGGCAGTCACCAGAATCAAAGAATGATTTTTTTTTTCCTGGAAAAAGAATATCAAATTATTTGTAATGTCAGATATTGTATGATGGTAACTTTATATTCCAACTGTTTTTATTCACTGCTGCTGTGTTTAGATTATGTTTGTGCCTTCTCTCCATCAACATTTTCAAATGTTTTTCAGAATCAGTTATGTGCTTTGATTTCATTAAGTAACAGTCTTCTTTTATTCTCTCCTTAGGACTGAAGCAGTGAGAATGGAAACCACAAAGATTAATATGTCCCGCGTCCCACTGGTTAACGGAGGCATTGACACTGCCATGCTCAAGGCACACAAACCCCGTGTGATGTCCAAAAGCGGTCACAGCAACGTGCGGATAGACAAAGTCGATGGCATTTACCTACTCTATCTTCAAGATTTGTGGACTACAGTTATAGACATGAAGTGGAGGTACAAACTCACCTTATTTGCTGCTACTTTTGTTATGACCTGGTTCCTCTTTGGAGTTATCTACTATGCCATTGCATTCCTTCATGGTGATTTAGAAATAAACAAGTTCAGCCCAATGCGCGAGCCGTGTGTCAAGAACGTAGACTCTCTGACTGGGGCATTCCTCTTCTCCCTGGAATCACAGACAACCATTGGCTATGGATTTCGTTTCATTACAGAGGAGTGTCCTCATGCCATTTTCTTACTTGTGGCCCAACTGGTCATCACCACCTTGATTGAAATCTTCATCACAGGTACCTTTCTGGCCAAAATTGCAAGACCTAAAAAAAGGGCAGAGACTATTAAATTCAGCCACTGTGCTGTCATTACTAAGCACAATGGAGAACTTTGCCTGGTGATCAGAGTAGCAAATATGAGGAAAAGCCTTCTGATACAGTGTCAGCTGTCTGGGAAGCTTCTTCAGACGTATGAAACCAAAGAAGGGGAGCGGATCCTGCTGAATCAAGCCAGTGTCAAGTTCAACGTTGACTCCTCTTCAGAGAGTCCATTTCTCATTTTGCCTTTAACCTTCTACCATATTTTGGATGAAAGCAGCCCTTTGAGAGATCTCACACCTCAAAATCTCAAGGAGAAGGACTTCGAGCTCGTGGTGCTCCTGAACGCCACGGTGGAGTCCACCAGTGCTGTCTGCCAAAGCAGGACTTCCTACATCCCCGAGGAGATCCACTGGGGCTACGAGTTCGTGCCTGTGGTTTCTCTCTCTCCAAATGGAAAGTACGTTGCGGATTTCAGTCAGTTTGAGAAGATTAGGAGAAGCACAGATTCCACTTTTTATAGTATGGACTCAGAAAAACAAAAACTAGAGGAGAAATACAGGCAGGAGGATCAAAGAGAGAGGGAACTGAGAACAATGTTGTTACAACAGAGCAATGTTTGATTGAATGGACAAACTATTCTGATTAATCCTTTTTGCAAACTGAAAAAACTTACTCTCTGTGCTGTATGTCTGCTATGAAACCAGCAGTGAAGTCCTTTTCAGCAAATAGCTTTGGTGTATAGTAAACCCATCCCTTTGTTTGGCTGAGTTGTTAATCAAGTATTTTGTAATTAGGCAGGATTTCTTTGTTCATGATTGTGACTTAGCAAAGTTAGATTTGTATCGAGTCTCTGCCTTATACCACCACTAAAAGCAGACACACCACTTTCCGGGTGGAAAGTGAAACTGGATGCACTGTGCTGATTCCTTCAAATATTTATTTGACATGGTTTTACTGTGAACATGCATTCGCAGAGACAGCACACAGTACTGCTAGAAGAAAATATGCTTCTTTAAAATATGTATATTTAAAATGTATATTCTCGTACCAGGTATTGCCTTCGCAGGGATTCCTGGCACTGAAAGTAAGTTGATTGGAGAGACAAATGGTTGGATGTGGGAAAAGCCTGCAGGGAGGTGATAAACTCCTTCTTAAATCTGGAAGGAGGGTGACAGAGTAGTCGTGCTGGGTGGTGAGGAAGGGAGCTCGCTCTCTGTCTCTGCCACTCAGAGCTTGTTGTGTGATTGCTTTGTGATCACTCACTTTTTTAACCTTGTTAATGCCTGATTTATATATAATAGCAAAAAGGGGAGATGAGGGCAAGATACACAGAATCATAACAGTAATCAACTGAGGTTAAAGCTAGCTTTGAGACACCTGGTTTTTATCCAATGTAAATAGTTTGCAATAGCAGCATAACAATACATTTCTACAGATTGCTTGCTTTGCTATGGACCGTATTTAATTTTGGTTAAAAGAAAGCTGTATAATGTCTGTAGACAATATTTACTTTTTTGGCAACCATAAAGGACAAGCATTCCTTTCATCCATCTCATTTTTGGTCTATTAAAACCATTCCATTAATAAAGGAATTTAATTTGAGCAGCTCCTGATCTCTTTGTAGCACGGGGAGAGGGTGTGGTACCTCGAAGATGTCGAAAGAGCCAAGTGCTTGGTGTAGGCAGTTGCGTCCAGCACACAACCCAGGGACACAGCAGATCACTAAAGCGGTCAGATTATGGGTAGCAAACCAGGTAGCAGTGGTGTCCACATAGCATGCCTGTTATACGTAGGTCAGCTTTTTTAATGGGACTTGGAAACTATTTCTAACTCATATCACTTTGGCAGCTTTCTGAGTTCTAGAGATTTTGATCCTCTAAAGCTTTGGCAAGGAAAATCTGTATTAAGTAAGAGTTTTGGGTCTGTGGGCCAGGTCTTGGCCTGAGAGCCACCAAGGCCTGCAGTGATGAAAGGACTTTTGGCATCATTATACTTACTGTTACTGTGCTTAGCTTCCCGGCACTGTGTAGCATAGTGTAATGCAGTCCTGCACTCTGCTATACAATATTCTATACAATAAATTAATCTAGCTTGGTGCCTAAAGAGGCATGCAGCAAGTTGAGCACAGAGATGCCCATGGCACCAAGAATGAATGTCAAGAAGAAGGGAGCGCATACTGAAGGGGTGGGGGGGATGGGCAAGGAGGGGCATGAGAGGCTTAAAACTGCTCGTTTATGTAAATGGTTAGCTCTCCTGCATGAGAAGTCAGAGATCCAAGTACTTGTCTGAAGAGAGAGACTTAACTTAACCCAAGAAGGTTCCCTACCCACTACAATGCGAGCAAGGTTTCTCAAACCATTGTAAATGCAGGGCCCACCCTTATTTTTGGAAAGAATTTCCAGGTAGCATTATGCTGTGTTGTCACACAGGTTTTCATTTGCAACCACATATAGAGGATGTTAATGTTTAAATTATTGATTGTTAATTTTCAATTTTCCTTCACTTCGATCGCTTGTTTTGTTGCAAGGAAACGTGTGTGCTCCATGAATTTTTGCAGTCACTTTGTAGACCTGAGGTTCATGTCCTACAACTCAAAGAACACTGCTTTGGGATGCTGAGGTGAAAGTGCACAGGTGTCTTAACCCTTCTTCTGCCAAGCCTTAGCCTCCATATTTTGATAATCAAACATACACTCCAATTCTTTCTTATCTGGGTAAGTGCTCAGATCATTCCTAAAGTCATTGTCTCAGCTGTGTATTGACTGTAAAACAGCTTCACCAACAGCAAGTCAGCTGGTTCTTCTCCAGAAATACCTGATGAGGAATTGATCCCCTTCCTCCCATCCCCTTCCCATCCCTGGAAATAGAGAGAGACATGCCAGTTTGTATCCTTCAGGTGAGTGTTCCATCAGTTTCAAGAAACTTGTTTGTTATTGCATTTCCTTGCTTGTATCTTACGAAATTGTAGTGCATTGAGCCCCGTAGGGTACACACGTGCCAAGTCCCAACGAGCCTACATATTTCTTGAGTGTCAGATCTAGGAAGTCCTGTGGGTACCCAGCTGCAGCAATGCACTTGTGCAGGGACTTTTGTGGCAGCCATTTAGGAGCCTAGAGACCAGGCTGCTCCAGGCTTTGATAGCTGCTGAGCAGTAATTTTTGGGGGATCTTCACTTTGGGAGCTAAGGAAGCAGGTAGAGACTTAAGTCCCTGCGTACACCAATCCCAAGGTTCAGTCACTATGTTCATTAGGGCGTTCCAGTCATTAGGTTATCTTGAAGAAAAAACATCATAAGCAAAAGCCTTGGAGAGAAAAAAAGCATCACAGAAATTTCTCTGAACTTTCAGTCCCACAAGTCTTTAAAAAAAAAGAAAAGAAAAGGAAAACACTAGAAATCTTTGGTAAAGTCAAAGCAAACCTTCGTCAGGTAGTGAGAGACTGTGCAGTAGCATTATATACATACATTAGTATAATGTATAATGCACTGCTATTCATTCATTCCAGCTTCAGAACACAGTCTTACTCTGCAACGAGCTGTACTTTTCCTTCCTGCTTTCATGCAAGCATAACTTCCATTGCTCTATCTGCAAGTTAAGAAGAGCAGAAGTGGCCTTGGAGCAGCATGCTTAGCTGTGGAGTACTCAACTGCAGTGGAAAAAAGTCATGACATGTGGATCTGGTATGAATCACCAGCAAACCACAACCTCTCACTGCTTGTGGTAAGCTCTTCTGGTTGTGTAAACACAGATATGGTGATTTACCTCGGCTGAGGACTGACAGGATGGAGAACCAGAAAGCAAAAGTTCCATGGCCATCCCAAAGCTGCCTTACCTATGAGTAAGGACTGTCCTGTCCACATGGTGATTGAGAGTGTGAGAGCCTTCTTGTCTGCCGACTGCTTGTCCCGAGGGCGTCGCGGCAGAGCATCCACAGCTCCAGCAGGTCAGGTCCCTAGACAGCGGGCAGCAGCACCTTCTCACTCCTCTCCCTGCCCCACAAAGGGAAGATACCGCTTTGGGAGCCACTGAGTTGGATGATTATATTAGTCTCTAAAATAGACTAACTTTATGAATAAATTTAAATTAAATCTGAATCTCAAATTTCAGGGACTAAAGAAAGTGGTGGAGCCCCATGTCCCTGTGTGCACTAAGTGCATGAGTAAGTCTGTCAAGTCAATCCTCCATTCCAGTCACTAGATCATTCAGAAGAAAATAGTCGTGGTAAATTAAAATTTACTTTTTTAAATTTACTGAGGAATATGACATATTTATCTTTCTTTTATTTGTGAGTTATCAGTGAGCAGAACATTTTTAGAGTTGTTTTAATTATTTGGACTTGTACAGCACAGAGCTGAACGGGAACTTATTTCAGCTCATGGACTGTTTCTGAACTATTTGCTTTGGCTTTGGCTTCAATACTTCATTGTTCTTTTTTTTCCTCTTTTTTTGATTTTTTTCTGTGGAGGTAGGTGATTGAAGCAGCGTAATTTCACTTCTGTTGCTTCCTTGCAATGACTTAGGAAGGGAAGAAATGAACCCCCAGAGACTGCAGGCTGACTGTGCCAGAGTCAGATCCACCATCCTTCACAAATGTTTCACGTCATCTTCCAAACTGATGACAATGTTTGCGGAAAGCCAAGAATTTGACAGGGGAGCATAGTGGTCTCCAGAAAAATGTGGTTCTCTGATTTTCTGAATAGAGGTAGGAGGGCCAATAGCCATTAGGTCTAAAAGATACTGGGGGAGGGGATGCAGAATGGAAAAACGGAGAGAAAAGAATCCCAATCATGCACACTCGTATTCACCCATATGACTGAACATTTGCCACTTCCATAGGATGCCATATTAAAAAAAAAAAAGCAGTGCGCTCAGATTTGCTGAGATGACTCAAAGGACTGGGAAAAGTGAATGCAAGTTCTGTATTTGAACAAATGTCCCTGATGACTTCTGAATGTGTTTGCTCAGTGTTAGTCTGATGACAGCTTGGTCTTGAAAGAGAACAGGTAAGACTCTGTGATGACTATCAAATCCGTGATGGAGAGAAGCTTAAAAATGCATAGTGTATGCTCCAGCTTTTGCTTATTCATTGCTAATACTGTTTGGCTGCAAGGCAGTCATGTCCTGGTCGCCCTCATGTTGTTGGGATTACATGAATAAAGGAATGTTACCCTGACTTGCCTCCTCAGCCTTCAGCAGATACTCTCTGCAAATATTAGATTACCAGAACCCTTTTAATGCAGTAGGTACTGGTTGAACATCCTGTACCTAAATGGCTTGAAAGAGCTTTTGGAGCATTTCCAGGATGTCATATACTCCCTCAGCAGAGCCTGTTCAGAGCTGCCCTGTCCTGCATTAGCACATAGTACACACAGCAAAACAGCGTAATTCCACAAGTGGCACAACATACACACGCTTTTTGCACCTCCTCTTAACAATAAATTCCACAATGGCCACTGTGCACCTCACCATATCGCATGACTGTTAAATTTATTCCTTCTTTACTACCCCCTGTAAATGTTTATCCAGACAAAATATGACAGGATGACTGACATTAGTGATACTGAGAGGAGGAAAGTGTTTAAGGACATAGGATTTATGACTCTGAGAGACACGTTGCCATGAATCTTTCACAGAGGACAAGGACTGTTACTGCTCTACCTGCCTGCTCTTCTCCTTTGCCCAAGATCAGCATCCTCAGGACCAACAGCAGAATGGAGCATTGCCTGGCACTTCCAAGGCTCCAGCTGAGATTCAAATGTGTGGCAGGCCCTGATGAAACCAAAACCGGCTCACGGAGGTAAGTTGGTGCTAAGATCCTGGACTGTGGAGGTGCAAGACGTGTTCTGTTCTGCTGACTTTCATGCAGAGCAAAAGTGTCTGATGGGGGCAGCAACATAAAGCTGTCTTCGGCCACCCTCACCGTATATCTACTCTCTCTTGGGAGCACGCCAGCCTCAAACTAAAATGCAGTGAGTCTGAGTTGCTATACATTAAAAAGGGCTGAGGTGTTTGAGGAAAAGACTTGACAGAGGTCACATGGCTCCAGTACTCATTAATGGCTTTTGCACTACAAATTGTTCACCTCCCCTAAACCTATTTCAATGTCTTTTCCCTTCTACTGCTCATATTAAGCATCTAATTGTCTAATGCTGGTTAGGATCATAATTTATTTATCTTTCCTTTGCAACAAAGATCTATACTTGAATCATAAGCAGAGTAAGATTTCACTTAACAACTGTGGTTAAACAACAATTTTCAAGTTAGGGACTTGTTATTCATTCTTTACCCAATGAAATTGGTAAAATGGTCTGTGAAATGTACCCTTCGCTGTGCTCCAAAATAAGAAAAATCTCAAAATAAATATCAAAGTCCAAGATCTGGAATGAATTAGGTGATTCATGCCAAATGGCCAATCTTGCTAGTTATTGGAAAAAACCAGATTGTTATTTTCAGAAAAAAGTTACCCTGATGGTAGGCAAAGTTTGGAAAGAACAGTATATATCACAGTAGCCTATGAAAGATGCTTGTTGTAAGTCAGGATAGTTTTTCATTGTAAAGCTGCAGGCGTATAGCTGCTTTCCTGTGTGAAACAAAGGTTTAGGCAATGTTCATTTCCCAAAGCGTGTCCAACCAATACTCGTGTGACAGAATCACTCAATTCAGTCTCAGTGCAGTACCATCAAGTGTCTGGGGAAGGTCAAAATGGAGGTTAAGTGTAATTCCCAGTGAGGTCCCCACGTTTCTTCCTCCCTCCCTCTCTCCTCTGCTCTCTTCCATGAATTCATTTTGAGAGGATCTGTTCTGTACACCAAGTGCCCTTAAATAGTAGTGAATAACAAATGGCATCCCTACAAGTTCTGTATGAAGCATGAAGCATCTCTAAAAGCTGCAGACTTTGGTGCATATTATGGCAGTTTATGGCTGGCGAAAAATAGGGAAAATGCTTACCAAAAGACGGGCAAGAAAAAGAGGAACAGATACATACCTTTGCTAAGTGTGTAGCACTTCAGAACTGAGACTGGCTTCCCTCTTCAAATAGTTGCACTTAAGTATAAGGAAAGTTGGGTTTCTTTCCTAGAAAATTGCCCTAAAACCATGTTTTGACTTAAATCTGGGTGAATATGATAGCTGATCTTTTCTTCTTCAACCAAAGTGCTTGAAAGCTAGAACAGACACTCCAAACTTATGTTTTGAAAACCAGAAATGGTTGAGTCTTTCAGCTGATATGTTGAAAAAAGTTTACTCAGCTGTGAAATGCCTATTAATAAAACACTGATTGCTTTATCCTGGCAATTTTATTTATCCTAACCTCACAAATCTGGGCAAATCTTTTGTTCTGAGAGGAAATAAGCAAGCTGAATTTATTCCCTGATAGACTTCTGTTGTTCCCTAGTTCTACAGAAAAATGAGAGCTTGTATGCACATGGAGTTATTCCAGCGCAATCATTTAACAACTCCAAGTAACTCAGACTAGAGCGATAGTACACGTGGACACTCTGAGACTGGAATGCGGGTGTCTTTCCCTGCATCAACTTCAGTGACTTTCATGGCCGATTCAATCAGAAATAAAAAAGAAATAATCGCATTACCACATGACTTACCCCATTTTACCACTCTCCCACTTAAAACTTACAGCTTCTCTTATTCCAGATGCATTTATTCGCATGTGCAGACAAGCCCCAGACTGCGAGGAACGGCTCCAGTTTCGCTCATGGAAGTGGTCCTTCCCAGGAATTCTTTCTGGGTGTTAATGTCACTGAAATCCAGAGGCCAAATTCTTGGCTCCACAGTTCCCCTTTCTGCAGCAGCCTGGCGTTGCAAAGAGGCCGTAAAGCTGATCCAAGAAGCCAGCTGAACCTTTTCTCTGGCGCAGAGTGAAGCATCGTCAAGACCAGGCTATTTCCACTGGAAAAATGAGCCTCATTTTGTTCAAGAAATGAATGTGGTGTAATGAAATTTTACAACCCCCATAATAAGCCCATTATTGAGATTGTGACAAAACATGAAAAAGCTTTAAACTTCCAGTAGTTTCATGCTAACCCAGAAGAACTGTAGCCAGCTCTAATTCTGTTTTCTGATGATCAGTTGGTGTCAGATACAGGTTTGTTTAAACATTATATTTTACAACCATAAATTTGGCTTTTTAGCTGGAATTTGAACTTAGACTTCATTGCTAATCCGTGGTCAGTGATTGAACTGGTATTTCACAAGTTTGTCTGTGGACCTTCATATTCTGAAAGTGTCTGTTTTAAACCTGCAATCTGATAATAGCGTCCCATTATCAAGTGTCTATCTCATACCTGAATACAGCTGCTAAATAATAGTAATTCTGCCTATTTTGCTTTTGTTCCTCTTTAGAGCAGGAGGTTCTTTAGTGCTTTATTAAAGCAGTCAGCGTGATTTACTGTCATTCCTCTTCATAGCTGGGAAGCTGTGGCACAGAACAGCAAAACAGCAAGGGTAACCCAGCAGGTCAAAGATGGAGGTGTCCATACCAGGTGTCAAAGCTGGAGACCTGAGTTCAGTGAGGTCGCAATGAGGTCACGTTAGGCATGTAAACATTTTTAATACATTTGATGCTACCTGAGAAGTGGTATGTGTCAGATTTTCTATCTCATCCTCCTATCATCCAGGAGATAGTTCAAATTCACACTGATGTTTGTCCATCGAGATAAACACCACTGTTACTGGCACAATTTTTGTTCTCATCCTCAGCTCTCTTGGTCAGCCCATGCTGCTATTCCTGCCTGTTAGGACAGCCCCTCTGGGTATTTTTCTTTATGTCTGCTCAGTATCCCCCTCTCCTTGGCCTCTTTCTCTCACAAATATTTGTGGTGCTGAGATGGACAAGGAAAAATCCATTTACTCCCTCAGCCTGTCAATAGGAAAGGTGGATTGCCTCTGCTAAGACCTGTTGGCCGATCTCCAGGCCCAGGATGACACAGGGCAGAGGTCTGACTGAGAGCCACCCAGGTGATGCATCCTGAACCTGTCCAGAGATGCCATCTGAGGCACCCCACCAAGTCATTGGGAAGCAGAGCCTGTGAAGAGCTTCGTGTTTCATTGGACTTTCTGTGCATTTCTTTAGTTATGTGATGACTGGAGGCACTGCATTGTTCACATGTACCTTCTCTACCCAGGCTGGACAGTGTTTGACAAGACCAAGCTCTGCAACTTAACACTACTAACTGGTGGTTAAAACGCATGATCTTGCTCTCCTTAATCCTTCTCCTACCTAACTTCTGCCAGAGAGCTTTCTTGGGAAAATTACATTCACAGCTAGGTTTAGAGAAGAGACAGCTGGTGCAGGGCAAGAATATGTTAGCTTATAACCACATCTTTTCCGATGAAGCTTCATCTAAAATAGCTTCAATTTTCAGGCAGTTACTGAGCGATTTGAGGGGGTGATGGAATAACACGCTAGAAGGAATTAAACTGCAAACAAACTGAGGGGCTGGACACTAAGTGGAAATATTCTAAATGTGAAGAGACCAGCTCCAAATGCAGGCTTGGGTTACAGAAATAGAGTATTTGCTGCTAGGGATGCATTTCTAGTCCCGCTCCCGGATCAGTACGTGTCACGACACCGAATATGTATGTACATGGTGATCTGCAGTATAACTAATTCAGTTGCTGGCAAAACACATGGTACACTAGACATGATCCAAAGTCCCTTGAAGTCAAGGGCCCTTTCCATTGACTTCAAAGGACTCTGGATCCGTACTGCAGGGATGGCGAGCCAAGCTCACCGCTGGAACAAATGATGACAACTCCATGGAAGCCAATGTAACTCTGCTGGTGCCAACAGTGAATCTGGCCTATAAACTTTGTTCTGCAGTGATCAGAGGCTGCATAATTCATTCAATGGTTTGGAAGGTAATTAAATTTTCATGGCCATAAGCGTATCGGCCATGTTATGTACCCAATTACATTTTGACTATACGAAATAATTCTTTTCCACAATAATTTATTTAACTGCTCCCTCTTTGTTGTTGTTGTTGTTGAAGCAGTCACGGTTTGCTCAGTCTCCTTATCTAAAATGCTGCTTAATCTTTGAAGCCTTCCTTTTCACACAGTGGCAATGTAATAAAATTGATTGTATGATTATGAGTCTGGTTTTCATTTACTAGAGTGTTGATAGAGGAGAAATGAAATCACATGACTTGTAAAAGAGCAGAGCGGAAATAACTCTGGACATTACTAGCTCTAGTAAATCTAGCAGTAATTCCGAGCTGGCTCAATACTGGCCTTTTTCAGTTCAGGTGTTTGAATTCAGAGGAGACCTTCAAAGCATTGCATTTTGTCTTCTCTTTACTAGAAGGTCTTGGTGATAAATCCCTTGCTCAGCGATTCATGCAGGAAAGTAATGTAGACTGTAATGGCAACATTTATGATCGCAAGACCACACAGAAAAAAATAATAAATAGGAGAGCATTATGGAGTAGGGCCTGTTATTTCTTCCCCTTTCTGTTGTTTTATTTAAGTCCATAGGCTGATTGCTTGTTTTATTGAATTTGTTCATATTAGCAACCTGACAAATGACCATCATCTGTAGATTGTGGCAAATGAAATGCTCCACAGATTTCCATCCCTTTTTCACCAGCTGAATGAACAGCCTTAATCCAGATAACAGATGTCAAGTGGGGTGTAGCTTTTTATGAAAACATAAAACACATATGAAAAAACCCCATACATTACATGTTGGCAAGGGGAAGCAGTGAATGTAATCAGGGCCCCAAGAGCACTTACGAGCCTTATGTTAGTATCAGACTGGGCAGGAGGAATTTTGTGGTAGCGCAGAAAAATGGCACTTACAGGGAAGCAAAGGAATATTACACCATTTCATTCTTGTTTGTTCATTTGTCCTTATAAGCACCACCAGTGACCACTGAAGAGCAAAAACCCTATTAAAAATGCTTATTGCTCCTGCCTCCTTCTTCAGTTCGGAGATTTCTTCCCGTTCACGCAGACAGCAGCCGTGTAAACAGTTAATCTGGCATTTCGCACAACTAAGGGATCTGTGGTGGAGGAAGGAACACGTAAGTGATGGGTGGAAATCTCTGATAATGCCAACAAAAAGGTAGCCCAATTACTTTTCGTAAACATGATCATCAGTAAGCTGGTAACAATTTAACAGCCATATAAGGAGCTATGCTGGAGTGATTAGGTTTAATTAATACAGAGTCTTTTATCAGAAAGAAATGATTCAGCCTGGCGATTTCTCATTCATGTCTTCATGAAGGGGAAGGTTCATGTTCCAGTGTGGCTTTGCATCATTTCCTCTGCTTCCCGTTGTTTGCGCAGGAGCAAGGCCTCGATTGTGTCCTGGGTATTGTACTGCCTGGAACCAAGCTTGCTGGAACATCAGAATGATAAATGTTTATCTTTCAAAAAGGAAAATGCTTTCAGCCTATTAAGAGTCTTCACAATTGCATTTGCAGTAATATCAGTCTATCCTGGAAAGGTTTTAGATCTGGGAGGTTCATAATTCAGGAAAAAATCTGTCTCACATTTCACCTATGCGGTGAATCATGCTGTCAACATTTCTGTCACCCATGAGGTAGGCACCCACATGGACAACCTACCATGAGGTAGGTTTTGTGTGACGGTCACTTCTTCAGGAGCGCAAAGCATGGGAACAAATGGGCGGGGATGGTTCGGACATTGTACTGAATGTCAAATGTAATTTAAAACATGCTACTGAAGGTGGACACTTAGTCTCCCTGAATATAGGTTGAGATAGGAGTAGTGACACAATCCTGCCTGCAGTTTTCTGGGTGGCGTAAACCCTACAAGGGTTTGGTGGCGTAAACCCTACAAGCACATTTTGGCCCGCATGACCTGGTGGCTAGGTGCACACGTGGGCTCTTGCTACTGGCCCCTCCATTTCACAACTCAGTGATGGCATTAAACAGCCAGCTCGAGCCTTCGCCTCTTCAACCAGAATCAGTTCTCCACTCGTCTTACTATTTTGCTCCAAGGGCAAGCATTACATCACGCTGGCTTTGACAACAGCAGTAATCAGTTCTGCGGCTGAATGAAGCTGTCACAGGCCTTTCTAATAGTTTGATGAGACTGGTGAAGTCTCATATGATTAAGAAAAGCCCCCCGAGCACAGAACGGCGTTGGGAAATATTTTTCGTGCCTGTGACGAGTCAGTTGGAATTTCTAATCTGCAGCTTCCCCACAGCTGCAGGCAACCCTCCAAAATGGGTCTGTCTTGAGGTATTTATAACGTGTCTGTCACCAGGGTAGCCAAGCACCACATGGAAACGCGGCACCCAGGTTTGCAGCTGATGCAGCTCGTCATCGTTTTTTCTCTCTCCCAGGTTCCCCACCCTGGAATGCTTCCCATGGCGTTCGCTCCAAAGAGCTTGTTACAAACATTTGCTCCTCCGAAAGCTCCCTCACAGGTACGGTGGGCAAGCCTGGCACCCGCTGCCCTGCAGAGCAGCATCCCCTCCACAGAGAAAAGGCTTTTAGACAGGGCTTTAATTTTTCTGTTCAAGAGTTTGGGCTAGCATGCAACAGACTTCAGATGCTAGAGTGAACAGCCACATTTAACTGAAGAGTATTTATACTAGCTCTTCAGACTCTTTCTGAATCAACTTTCATTGTCTAAATCTACTGAGCTTGCCAGGTGAATACATTGCAAGGATCACAAGCCAATGTAGAGCATTGCACTTGGTCCTACAAAGCCATGAACTATTTTCCCCTCTAATCTTCTTTCTGACTGATTCTGAAGGTACTTCAACCTGAACTATCTAATAGCCCGATCAGCCATTTCCTTTTCATTTTGTCTGCAGTTTTCATTCCTTCCTTGTGTTCTGCCCAATATTTACTCGTAGGAGAGTAATCTTATCTGAAAGATGAAGTTTCTGCTCTTCAAAGTAAATATGCAGCTTGGACTGCTAGTAAATTATCTGTAAAGTAGCTGATAAAGGAAAATCACTCCCAAGCAGTTCTGGCCTGATCCAGATCCGAAGCCAAGGTAAAGACCTGGGACTCCAGAAAGCAGCCAAGGAATTCGAACATTTGTGCTGTCTAACTGGAATATATGTCTGAAACAGTTGTTAGGCAAACTCACCCAGTGCTTCCCAAACCAAATCCACCACTGGCTTTTGTACATGCTTGCATGTCTGAAGTTTGACAGTTTTGCAAAATACGTTCGGGAAAAAACTCTCTAAGTGGCATTTAGGTTACAAACAGCTGAGAATTCACGGGGTAACAGGCATTCCTGAGCAGTGAGGGAGCCCTGTGCCCACCCAACCAGTCACTCACCCACCTAGTAGGGCCCAAGTACGGGGACTTGCTGAGCTTCAGTGGCTGGGTAAGCCTTTTGTGTAAGCCCTCTGAACAGGACAGCGTTTTTACCCACTTTGAATAGTTTGCTCCACTTTGGTGGATGTTCACAGGGCAAATTCTCCTAGAGGTGGACAGTCCAAAGGATGGGAATCTCAGACAGAAATTGTTAACACTCCACTTTTTTTTCCTCCCTAAGGTTTCAAACCTGGAGAAAACAGGTCTGCAGTGGGCTAGCAGCAGCCCCCCTAGTGCTCTCTGCTAGCTCTACCTCTTGCACATTTGCTGAACCCTGTAGTTACAGAAGGTTTCAGACACAGAGCCAGATTCTGCCATTGATTTCCCATGTTTTCCCTAGAGAGCAGCCTCATTGACTTCCAAGGTATTACCCACAAAGCAAACAACTGCTTCCACTCATCTGGCCCTCAATAGCCATGTTACGTGCTTGCTTTGCCCACACACTGCTCCGCAGAGACTATCACAAACCATGGAAAATTCCAAAATTTGCCTTTGGAATTCCTGTGTGTTTTGAACAGGGGAAGGGGCTGGGTCTGCATCCAGATTAAGTTTAGATTTGGTTTGTGGCTCGAAGCTGACCCAGGATTAGAGTTCATATTCATAATTGAGGAGTGGAAAACTCATGGATTCATCTGCTGAGGATTCTTACCAAAACAGCTGCTATCGTTGGATTTGGGGCACACATGAAGCAGAGCAGGACACAGAGTATCCCCTCAGCATCCACTGATTTCCATGGTATGACCAGAAGACCTTGCAGTCAAGCCCTAAAACCAGACTATGTGAGCCTTATGATTTTCTAATTCTTATGCTGAACAGTATCCACCGAAGCAGGTTTGCTTGTAGGGATCCAAGTCCTGGATATTCGAAAGATATTATGACTTCTAGCCTCCATGTGATACCTAGACTCTGCCTAGGACTAGGCTTTGTCCTAATCTAGCTGGGGGGAGTGGAATTCCACTGCTATGGCTTATGGAGGTGAGCAGTCTTGCTGCACTGGCCAGGGCACTGGGACAGGGCTAAGGGACTTGGGCCAGCTGGCAGATTCGTACCGTAAATATGCATTGCTACTTACTCTTTAAACTTGATTCTGCAGTAGCAGGGCTTAATAGAGGATGCTTATCATCAGAGTTTTTTGTTCACTTCTGGGAGACCTCCTTCCCCAACATCTTAAAACACTATGTCCAACAACACTCTCAAAAAGAAGATGGGATCTTCAAAACTACTGAGGGTGGCATCTCTCTTAGCTTACAGAAGAAACACACTTTTTGGCAGGAACAACACTACCTGTCCACAGACCAACAGAATCAGATGAAATATGCATCAGGTTCTCCTAGCTGATGTGCTCCAGCGTCACTAGAAACAAATCCGTTTGCTCTTTTATCAGTGCAGAACACAGCCCCAGTTTTCCATTCATTCCATTGCTGATCCAAAAGGGAAAGAAGCCAAACCTTTCACTTTTCCACTGTTGTTAAAGCACAAACATTTTATTTGGAGACTCTGAGAACGTAATTGTTTAAAATCTTAAATGAGATTCCTGTGCTGCCAAAGATATCCATTCAGAAACCACGAATCAGGCCACTAGAGATCTTAAGACCGGCATAAACATCATGAGACCTTAAGAAACAAGAAAATATGGATTTTCTTTCTTTCTTTTTTTCTGTTTATCTCTTTCCCTCTTTCTTTCTCTCTTCCTCTCTTTTCTCTCTCCTTGTCCCCCCCCCCCCTATTTGTCTCTCACTCTCCACCTCTATCTCTTCCTCCAGGATTAATATTTTAAAGCTTTTCTCTGAACCATTAGAAGTGGAGAAACTTGTTTTTCAGTGGAAGCTGAGGCTCAACTGTAACCACCTGACTCTAGGACATGAAGTTTTCAGAAAAACTCGAATATTGGGAGACTGCTAGTGCCATTACAAGAACCCGCCACATTGACCTGCCGTAGGAGCTCCGCATAACAGAGAGAACTAGCAAAGTTTCCGCTGGCATAGAAGCTCAGCTGCATGCCATTTATTTCACTTCTTTTTGGTTCATATCTGGTGACAGCAATTTCATAGCTACTTTTATTACTATTTATTGTCTGTATTAAAGTAACACCTATGGGCCCTGGTCAAACTCAGGATACTCGTACACGCTATGAGAAACAGCCATTAACCTCAGACGCTACAGTCTTAAAGGACAAGATGAACAAAGGGAGGAAGAAATTGGAGACTCTCTCTCCCTTCCCCCTTCACAGACAGGCACTGTGCGGCACGGTGGGATGGAGTGACTTTCCCACGCTATCTCAGGAAGTCTGTGGCAGAGCTCAAAACTGAACCTAGACGCTGATTTCCAGGTGACTGCCTTATTTGCAAAGCCTTCCTTTCAGCCAAAAGCCAAAGAAATGAGAGCAGTAACACCCAGATAACAACCTGAGGCGACCTGCCACCAGGTGAGCTGTCATCGGGCTCTGCTCTGCCTCTCCCCAGCCACTGCTTGTGCAGGGGAGGCACCCGGGGCGGTCGGGGTCCCTGTTGGGGCAAGGGGGGTCCTTGCTCAGGTGTCCCCGGGCGCCAAAGGGCATGTTTCTACAGCACAGACCCTGGCAGGTAAGCTGTGACCTGAGGGTGACTTCAGGACTTGTCCTGACACACAGCACGGGGAGGCACCACCGGCTGCCAATGCGCAGGATGAACTGCAGTGCTTGGTCACCCCCGTCCTCCCAAGGGCTCCCTGGACCGTCCGAGACGATGGCCGGCTGCTGGCTCTCAGGTGGCTTGTTTTGGTCCAGGAGGAAAGAAAAACATGAACAGCTTCGCTTACTGTAGCGTGGCGGGAACAAAGGAACAAAGTACACTATTCTTGAAAGTCAACACATTACGGAGAAATATCTCAGAGCTGGCAGGAATATTACTTCGATTAAAAAAAAATTGGTTTGCTGGTAAAGTAAAAACTGGTACAGTAGAAACTTCCTGTATTTTAAGGAATCCGTTTGACCTTATCAGCACACAGGCTGAGGCTGCTGAATTACCTTCCACATACCTGGAAAACTATCTAATGTAAATAAATGTTATGACTCCCAACTATATAATAATAGGTAATAAACTTAATGACTTTATGAAGGTTATTAAGAGAAACTGTATAAAATGTGTCAGGGTCCAGGTCCAGGTATTGTATGCTTTAATTTAAAGGAGTCTGTGGAAAACATAAACAGTGAAGTAACCTACTGGTTTTCTGGATAAGGTGATTTAAGGTTATGTCAAAAGAGAGTAAGCAGTGCTGTTGGGTTCAGAGGTCTTCTTTCCAGTGCATTGAAAATCATATATTGGTGGAGCTTGGGATCAAAAGGAGATTACAGAACTAAACCCCCTTTCTGGTGGGAGGTAAGAGGATGGGTAAGCACAAGCAAGCGACAGGTTTGCTTTTGCAAAGGAAGAGGATGGGATGGGCCTCCCCAGGAGGAGGGAAGGGTCAAGCCTTAGGAAGGGGCTAGAATCAGGTTTTCTGTTTTTTCTTTTCTCTGAAGTGGATCTGATTTAAGTCTGCAGGTCGTGCCTGCTACTGAAGAGCACCGTCACTGCCCCGGTGGGACTGAAGTCAGAGCGGCTGACGTAAAGAAGCCCAGCTGCCTGGAGTGATGTGGGCAATGCAGAAAGTGCCTCCAACTACAGCTGGCAGTGCCTGGGGCCCTGGGGGCCCTGGGGGCCCTGGGGGATGCCTCCCCCAGCACAGGGAGGGCTGGGGGTCAGGGTGCGGAAGAGGGGTTCAGAGAGCGCGTGGATCTGTCTGGGTCAGAGAGGTTATTTGTTTGCTAACTCTGGCAGCAACGGGGCTGTACTGAAAAATATTCCTCTTCTTGGTGCATCTCATGGGCCCAAGCGTGCTCCCTGCCACCCTGTGCCCCGACACGGACCTGCCCGTGCCGCGGCAGCGCCGGGGGCTGTGCTGCTCCCTGTCAACACGGCGGCTACGGCTGGGCCTCGGCGGCCGCACGGCTTCGCCCACTGCCCCTCTCCTCACCACCACCCAGGCACGAGCTACTGCCATCACCGGGCACACGGCTCTGTCTCTTGAAAGAAGAAAGAAGCTTTGCTGTTTACTTTGGAAGGCATTTACACCCCCTTTTGTTATTGCAGATCACACACAAAGGACAATCTTTGTCAGTTTTTCTCTGATCCCTGCTCAGATATTTTTCCAGGGCTGATACCAAACTTGCTGGCTGCAAATGTAGGTACCCTTTCCTTCCTGCTCTGCTCTCTCCTTTCCCATGGTTACCCAAGTAAAATAAGTCATTTACAACAGACTTTGTCTTTGCAGCATTGTTCAATTTCATAAGAGGACTCCTGTTTAAAGGCCAAATCATGCTGCTCTATGGAAATACTCCCTGGGCTTTGATAGGAGCTACAACAGTGTAATCCGGTTTTCCTGTGTAAATGGGCAGATACTTTAAAAGCCTGTTTTCATTCTCCTAGAAAGGCTCTGTAGGAGTGGGCATAGGCCAGCTGATGGAGGACAACACATCTCGCATGCACACATGAAGGAAAAGGTCTCTGATCCAGGACACCCTGAGCCTTATCTGAAGCGCACACAGCTCAAGGGTGGCTGCCCACCGACTGCGCCGGGCAGTGGTTCGGCCCCATACAGGGGTGTAAAGACGGAGGCTGCTTTTGTGGGCTTTTTTCCCTGTGCTGAAGGCGGCACTGCTCAGCTGGGCAGGCCTGGCAGGAATCGCCTCGAGGACCTGGTGCAGGACACGCACCACCCCAGGCTGAGCTCTGTGGGCACCAGCCCTGTGTTGTTTCACAGGTTTCAAAGACTGGGATGGTCCAGGAAAAAAATGAAAAACAAGTGCATCTGCAGCAATTTGATGATGTGTCCTAGACCTCCAGTATCACAGAGGCTTTGTCATTCTAGCTCCCCATTCAACAGGGGGTAATTACATCCTATACACCCACCCTTTCCCTTTCTGTCCTCACAGACCACTGACATTTCCCAGAGGAGCATTAGGCCAACGAAAGATGCCAGATAGCTGTCTGTCTCTTCTTTAACATTTACATTTTATTTAACAGATCTTTGAGGTGTCCCAATGATGGATAAGCATTGCTGTTCTTCAGACCAGACGGGCAGGTATAACCAGGGAAAAGCACAATTTCTGACCCAATGCCAAGGTGGAGGGTGAAGGCGGTGCTGGTTGGCCAAGGGCAGCTGTTGGAAGAGTTTGCAGCTCTACTGCAGCTGCTTGGGGCTCAATCTGCAGAATTCATTAGGTTCATTTAGCCTGCAGCTTCAGGGAGCTCCTAGGTCCTCCATGTGTATTAAGTAATGCATGATGGTACCAACAAACAACACTTTTTTCCAACTCCCATTGTCTAGGAACTGCCATTCTTTTCTGACACGGTCATTTGCACTCCCTTGGTTTCCTCACTTGCCATGTAGACCACAGCAAAACCATAAAGCCATCAGCCCGTGGGAACACTAACTGCAAGAAAAAGCTGTGGCAGCTCTGCTTTGCAATACCGGCTGCCACAGACATGCCACAGGCCTGAGCCCAGCATTTCTGAAAAACTGCCTCAGGCTTTGAGGTAGAGAATGACTACGCCGCTGCCAATAACTTCCCTCCATATATTTAATATTCTTCTGTTCAGGAGAAAAGGTTGCTTTGGAAGCTGGTCCTGGACCATGAAATCATCTGCCCACAGAAACTGTGGGCTATTTCAGCCCTTGTCACCCTCTAATACACACACACACACACAGAGGAATGAGGATATTAAAAAAAAAGTGCATCCTAAAGCCCCTGAAAGCACTAAATCAAAACACAACATTGCACAAGTAATTTTTCCTCTGGGAAAGGAAAAGCAAACCACATGCACCATATACTAATCATGAGATTTAATGTACTCCTGGAATCATGTACAGCTCCTGGGAAGATAAAAGCAGTATAATAAAAAAAACCCCAAACTATAGATAGTGGAACAGCCTGAACAGCACTGTTCACTAAATTCACAGAGCCATTTCCATTAAGCTGAAGTAGAGGATGGGTGAGATGCACAGAGAGGCATTTCTGGTGGGTTTGTTTTTTTTTTCTCCAGAGTGGAATCAAACCTTTGGTGCACAGGAAAAGCTAAATAAGAGGGCTGTGGAGGGCATGGATGAGAAGCAAGTCTCACACATACACACACACACACACACACAGAGAAAAACACATGTTCTTTGAAGCAGAGGTTAAAATAAAAAATCCCACGGGGCTCGCGACCCCCCCTGAGGCTCAGTGTAGCGTGGGCACTGGCAGGACGGAGGGCTCGGGGATGACAGCTTCCTGCTCCACCAAGGCAACAGGATGAGAGTCCATCATGGCCCTGTGCATGCCCCACGCTCTGATAATGTCACTGCTGCTGCCGCTGAGCCCTCCCATTTCCTTCGGCGACCAAACACCTCTGCTTCCTCTTGATTCTCCCAACAGATATTTGGCGACTGAGCTTCTCAATTTCCTCATGAGAGATGAAGAAAAGTCTAGGTTTTTCCCAGTTGCGCAAATCCCCCCGATTATAACCTTGGCATGCATCAAGAAATGTTTTCCTCCTTTATCAGCAAAACCTTTGCACAAGCCTCCCCTGACTCCTGAGCTGGCAAGAAAGACACTGTGGGATTTACCTTGGCTCAAGAGAGGGCACAGCATGCTACGGGCCAGTGCAGCCTCATCAGCGACTAAATGCAAGCAGCAGGAGGACATTTCTTGGTATTTACCCCAGTCACAGTCTTGATGGCTCAGTGGCAATTCATTGTGTCCCACCTTCACTCACCTCTGCTCCTTTCTCCAAAATGGTTGGACAGCAGAGACATTGCCAAGGCCTTTGCCATACCAAACCTAGAGCGCTACACCAATAAAGACGCTTGCGCAGTGAAGGACAAGTGTGATATTTTTTCTCCCCAAAGTTAGACAAGGTATTGGTGGCAATCTGCTAGTAGAAATCACTGTAACTCATCAGCGCTTCCCTTCAGCTTCGGAGATCTTGCAGTCCTTGTGCAAGGAAATAGTTCAGCGTCTCATTTCCCTCTCTTTCCGGGCAGTGACGGGCATGTCAGCTCGCTAACCGGTGCTCTGTTTTCAGCGTGCTCACCTTTGGTATAGGATTCAGCCTTCAGGGATGTGACTCTGCTACGACAACGGTGTTACTGGGTTAGGCACCAGCGGTTTTCTTTTTGGCCCCTCGCTGTGTCGCAGAGTGAGAGAAGGACTCCACTTTATGAATAGCAAGGACAGGATGCTGTGCAGTTTTTAGCCTTTTGTGTATTGAATCCATGCTCTACACAATGGCATGTTTCAGAGCTAACAGTCCCTCAGGAGGAAAACACACCGGAGGAAGCATTTCCTGCTGTGGACAGTTGACAGCTGGTGTTGAAAAAGGCTTTTGGAGTGATGGAGAGGAGGCTATTTTGGGGAAGTTTTGGTAACATTATTTTACTCTTCTTGTCAACAGCATCAGTGGTTAGCATGACACAAGTACAGTGACAGATCAAAGGGAAAAGATGATGGTGGTTAAGGGCCTCAGGTCAGTATGTGTGTCCCACCATGCAAACACAGGTATCTCCACTCAACTCTTGTCATCCTCAGATAGGGCTGGATGTCCCTCACCTGACAATCACGTTTTCTGAGCAAGCACAGAGATGCCACAAATCCTCATGTATATAACACCATGTATGGACTATTTCTCTGGAGAGCTGTGATAGCCAGGGGGGTTGCAGTGACAACGCAGAAGAAAGAGTAGGGGGTGCAGTCAAGCTATGTCAGTGGTTCAGTCAGGTCTTAGCAGAGCAGGGGTTCCATGGGGCATCTTTTCTGCAATGAGGCAAGGACAAGTGGGAACATAAGGGTTAAGATTAGGACAATTCTGGTGAAGTTCTGAAAAGACAGGACCATTTCAGTGGGCAGTGGGGGTCTGAGAGGAAGAAACAAAGAAGGCGAGTCAAAGAAACTCGTCTGCTGGGCTCCGAGGCCAGCAGAATTGCCACAGCCAGGGTCGCGGGGGCCAGTCAGCTGGGAAATCTGAGACATGTAAAAAGAAATACTAATTTCTGCTAACTGGTAGCAAAACATTTTATTACACTGAGCAAACCAAAAGGGAATGCATCTAGTGCAATTACATATTTCTAGCCAGTCACTACCTCCACAAAACCCTTGGCACAGCTTAGCCTGGCAGTAACATCACTTGTTTTTGGGAGAAGAAATTTGAAATAAAAGTGATATAAATACAAAAAAAAATCAGTTTGGACAATCATACAGTTTCCATGAGTGGCACTGGATGAAACAATTTTTAACAGAAGAGTTTAAATCAGAAAAATATCTATTTTAATTGACCAAATATTTTGGTGAATTCCCATCAAATTCATTGAACTACTTCAACCAGAAAGGGCTGAGAAGACAATGGTTAACCATCGAAATATTTAACTTCAAGATTCTCAAACAGAAATATTTGGTTTTCCACTTTGAAACTGAGTGTAGCTTTCCAAAATATATCTCTGTGTAAATATATCTTTAAGATTAAGGCGGGTGGGCAAGTGTTTATCTCTGAAGTCATTTATTTGCAGTTTGGGGCAGCTTTACCGGAGATGCAAAAGGAGGTTGCAGAGCTCCTGCTCAAACTGCCTGGCATGTCACGCACCACATATTACAGGACAGCTGCACAGTCTTCTTTTGTCCATCCATCCGCTGGCATCGTGACTGTCATCACTTCTCATAGCTTCAGCTGACACAATGAACTTGACAACACAGATGAACTTGTCCTTTGTGTTGCTGCTTGGTCCATGACTACTCCAGCATGTTAGACTACCCTTCCCCACGTATATCATTTCCCTGTAGAGCTATTGCTGAGGCAAGGCTCGTTGCCTTTTCTCCTTTTCTTCGTAACACTTCCTTTATAATAAAGGGCTATGCAGCCTTGGGGAAAAAAAAAAATCAGCAAGCTGAATGTTTACTTAATTGTTGGTCAAGATTTGGCTCCCGTGGAAATGTTGGCTGAAGGCAACGCTGTAAAGCGTAGTCCCTTCTCCGAGAGTGCCAGAAAACCAAGGGACAGGTGGCAGTTCTTGAACAATAGTCAATTACACTTTTTAGGCAAATATTTGCTCATGTGTCCAGACAATAATGTCTTGTGGAAATGTGTTTGCACAATGTCCTTGACAAAGACTCGTCTGTTAACCTGGACGCAATCGGGTACAGCTCTGGAACAGTGTTTAACACACGAACTTCTCAGTGCAAGCACAACAAAACATCATGCATCCAATTCTGAACAAAACAATCACCCCAAATTACCTTCACATGGTAATGGGTAATTTTGAAGGTAATACCTTCAAATCTTGAAGAGGGTTTACTTTTAACCTATAAAAGCATCCACCACGAATGCATGTGCTGGGATCTGTGACTCAGTTCCTACAATTTCAGTGTGCTTCCAGTATAGCCTTGGCCAGGTCACTCAAGAATGGATTTTCAAAAGCACCTGTGGGGTGCTGCCATTGTGCCTTGCCGTGCTGCTGCAAGCGAGCTTTGCCCATGCTCAGCGCTGCTGGGGCCCCGGCGGTTGTCCCAACACGGCGCTGCCTCCAAGCTCACACGCTGAGACCCTGGGGAGTAGCTGGCTTTGCTTGGCACCATGCTGATCATGCACACACGGCTTCCCGCTGCCCCATGCCCGGGCATGGGATGAGTCTGCCTGAGAGCTATTGAGGATCATCCTTGTTCCTCCTCAACCTGGACATGGGTGGAAACTCTGAAGCAGGAGCCCCCATCACAGCTCAGCAGCATCTTCCCATGAGGAGCCAGTGCCCTTGATGTCAGCCCTCTCCTGGGGACAGCGGGGACAGCAGACCCTCATTTTCAGGGCACAGAGGGAGTTCTGTGTGGTATATGGTATATGACAGTGTACCGCTGCATTGCTAGCGCTCATAGTAAATAATAGTACTATGCCAATGATAGTTTACCCCAATAGTGCCCAAACTTGGAGTGGGGCCTGCTGAGGAGGGGTTGTGGACTAGAGCTAGACAAAGTTCAGCCGAATTTTCTATACTTCTCTCTGGTTTTGGGGTCACACAAAATGAATGGTCTGTAATGGGGGTTCCAGCCAGAAGCACTTGGGAATTGTTAGTTTAGTCCTTTGGGTTGTAAATAATCCTTCACAAGCTGCTCCTCTTCCCTCCCGTGAATTCCTTAATGTGTACCAGTATTTTCTGAATGTTTTGGCTGAAAACATTCCAGCCTCCGCTTTGCACACCACATGTTCACCTCATCTTAATGGTGATTCAGTATCCACGAGGTGTGTGAGTCACCTCAGGGATGTGGGATTGTTTCTTATTCCCTGACTGACGGGTGGGCACTTATACAGGGGAAAACATAATATTTGCTATAGACGGTAAACAAATAAAGGAACTAAAGAGCAACAAACACAGTAGTGGCTGAAAGTTTGGCAGAAATACACATTTGGGCTAACACTGATGAAAGTGACAGAATTCTTGTAGTTCTGGCTGGATATTAATGAAAAATTAAGAAATTGTTCTTCTGGTGTGAAGTTCATTACAGGAGTAGCTGGATGAAATCATGTGGCTTCTGCTAATGAAGGAGGTCAGGCAGGATAAGCAACTAGTCCCTGCTGACCTCAAAACTGAATCCAGGAGTCACAGCAAACTAACCTTGCCTTGTTTGTCCATAAAAAATATTCCTGGGCCAATTGTTTAGGTTTTGCCCCTCTTGATGAATGATAAAAAAAATCCCAAATTCCTGCTGCACCATTCCCGATGGTGAAATCATGCTCGTAACCATTTTATTGTGATCATTATCTTATACCTCTTTCCCTCCCCAAGCTTATTTTTTTTCTTCATCATTTCAATGCCTGTTTTTCTACAGGCTTTAAAAGCTCAAGCTTTTAGAACACCTTTCATGTGCTAGAAGAAACTTTACCCTTCTGGGAAGCTAAGCTCAGGTTTACATCACGAGGACCACAGAAAGAGACATTTAAGGAACAACAGTTATGATGGATTGCGTTGAAAGCCTTACTCAGTTATTATAATGCTTCCTATTTCCTTTCTTTTCAGTTCTTCATGAGCTATAAAGCAATGCCTCAACTGGAGGCACCTTTTGCTCTCTCATAAATGTCCCTGTTTTGACCACCAATGCATATAACTGAAGAAGGGTCTAATAAGTAGGTAAGTATCAAACACCAGGACACGTTTAAATTGCACTCAGAATATTTCTTGGGGTAGTGGGAGAGTGACAAAAACTGCTGAAATGGCTCAAGACCACAGAGTTCAGCACAGGTCTGTAAGCTTTCATGCACCGAATCCACGGCATCGTGAAGGAAATCCTCCCAGAAGTTGTTGTTCTGCCCCCCAGTATGCTACTGGCATGTGTGTTGATGAAAAAAAATCATCTATTCAGAAGAGAAACAAATCACGCCTTGAACAACCATACTCAATGGTTTCTGAAGAAGTAACTAAAATATATGCTCTCTTAATTACCGCTCTCCAGAGACATATTTAAGAGCATGATTACAAAAATCAGGGCATATACAAAGGCAAAAAATATTCATTCCCCTGGGCCAAAAGCTACTTTCAGTTACACCCAAGAAACCACATTAAAGCCTCCTGCCTGCGAGGTGCCAAGCCATCCTCAAAGCACTGAATCCCATTTGCTGCCATTGACATCAGCGAGCGCGGCAGGCTCCCACGGCTCCCCGTGGCAGCTCAGCACTTGCCGGATGAAGCACCCGTGCCCTGGTACGGCAACGCACTGGCACACGTGTCGACTTCTGCACCCACGGCCGGCCCTGCCAGGGTCGGGAAGAGCTGGACTCGTGATTACGGGCTGCGGGGAAACAGTTCCTGCAGCAGAGCTAGACTCAATCCAGTGCCTATTTTGGCGCTGGAGGTTAGCTCCTGTCCCCCTGGGGATGATTAGTTTTGGTAATTAGCTTTGCTTTTTCTGTAATTTCTGGGCAATGATGCTGTTAACGAAAGCGAGCGAAGGAGAAGCGGGGCTGGAGTCGGAGCGGGCTGGCACAGCTGCAGACAGCTGAGCACCTCTCTGCGTCCTGACCCGAAACCACACGGCTCCTCCAGACCCTGGCGCCTCTTGAGCGGAGGCTGACAAACATGCACGGTCCTGCCAAACCCCAGGATGGGCCTGAAATGTGCTCCAAAGCGGGTCTCCGGCAGAGAGGCGATTGCTCTAACCCACCGCTCCATCTAGTGTCAGCACATTTTAGAACACTCAGTTCCCCCATGACCACGAGTTTTGCTCCGAAGCATCCTAAATACATACCCTTCACACAGCGCATTTCTACAACCAGGGTCTGCTTTGCAAAGTCTTTTTATTGTCGCTGTTGTTGTTGTTTGTTTGGGGTTTTTTGTTCCAGGGTCTCCTGAGTTTACAAAAGGCAGCAAACTGCTGCCCTCCAGAAGGGCTGCGGGTGAACCCAGCCCAGAGCAGTCCTCTCCTCTGAGACTGTTGCCACTTTACTATTTCAGTAGTAGTTCTGCTGTAACGGTGCACGGCAATTTGTACACCACCAAACAGACCAGCTTCCTACCCAAAGACATCAGTAGCAAAAGTGTATTGCTAAGCACAGCAAAAGGAGTGGGTAATGAAATAAGCAGAACGCATAGATCGTACTTTGCACTGTTAAAATAGGGCAATGCTCAGGGACAGTAATGTGCTCAACTGACGCCTCCAAGCTTATGTATTTAGAAGAACATCTGCATTGCAAGGACCTCGCCTTCTCCGGGTCTAGCACGTGGGAAATACATGGGTAAGTTCAGGGGTAAGTACAGTCTTCAGACTGCCTTTCACCCTTCTGTTTTTAATCATGCTTTAGTGGCAGTAACACGCAGAGGAAAAAGCAGCATCTTTCTGGCTGCTAGCAGTAGGAATGGCTGTATGCTAACCTCTGGTCCAAAAAATTGGAAGCACACGTGAATCAGATGTCTATCTTTCAGGAGACACCAGCATTTGCAAAACAAAAGATCTTCTTGCAAGAAGTGTCGCTGCTGAACTTGCTAACGAATAGCATTTGCTTGGGCAGTTGTGGGACCCAATAGTCCTCGGAGGCTGCTGAGCTGCCCAGGAAGGTGATCTGCTTTGACAAGGCGCTCCCTTCATTTTTAAATATACTGAGACAGCACTTTCAGCCTTGGAGTTCTGCTGTCTTTAGAAACCCTTCATCTGCACACTTGAACGTCTTTTCATTTATAGAGCTATGATCCTATCATTTTCTTTAATGAAAAGAAAAATCCCAGCTATTCAGGTGATAGCTCTATTACAGATGTTAATGAATACGAAAAGTCTATTATCTTGGAATGGGGATAGTTTTTCAGGCTAAAAACTATTGCTTCACTGACAGATAAAAAGCTTTCTTCAATCTGTTATAAAAATTGCAAGGAAAAATAATCTCACCAAAAGTTATTTTCATTAGTTTTATTCTTTTATTCATGAAAATATTTCTATAATTGTCATTATGTAGAAACATTTGTGTTCAAAAAAACCTTAAAATGTGGCCTAAATTACCAGACAGACTCTATTCATAGGTTTATGGGCTGTGTTGCTCAAATGAAAAAATAATTAACTTCTCAGTAAAAATCCTAATGATGTCAATTTTACTACAGCAGATAATGTCAGCATACAAGAAGCCTGACTCCAATATTGTGTATTTGTTTTTCTCATTGCCTTAAAAATAAACCACAGGATGCTGGGGGGGGGGGTATTTTCATCCTACCAAAAGACATCCCCTCCTGCTATGTGCTCTCAGCAGGTGGCAAATCGTTTTTCACTGGTTTTGTTGCCCATAACCTAGAGCCCCATTAGGGTCTGCCCCGGGGAGGTGGTGGCTGCACATTCCGGAGGGGCCATCCCTGGGTTACGGGGGACAAGGCACGGGGACCACAGTGGAGGGCCCTGGTGACATTTTTCACAGATGGAAAAATATTCAGGGCACCGAGCGGTTCGCTTTTGGTGAATCCTAGTGCCATCTTTTGGGGGAAATAGGAATATGCCTTGACCGGCGAACGTGCCCTGACACATTTGAGGAGAGCAGCTCCAGTTATTCCGCTGCCGCCCCGGCTCCCGGGGGAGCGGGACGTTGCTGGGGCTGATGCGTGTGCAGGGCCGGGCTGGAGGTGCAGGTTCTCCTGGGTCCCTTGGTATCACAGCACCTTGAGGAGACAAACCAGGGCTGACTTTCTTGAGCAGGACCGTGTCCCAGGCCAAGTAGGACAGTGTGGCATTCAGCAATGGCTCCTGGGGGCCCTGGCCAGCACTGCAGCAGGGGGTGCTGAGCACTGGGCTGGGGGCCGCTTGTCCCTGGGGTGAGCACACTGTCACCCACGCCACAGGGACCTGCTGAGGGGACGGGAAACGTGCAGGCTCTTGCCAGAAGGAGCAGCAGGATTGCACCTGTGGTGCGGTACAGCAGCAGCGTAAAGTCAGGCCAGGGCAGCAGAGCAGGGGCAGCACGGTCTGCGGTACCTTCCCAGCCCACACTGCCTTCATCTCCCACTCTCACACACCTCCGTCTCTCCTTCAGCTGCCCTGGGGGGACCAGGCTCAGCACCACAGCCTACTCCAGGCTGGGGCGAGGGGCGTAGCCCAGACCTTCAAACAGAAACTTCAGGGAGCATCTGAAATACAGAGGTTATCCAAAATGTCCTGTGCCTTCAGCTCTCCCCGGCCACCCAGCTGTAGCCCAGGAGAGGAAAGTGATGAGGGGAGAAGGCGAAGAGACTGAATATGATGGTTATAAACCACGTGGCAAAACCCTGCAGATCACTCAACACTAGAGAGCACTGGTGTGGGAATGAGGAGGTCATGGGGAGACTTCACCAGGGAGCATCAGGGGCACGGAAACTACACACACGCGCACGCACGCTCGCACACACTCTCCTGCTGGCACCTGAGGGAAGCCCTGACCCATGGCTGAGGGTGCCCAGCCCTCCCTCTGTGGCTACGGGGAGAGGGGGGACGGGGCAGGGGGACACACACAGGGCTGCTCGGCAGATCACTGCCTGCAACAGCCCCAGCCCCACAGGTTCATGCCCCAAGAAGAACCCCACCATAGGAAGAGCACAGTGGCCCTGCAGGACGAGACTTGGCGTCCCTCTGCCCCAGCACCCCTTGGCATAGGTTGCGCTGGCAGCCTACGAAGCTTTTGTCCACAGCCCAGAGATGCCGAACGCCGAGCTGCCGGCATGGCCATGGCAGTGGGTTTGGTCCCAGCCTGGCAGCCCGCCTTGTCCACTGCTCTGCAGGAGCACAGCCAGAGGAGCTCTGCCCCAGTGGTCTGGCCCGGGCACGCTGCCACCGGTTACACGTGGGTTTCAAATTAATTTACCAGTTCCTGTGTTTTTTAAAACAGATTTTTTTGTTTTTCTTGCTGAAGAGAAAAATGCCCGGTGCCTTGCACACCCACAGCTCTGTGAGCAACCTTGCCTGTAGGGACTGATCAGTCGGGGTGTCCAGCTGCCACTGGAGCCATGGCTTCTGGATCTCAAAGCCTGAGCTAAATGAGAGGAGTAGTTGCAGGAGCTGACTCAGTCACTGTGCAACATGAGGGAGGGTCAAAGTGGAGACATGAGGTATTTGGAGGCTAAGCCCAGCGTGCACTCCTGTACTTACTT
This sequence comes from Mycteria americana, assembly GCF_035582795.1. Lineage (NCBI taxonomy): Eukaryota > Metazoa > Chordata > Aves > Ciconiiformes > Ciconiidae > Mycteria > Mycteria americana. The sequence continues at coordinate 121,979,492 of NC_134365.1, forward strand.
CAACAGTCAAGCAAACCATACCACTCCTAGAAAATGCTCAGGTCACCTCTTCCTATAGGAGGTACAGGGGACTAAGCCTGAGAGTCTCCAGGAGCCTAATTATAAGGCTAATTGCATAAACCATGCACAGCCCAGCAGGTGTATGGGAGCACTGCTCCTTCCCTGGAGGCCTGTCAATTCTCCATATGGTTCACCATGAACCACAACCCTGCCCAGATCACTTGGTGGTCAGACAATGCCACAAGCACCCAAGTGCCTCATATTACATTATTGTTCAGGAAACTTGTTAGCGCCTTCACAGTCTGTGAGAGTGCTTCTCCCTACAGATGCTCGATAGCCTTGAAATAGGCGACTGCCCAAACACTTGTTGGCTGCTACTACCCTGAAGGCTGTAAGAGGCCCCAGCAGCTCCACAGAACGGGTTAGAAAATGCATGGGCATCTTTCGTTGAGGTCCAAGAGCCCTAAGGCCTGTATTTTCATCAGTGTGGGAGAGCTTGCCTGGGGAGAGAAGGTCACATTTGCACATCAACATGCAGGTGTCAGACCAAGACTGTAGACTTCATAGTCAAGGGTACTCAAACACAATCCCAAATCTACATCATCGTCCAGCTCTTTTTGTTTTCAAGACCACCCCAAGCCCCACCATGGGGACATAAAGCTATCAATCACAGTTTTGAAAAGTGCTTTGGCGAACTATTTTTTCTTTAACAGTGAACATTTTGTATGGTGGCATTTTACACCCAATGGCTGCCTTTGCTGGAGGGTGGGTCATCTCCAGCTTCAAGGGCACTCAGCTTCAAGTCCTTCCGAACAAACACGACTTTGTTAAATGACAAAGCACCAGGGAAGGATTTCTGGAATGTCTGAGGGACACAAATCCCATCGCAAGCAAGCCTATCAGATTTGAGAGCCTAAGCTACTTTGGGTCTTCTGGAAACCTTATCATCAGTCAACTAACTACATTTTGCCAGGTATTCTGACTAAATAAAGCTGCTCTACCTCTTCCAATTTCTCTACTTTTACATTGTATTGTGCCAAAATTGAAGAAAAAAAAGGCATGTTAGACCCCAATAACTCTCCATAACATATTTACAGTAAAACCCACCAGACATTTTTGAGAAATAGATGACTGAGCCACAAACCAAACGTCTCAGCTTTTAGCCAAAGTAGGGAAATGGAAATGCAACAGTAAGTAGGAGCACCTACCATGTCTCAGGTCAAGAGCTCTTCCAGTACCTACAGTGGAACATCAAAAATGTTAAAGTAGTGACTGGTTTCCCACCTCATAGAATGCCATGCTAAAACCTTTCACTGTGATCTGCATCGATTAGGAAAAGGAGAGCATATTGGATTTGGCACATAGTGGGAGACACACTGTATGCATAAAACTCTACTGTTTTTTGGTATACAATTAGAATAACAAGAGTGAACAAAGCCACTTACAGAGTGCTAAGCCAGCATTTTATACAGCTTATGACAAAACAACAGAGATGTATCGTCTGATGCTTTTATACAGTCTGAAATGATTTATTATATACTATACATTTAGCATTGCAATACATTTAATTGTTGAGGTAAGTGGTTAAAGAAATGAAAAATGCTAGTTAGCTCATTTTGCATAACACTCATCAGTGATTGGAACTGGATATTACATTCCCAGTGCAAATTACCAGCATTGGCAAGGCTATTTTACAGCTGTTCAGTGTGCAGGCTGCATTGTAATGAAGTCGTGACATGAAATGTTTGTGGAAATTATAATGAAATGTTAGCTGAAAATATACTAAAGTGGTAAGTGTAGAAAGAGAAATGAAGTATAACATTTACAAACTCCATCGTCTCCTCAGCTGAGGCGGGTTCAGCTCTTACATTAGCCCAGATGTGCTAACCTGCCTCCTACCAAATCACACATCACGGTTCTTCTCCAGTGTCTCCTTTGGGCTCAGTACTTTGAATTAAACCTGACCTTATCTTCTCTTTAAGCCTTTTTTGGTTGTCTTGAACCTCTAAATTCACTAGGGTCTATGGTCTCCTTTTCTTCCACTTTCACCTCTCTTTCTGTTAACCTCTTGATATCCAGTTACTGTTTCCTTCCCCACATCCCTCAGATCCATCTTTCACTTTCCATGCCTATATAGGAAAATAACCTGTTTGGGTTTCGCCAGGTATTGAAGCCTCCCTGGCATCCCCTGATCACAAGCAATTCCTCTTTCTCTAAGGGGGAGGGGAGGCTGAGCTAAGTCAACCTCCTTGGTTGCTGCCTTCACATTGTCAGGCCATGTTTTGATCCTCTGGTTGGCTCTCTGTTTACTGACAACTCAGATCTGATCTCATGTCAACATCATCAAATCAGGTCTAACACTTGGCACTGAGTAATCCTTGCAAGAATATCCTAAAGGTCCACTTATACCCCCTTCCATAAATTGCTAATAAAAGGGGCAGTGTCATGACACTTTACTACCCCCTCTGACAGCACTTCATAACTCTTTTTCTTCTTCTTTCCCTCTTGATTTTGGCCTCCTTGTCCTATTTTTCCTTCCCCTTTCCAAGCCCAACTGATAACAGCTCTGGTTGCCATTTCCATGCATCATTGGTTGTATGCCCCCTTTCCTGCCACCTCCTTCACTTTAATCTTCCAGGAACAGCCAAGGTAACAACCTTTATTTTCACACCTGTTCTGAGAATCAAGCCCTGATCTGCTCCAACGGCTGTGTGCCACTTGCTTTAGTCCTAATTCTCTGTCTTTTTCTTGGAGACTCATGGTGGGAGGTTTACAACTTGCTTACAACCATACAGAGCCAATTCCAACTTTTCCACAGTCATAACCAGCAGTCATTCAGGGAAACAGCAGAAACTTCAGTCCCTTGGGGAGCCAGGCTGTGAGCTGTCTATCTGTGTCAGGATATGAGCCCATCGTAATGTCCAAGCACCTTCTACGTGTTTCCTGGATTTATCCTCAGAGCATGTTAGAAGAAAAAAACAATCCCACCCTCCCTCCTTGAAGAAAGAGCTGAAATGGAAGATGTTCAGCTAGTCTTGGTAAAAAATACAGCCTCTTCCAGCATTTATTAGTCTCGTGTATTTAAAGATATGAGCACTTCAAACCGACATCTGTTAGTCATGATCTGTATTTACCATATCCAGCACAATAGGATCCGACTCATGGCTGGGTCATCTGAATGCCATTCTCATCCCAGGAAACTGAAATATATTGATGTACCAGACTAGTGTTTCTGGGAACTAGACAGCATGGGGTGATTTTTCAACCATAAAACAAATGAATATTTTGACTTTCGCTTTTTTTTCTTCCCCTCGTATTTTGTCTGCAGTAATGCAGGGGAACATACCCCTCCCCAACCCGCAAGGGAAAAGGAACATTATTTTTAAAATTGACCATTTCAGTGGTCGGTGCTGCTGCAGATGTGCTGGGGAGCTTCACGAGCCCTCCAGCTCTTCTCCAGGAGGGTGCAGGAAGATAGTCTTTGAAGCCCTATATCATTCCTGGCAGTCCTGCGCTCATGTCTCAGGTGGCCAAGGGGTCTACATGGGTGGTTTGCTGATACAAACTGGTAATTAGTGTTGCAAAAATGTATGAAAGAATAGAGTGAAAAACATGTCTAAAACTTAAAACTTGTCTTTCATATCCTCTTAGGAAAGCTTTGAAGCCTAAAAGGACCATGGCAGTCATGTAGCCCAAGTGCCTGTGCCTGTTTTAAGAGCCCTGTATCCATTTTCTGCAGAGCAGCTTTCAAGTTTCCAGTGGAGAAGAATGACACCTTTATCATGAAGAAAATTGGAAATGTATAGGCACTTTTTTTGGCAACGTTACTCATGATTATCTAGTACTAAGCAGCAATACACTGCTGGATGCTCGTGGATGTGCATTTTCTGCTTGAAGCAGCTTTCAGCCTGGCCAGGACACAGACAGAACAAGGCCAAAATAAACACTGCACAGTTGGGCGAGAGGAGCTGGTGGAATTAGTGCAGCAAGTTCACAACAACAGTTTGGAAAAACCTTCCTAGTGGTCTGTTGGTTGAGAGATCTGAGTAAGGGAGGTTTTTCAGTTCATGAGAAAGAAACTGCTCCAAACAAAGAAGAACATGGAAGTCCATTCAGAGCTGAAGGGTTGAAGGGTTTTAGCTGCTCAAGGAAGACCTTTCAGCCAGGTGAGGCTACAAGCACATTAACTGCTTGACTGGGGAGAGAGGCATAAACTCCAGTAGGAAGGAGGTGGCAGTCAGGGAAGTCACAGATGGAAATGGTTTAGACAGCAGGAGACATTAGGCCTGCTCATGTGCAGAGACAGCAAAAAAAAAAAAAAAAAAAAAAGGGCCCATTAACAATTATCAGAGAAGAAGAGGGATAGGTTTGTGAAGTGGAATACGTCTAAGCTTGGCTAACATCCAGTCAAAGGGAGCGTGATAACAAACTACAAATATTTGGAAAGCTGTAAACATTGAGGCAGGCTAGCAACTCTGGAGTGTGATGCATGGGGAGTGTAATCAGAAGAAATTGCAAAATACAAAACCAGCAGGAAAACAATAAAGAACCTCTTTGATAATGAGATGTATTAACCTCTGTGTTAAGGGAATGGGTGGAAATACCCTGGAGTTGAGACTTTTTCAAATGAGAAGAGGGTTAAGGAAACATCACTAAGTATACAATAGAAAATAGTTCTGTAATAGTGAGGGGGACAGATGGGGTTTCCCAAGGAGACTTTCTCACTAATTCTTCTAGGATTGTGCATAGAAAATTATTCTGCCCCTTATTCTTTTATGAAATATATATGGCCTCAGATTCTGGTACACAACCCAAGAAATTTTCTGAGCCTGGTTTTGAGAAGTCCTCACTCCAGTGATTTAAAAGTACATCTCGGCAATTCCTAGCCTAAGCACCCGGGCTGTTTTATTTAGTTTTCTCGAAAAATATGTGCCTTTTTAAACAATGATGGCCATTACATTTTGAAACAATTTTCCACATTCCAGTTGGCCTAATATACTCATTAACCAGCTCACCAAGTGGTCCCCCTTCTTCAAGCAAGGCCCTCACTGGGTCGTGCATCTGATGTAGTCTCAGCTGCCAGTGCTTCGAAGGAACGGTCACGCCGCCCAAGGGGCAGCAGTGGAGCCAAGCCACTTCGGAGGGTGCAGCTGAAGCCTGGAAACAAGCAGGGAGCCAGGACAGCCTTCTGAGCAGCCTCATGTGCTTTCTGAAAATGGTGTGGCTTACACAGACTTAGTTTTCATGTTTTCTCTTGCTAAGATCCTGGTGTGACCCACCCGCGTGGTCTGCACAGGGGTCAAGACATAACCAGATGGTCAGAGGCATGAGGGAGTGTATAGCTGAGAGCTTCATTCCTCGACCAGGTGTGTGTACATGCAGTCCTCATTATGGCAGGAGGGGCATTGTGCTAATCAACCAAGGGGGAGGCTTCATGGACTCCTTAGCCCTTGCCTCCCCCAGTGTAATGGCAAGTGCTGGAGGGTGGCCTCCTCTGAAGCCTAAGGGCTTTGAGCTCTTAGCCAAGCTCTGATGAGGAAAGGCTCTCTGAACAGCCCAGCACAGCGAGAGATGTGACAACTCCAGTGAGGACACAAAAGAAACTCCAGGACACAGAAGAAATATCTTTAGCAAGAAAGCACAAGGGAGCTCTCATTTTTCCACCAAGTGTTGCTGCCACATAACTGGGTTACTTGTCACTCATGATGGCTTGTCTTGCTGATGGTCAGCAAGGTCCCAGCCAAGCCCAAGGACTAGCCACAGTCCGCTGTGAGCCTCCATGGTAGCACCTAATCTCCTTAACGTAGGTCCCAAAGGCAGGCAGGATCTGCTGTGAAGATATCCGAAGGCTCCCTCCACTGACCAGGTAGGGAACTAAGCACTTGTGTGGCATCAGGATTGCTTCAGGAGGCAGTTAAAATTCAGGCATGAGTTAACTGAATCCTTTGGATGGTTGAGGTGCCATTCTGCCTTACCAGCGATTTAGGTAAGCAGAGACTATTCTCAGCGCCATTCCCCTGATATGACCAGAACTTGAGAAGATGGCACAGAAAAAGCCATTATTCATACAATATGAGGTAGAGTGGTTTTTTAACCTTTCTTTAATGCATCTGTAATTAAAAAACTATTTTAGAATTAGATCTTAGCTGGTGTAAGAAACAGTCTGAGCAAGAAGAGTTTGCAGAAGAAAGTCTAAATCACTGATGATCCCTGTGTTTCTGTGGGCAGTTTAAAAAGCATGGGGTGTTTGAGGTACCCAACGTGGACTCCTCTGAAGGTGGAAAGTGTGGGGAATGAAGGAGTTGATTACAGTTGGTGCTGTGCTGTCCTAACCTCTGTCGATCTTCCCTTAAGACTCACAATACAAATGTTGTAAAATACATCTTTCAAAGGCATTTTTTATATACTCACTAAAACCAATTTAATATCAAGGGAAATATCTTGGTTGAGAATGGTGAAATTTGAGCTTCCTAGTTTTACTTTTAAAACTTTTCTCACCGTCACTTCCCATGTTACAGTGTAGCTTCTCAGACAGATGTGTTTTTCTTGGTGAAAGATAAGCACATGTGTATATCTCTCAGTTTCAGGAAAAACAGAGCTTCTACTTTCAGAGCAGTCCTCAGAGTGCTGTAATAAGGTATGAGACTTGACTGATAACTGACTTTAAAAGAAATTCTAATTTAAACAAAGGGCCAAAGTTATCAACATGACCATCTTCTAGACGCATGGACTCATCAGGGCCATGTTGTCCATGCATCCAAGTGCTTAAATGGCAAACAGACGGCATGTTCAGCCGAGGTCTTGCAGTCTGGCTGAGCCTCGCGTGAATGCCTCTCATGGTATGGATGAAGAGTTGCTCAGCTTCCCTGAGGTTTTTGGCTCTACTGGGCCCATCCCTTGTCATGGTCTGAACTGGGAACCAGCTCCTAAAACTCTGGCCTCACTCCAGTCTTCCTGGCTCGCAGTAGAAGGGCCAGATTGAGTAGCAGTCAGTGAGCAGCAGAGACACTACCATGGGTCCACTGCCTGTTTTGCCTCTGCCAGTGCCCTGGGACGCTGGGTTGGTCCTTGCCCTCCAGCAGGAAGACCCCGTGGGGTGGCTGCTGCCCCTGGGGTAGGGAGGCCCTGCAAGCAGCAGAGCCACCCATCCTAATGCCGCAGCAGTAGGGTCTCTCCATCCTTCACTCTCCTCTTCATCCTCAGGGTTGCAAAAGCCAGATTTTCCAAGGCTCCTGGAAAGCTGTGAGCTGGTCCTGGGGAAAGGTGTAGCTCTTACGACGGGTGTCCTGGACTGGTTCGCCAGTGAGCTTACCCATGGCCTACTGTTTTGCTCTCCATCATGAGGGGTCTCCATCACGCCATCTGCTGTGACTCCATCCCTGTCCCAGGATTTGGACCCTTTCTTTTAATGTCAGGATGTTGTACCCATTGCACATGATAGCAGCCAGGCAACACAATCTGGAAATCCTGCAGGCAGCTCTCTGAGCACTGGGGATGCTTTGGAGGCCTCCAGGCATGTCCTTGCCAATCTAAACAAAGATGGTTGTTTTATCTGGATTTTTAAGTGTTTAATTAAAAGGTGGTTCAACAATACACTTACCATTTTTTGAGTTGGAAGTACACATGAAGTAGATAGCAAGCATCTGTAGATGTATTTCCACTGAAAAGCAAACTATTATTCTTATAGTCAGCATGTAGGTGTGCCTGCCATAACTTTCTAAAATAGTGAGTGACTAACCTTTTCCAAGAGTTCAGTTTTTCTAACCTTTCCGTGAGTTTTTATTTTTTAAGAGATACAGACTTACAGTGCTTATTTCCCAAATGATCACAAGGCTTATGATGCCACTGCTCAAGTCTCAAACATTGGTAATATAATCCTGTGCTTATGAACTGCCACCAAGACACCCATAACATGGGAGTCTGGCAAGTAGGCTCCCATTGCACAGCCCCGATTAATGCTCCACAAAATGGATATGCAGAACATTTGCTATAAAACCTGAAACCACACCCATTTTGTCTGTTAAAGAGACAAAAGAACAGAAAAAAAGAGGGATACAGTTGGAGGTCTGAGCTGTCTGGGGTCTGTGCAGTAAACACTGCCTGCTGCAGAGAGCCACTCATAAATGTCAGTAGTGATTTTCCAGACCAGTTCTTCAGCTGGTGTTGCAAAAAAATGGAGTCATGCCATTAGGCAACAGATGTAGCTTTGGGGCCCAGGGTACAGTGTGGGAAGCCTCTAAATCTAGAACAGAAAGAAAACATCCTGCCCTTTGTAAACAGCCAGGATGGACAAATTAACAAGCTACCATACACTCCATTCTAAAGTGAGGAATAATGGAAGTTATTAATTATTCACTTTATTTACTAATAATGATACAGTATGTATTAATAGCAAGGGGGCACGGTAATTCAACATATGATTCAGTATGAAAATACATCTCAGGCTGAGATTATGCTGCATAACCTGGTGGCAACAAAAGATAATTTCTGGGTGTCAGTATTCTTCCTTAGAGGCCTCCTTTAGACTTCATTTTCAGTCTTGGCCATGAAGTTGTCAAAGAATTGGGCATGGCTGCAATCTCTGGGCAAAAGAAGCTCACAACAAGAATGGCAAGGCACTGTTAAAGAAGGGCTGCACGTATTTTAGCAGAACTGTCTGGAAAAGAAGATACAGAGCACCTGTCCACTTCGAACTTAGGCTAAGTCTTGCTATTTGGTCCTACATTTTCATGATTGCCAGATTTCACAAAACAAAATTTTAAAACAAAATGCCTAGTATATTTTAACATGGTGAGTAGGAGATCTGATAGGCATGTCAGGCACTAAAAATGCAAATGCAAATGCAAACTACAGTGTCAATCTGAATTGCCATGCTAGGCCAAGCTTATTTTATTACATACATTCTGCATTCTAAGTACTAATATGTTCATAATGTAAACATTAAGCATACAGAGTTAAAATTCAAGGCCACAATATTTTTGATTGTCCCTTTTTTGTGTCTTTGGTTGGCCGAGATCAACTCGTAGTGTATAAATGCATAAGTTATATAATAATTATATAAAAAGGAAAAAATAACATTGACTTGTATACTTCATTCTGACAAACGCACAGCGTTCGCGACTCGATAAAGAAAAACTGGCGCCCGCCTAACAAAAATACTTAGATGATTTCTGATTTTGGCAGTCAGGGGTTGTCTCTTGCTTTAACCAATAGAAAACAAACTCCCTTAATAATGATGAGGTTCTAACTGGTAACTTTTAAATATCAAACACAATTCCAGTTTTACTTTTTTTTTAAAAGAGATGCATATTCTGATTTCTGAATTCTTCTGCTTTTCCCTTTTTCCACTTTTTTTATTACTATAAAATCAAGTCTGTTCCTCCTGTAATACTGGGAATGGTATGATACTGAGCAATATGTTTCACAAGTCCAAACAAGTGTTTCTTCATAGTCCCAACGCTACTAAGTTTTCAGTCTTTTCAGTCTCTACTAGTAAAGAAGTTTCTTTTCTCCCCTTCTCACCACCTTTGTCCTCCTCTTCCTCCTTTCTGCTTCCTCTGTCAGGTGCAGGCCTCTGATCTACAATCATACACTTGCCCTTCAGCACATTCTCATTTCCAATGTTTGGCTCAGGGTTCCTGTAATACTGTCAAGGAATCTTAAAGTTTGGGTTGTCTTCACAGTTTGAGTAGCTGATAACACTCTGATGAATGGAACGCATTTGATTTTAACCAAAACAATGCTGTTATATTCCAAACCAGCTTCCACACTAAACCAGTCTCTTTTGTTGATATGTTTTGATTTTTTTAAATACAGGTAGGTTTTTTTTCTTTTTTTTTTTTTCCCTTCTTCCCCCCTCTTTTGTAATGATTCATATATTGTATGTTAGGTCACTATAGACTTATCCTTATATTGCTGTAGTATAGTCCCAGTTTTGCACAAGCAAGATATCAAACTTTACACATAAGCTTATCAACTTTTTAAGACCACTAGCTTTCGTAGGTTTTCCTTATCATTTCATGCTTTTACCTACAATAGTCTATTGTTGTTTGGTCCACAGAGTCGATGCCCATATACATTACATTTTAGTATCTTAATACTTCTTGAATATCTCCTTTAAATCCCTACTACAATGAGTCTTTTTGACATCTATTTTTTTAATGTGTTTTTTCCCAGCCAAACCTTCACTTGTCTCTTTAGGCACTTTTAATTCATGTACTCCAATAGAGTTCATTGCAATTCATCAGCGGCTGGATCCCAGCGAGAAGTGTCTTTCTTTGCTTTTTCTGGTGTTTCTTTTTTTCCCCACTTAGTAGTAGGTGCCAAGATGAGAAGGCATATGAGCAGCTGGCAGCCTGGTATTCGGGTAGATACCTCCAGTTGGTGAATTCCAGTATGGATTAGGGGCAGCGAAAAAGCTGGACGATGTTACGGGCAAAGCAGGGGGGTGGGGAGCTACAAAGTTCATCTTCTGAGGGTGCGCATGATAGGAGCTCATGTAGGGGAGGTCTGACGGGTATTTGTACATGGATGACTCGGGGGGGTGAGGCTGGAGAGCCTGAGCGATTCCGTGGAAATCAAATTTGTAGGCGTAGCGCTTACCATGAACCTTAGTCATAATATTTTTATCATAGTAGTAGCGAAGCGCACGGCTGAGTTTGTCATAGTTCATGTTAGGTTTGCTTTTCCGCTCCCCCCAGCGTCGAGCCACTTCGTCGGGGTCGGTCATTTTGAACTCCCCGTTGGTGCCCTCCCAGGTGATGCAGTTGGAGTTGGAGCTGTCTGAGAGGAGCTCCAGAAGGAACTGCCATAGCTGTATCTGCCCACTCCCTGCGGGGGGAAACGAAATAGAAATGTCAGGACTAGTGACTAATAATGTTAAGACATCAATTCTTCCAGGCTCTCACATAGGACCCTACTAGGAAATGTTGCAATGTCGGTTCCTACTTCTTACTCTTAACTAGTCCCCTTTCTCCCAGCCCTGTCTCATGAAATCCTGAAGAGCAGAGATAATGGTAATGTGTCATGTTTTCCCTCATCTGAGTGGCAGAATGCCATTACATGGAGATTTCATAGTTACCTAATGTCATTCAGTGTAGACAATTGATGGGGAAATAATACAGCGCTCATTTAGGAAACTAATCTCTAAAGTTCAGGACAAACAGCTTTCACTTGCGTAACATTTTGCTTGTTCTCACAGCATTATGTTGCAACTAAATGTTCTCTGCTATGGAATAAGCCTACACAAAATGGAGAAGTTTAGAGAAAGCTGGGCTCATGCCAAACCATATCATCCATTTGCAGCATTTGGGGAAATGCAGAACGGAAACCTATTAGCTTGCTGTTGCACTGCATAAAACCATAGGGCAAAACATTTGCAAGAACAGTGAAAAGGTCCATAAAATACATTCTTGTCATCATTCTGTGTCAAACGATTTTAAATGATTATTGAAGTTAAGACTTAAAACGTTGTTGGTTTTTTCTCCCTCCTCTGCCAATTTCATCTTAAAAAGAAAACAATTAGTCTGCTGTCAACTTTGCAGAAGTGTGTTGCCCAGAGTTATAGGAACAAAATTTGACCATTTTAGGCAATTGAAAGTAGATTTCAAAGGGCCTTGCCACTGATATTCATGTTAAAAGCTTAGCATTTCTTAATAGAACAGCACTGAAATGATGCAAAATACAGCTGAAGCAGCTTGCAAGGCAATCTGTTTCACAAGCACAATGTCAGCAGAATTTGCCAACCAGCTTGTATGTGCTAACTTCTCAGTACATCTCTGACCAGGCTTCGGTTGGGTTTCTTTTTTTTCCAAACCAGATATGTGGGTATAATAAACAAGCTTTTCTTTAGAAAGCTTATAGTAGCGAATTATAATGTCAAGCTAGAGTAGCATCTGAAATCCATTAGCAGTTTATACTTCAGTGCAACTGAAACCCCTATTCGTTTAAATGATATTTATCCAAACTGTCCTTAATGAATTTCTTCTGTTCCATTAACATGCATTAAGTAAACAAACAAACAAAAGAATCCATGGTATGAGCAAGGCATGCAAGTTTTAATACACGAAACATAACAAGAGGATTAGCCTTTGAAAATCAATAAACAGTTCAGCACTGGACAAAACACAAATTTTTGAATAAGCAATCCAACATATGTTCTAACATAAACACTTGCCTTCCAAATGTAATATATAGTCCTATGAAAATAAATGGTTGCTGTCAATTTCCTTTTAATGAGAGAGTAATTCCACCAATTTATAAACACACAAAACATGTTAAAGCACAGGAATGATGGTGTGTAGGAATTCCGTATCCAAATGTTAAAAAAGTATCCCAATCCAGATCATGTTAGTGTCTTCCACAGTAATGAAGGCTACCAAATGGATGCTTGACAAAATTGTAAAAGCCAGAGTTTACGAACAAATTAAAGGGAGGTAGGCCCCCACTTGTAGTTGAGATCAATGTCACCTGGAAACCCACTGCCTTAGGCCATTTGGAAAATCCTGTTCTTAATACTTACTTAATTGCTTTCCTATGCCATGCAAAACTGTTTAGAAAGGAAGCTAATCTAGAACTGTGCTTGATGTCACTTGGGATAAAGTGAAAGGAAATGGATCAGTATTTTGGCAATGTCATGCCTTGAAAAGCCATACAATCGTTGTAAGAAGAAACACTGTTATTGGGGGTTGAGGAGACCTGCAACGTGGAAGGAGGAACACTGTGTCCTGTGGCTGTTAAAGCAAGGGAAATAGGAAGTGGCATGTACAATGTCAATCCACTGTGGCAGATTATGATGCTGATTATGGTGGTGTATGGCCACAGTGTGTCCTGCGAACTCAGAGCAGCAACAGTGAAACCTGTTCACAATCAGTGTTATTAACTCACCAAGAAGGTTCCTCGTCTTTAGCTAAAATATGCTACAAGCCCCTCTCCACAATGCACCCTGTTACCTTCTTCTTAAAGTGGAAGAACATTTTTGAAGTGTTTAACCCAACTATTCTTTGCAAACAGATTATGCTTTCCTGGTTTTTCCCTACATATTTTTTTCTGGTTTGGGTTATTCATCCCAAAATTTTCTATTTGTCAGGGTCAGTATGGCATTGTATTGTGGATTAACAGAATCTGGGACACATATGACTCAGATCGGTAAGAGACTCATGCCTTTCTGGAGGGGTACCTGGAGGCCAGATGGGATACGCTACAGCACTTAACAAAATCCCAATGTTTAGGCAACTGAAGTGAACTCCTATCGATATGAGGAGTTCAAATACCTCTAATGAGGTATTTGACTGACTGAATGTAACCATCTACTCTAGGATGATTTGAATAGCTCTCTACAGAGAGCTGTATAAACTATCTCTCCAGTGAGTATCATGGGAAATAAGACACCTAGCTCATATGTAGACACCTACATTAAGATACATGAGTTTATGTGTCTTAATCTGTGACCTCAGTCCCACTCTCGTGGAATTTAGAAACCTAATCCTGCAACACATTGGGTATCATCAGCCCCCCACTGAGTCATACTGAAGAGTGGTAAAATCAGTCACATCACCTTCCAGGTCTGGCCTTAAAGCTGAAGTGGGGACACTAGCAGTGAAGAGAAATCCTCCTAAATCTGCAAAATCCCTTCTCACCTGGATTTGCAAGTCGGCTGCTGGTCGGTCCAAGAATCTGATATGGATCTACAAAATTGTGAAAGAAAGATTTTAAATCACGTAACAATGATGTCAAATATTTTAGGTGTTATTTTTTAACCTTGTAAGGGGCAGTGTACAGCACGTGACTGGACAGCAGCTCCAACACGGGGGAAAGAGGTTCCTTTCTCTGCATTGCAATATTTGCATATTTTACCTTAAAATTGGGTGTGCAAGTGAACAATTGCAAGGACACACATTTGTCTTTTGTACTGTAGTAGCGTGCACAAGCATATATTCAGACACACTGTAAATTTGGCCCAGAAGTGTTCTGATTCCTACTTAAATAAAGTACACATACACACAGGCACCCTTTGGTACTATCGATGCTTGCAGCATGCCGGGGCCCACAAGCGCAGACAGGTAATGGGGTGACAGTCCCCTCCACAAAGGACAGCGGCCTCTCTTCTTGTGAGGCCACATTTGTTTTCCCTGCGCCACTGCTAACTCTTTCTGTGCCAAAAAAGCCTCCAGAAGAGGGCTGAGAGTGCATGGTTGAACCCAGGCAATGTGGCTGGGTCTATTCTTTTTCACTGGAGTCCAGTGAGGGATCCCCTGTATCAACCTTGCAACTAGGGTTTTCAGAAGAGCCTGTGTCAGCCACACAATGCTTGTAGCATCTCAATGTTTTCCTCAAGGGACTCCCTCCGGAAACGAAACCTTATTTTGGCCTGACTTGAAGTACAACAGGAAAAAGGGAAAGCTGTGACAGAAGTACAAAAGCCAAAGTGATGGGCTGCAAGCACAGCCCGGAGCCCCTTGCTGAACAACCCTGTGTCGCTGGGCAGCCTGGAGCCCCTCACTGAACAACCCTGTCACTGGGGCTGCCTCGTCTCCAGACAGCTGCTCTCAAATGGCTGCCAGTTTTACAGCCAAGAAGATAATCAGGTTACATTCCTTACACATTTAAATAATCTGTGCAGCTCACACACAGCCATTAAAGGGTCCTAAGGACTTACATAAATCATCAGTATATTTCTTGAAAGATTCTCATGGTTGGAGGGCTAGATTAGATAAAACGCTATTTGGGCAAAAAGCAGTATACTACTTCCCAGGCAGCATACATATGAGTTAATGAGATGTAGTCATGCACACAGTCTTATTTAGCTATAACAAAAACCAGAATAATGATTTGAAAGCCATGTGATAAAAACAGGCTCAGAGTCTTCTGAGCTAAGAATAGCCTCCAAATCTCTTTTGTTTCCTATTTCTACCCTTTTGCTGTTAACAAAAGCCATAACTGACTCAGAATCTCTGTATTGCTTTCTAGCTACCTGTCCAAAACAGTCTAATTCACAATAAGGGATTAGGTCTTAACCCATGGATAAGCTGCTCTGAAAACACAAAATGCACCCCTTTTGCAAAACCACTAGTCTACAAACTCATAAACTTCTACTTTCTCCTCAGTTTCCCAGTAGACTAAGAATCCTTCTAATTTTCCTGTTTAATTTCAGGAGGCCAATTCAAACAGGTTTCTGTATGCTGTAATCCATTTTCCTTTCTTTGCTCATGTACATTTTCCAACTGCTAGCATTTCAACTATTGTGGAGTGTATGTTCTTTTGACATCTTTACCTTCCACCTTTGTACCTAAACTATACATAGGTACTTTGTTTAACAGCTTTTACAGTCTGCAAGGACGTCACTGCCATTAAACATTACTAAAAGCAACTTTCAATGACCATGGGAGCCTTCATCTCAGACCCCGATGTACAGCCAGCTCACACACGTCTGGCGATTTAGTGGTTACCAGGTGGAGATCTCATTAGTGGTCTGAATCAGATGTTGCAATTTGCTTCTGGTTGGTAGGTAAGAGCTGTCCTTCTCATCATGTTCAACAAACCCCATCACACCCAGGCATAATTCAAACACAGTGACACCCACCTAACTGAGGACGCTGGTCTTCTGTTTTGGGAACTGTTGAGGATGACGGCTGAGTAGCTGAAAATGGAAAAACCCATGTAGTTATTTTTCCAGTTTGGAAGATGGTCACCAAACCTCTGACAGATCACAGGCCTGGGACTCCTGCTGCTCACCACTCAATGATGGTCACAATAGGATTTAGCTTTCTAAGACTATATGGTCATGGACCTGATGAAGCTTGAGTTCAAGGAAGGATGTGGCTGCCCCAGTGACTCCACCCAGTATTGCCTATACACAGCTAACAGGCTTTCCAGCCAAGGCACAGGTGAAAGTCCTCCAGAGCTGAATGCTGAGGTAGCTCCTCTCAGTTCACTTCAGAGTCTATCCAGGTTGCACCAGATGTGCATTAGGCTAGACATATGCAGATGTTTTTTACCTTTTGACTGAGGACTGGGGTGGGTGTGACTTGTCCATGCTGATCTTCTGGCTTGCTCATAAGGCAAATCTGCAAAGGAAAAATACACTGATTCATGCATACGGCATAAAGTGTTTATGTCCATAAGGGGCACCTTTCTAGGGGACCCATTGGATTTGAAAATTACTGAAATAGGAAGGACACTCCTTGTTAAAACCTTTATCATCTTTATTGTCTCTAAAAATAACGGTACCACATTGCCCTCTGCATTGCTCTTTAGAGGTGCCTATTCTTGTTAGATGTCTGAACTGCACTGAAATAGCTGGTACAAATACTCTATAGAGTCCATCATTTCCAAAGGCTCAGAGCACTCCCTTTGGTCTCCTTCCTCAGCCCAGGACACCAAGGAATGACACACACTGCACATCATGGACAATTTATGCTATAGTCTTGTAGGAAAAGTCTCCCAAGAGGTTAGAGCTCAGATTAAGCATAAACTGCGTACCATTCCTTCCCAATCTCAGCATGTAACAGTATTTTAAGAAGATGATAGACTTCAGTTGATTTAATGTGCTATTCTTGTTAGTCTGTTGCTGTCATCCCTTGAGATTGATCAAACGTTATAGGTTGAGTTTGACAGTTCCCTTTTCTGCCACCTGGTCATAGGCAGAGATACATGAGACAGCAAAGTCTTGGTTTTGTCTGTTGGAGATTCCTCTAAACCACTGCTGCATGTTTGTGTTTGCACCAACTCTCATTGCCATCACACACTGTATTATGCTCTCCCTGTGACGTTATTCCTCATGCTTGCAAGTGCTCTCTTCTACACATGCACCCTCTGGTCTCACTCTCATCATTCAGAATCCAACCTTTTGGGATAATTGATTGCTGCACTTTGCCAATCATCTCACTTGTTTCTCTTCTACTAGTCATTTCAAATTATTAATAATTCTTTTTCTTTCACTTTCCCTTCCACTCCTCAGTATGATCTTTAGAAACATAACGTGTACAGATCTTTAGAAATCAGATCTTAGTACAGATCTTAGTACAGATCTTTACGGATTTTAGTACAGATCTTTAGAAACATAACGTGAAAACAGTGAACGTGCTTAGATGTTAAACATATATATGTATACATATTATATTTCTTCCAAAAAGTGGACAGCTTTTTTCCTGCTTCATCTATTTAAATATTCAATTCTGTGTCCTGGGACAAGCTCCTTAACTTTACGTATATAAATTTTTGTAAGCCTTTTCTTTCATTTACTCATTACTTCTATTTCATTTAAATGCTTTAGCATATAAAAATGAAGAAACTAAAACATAAAAGCTTTCTTCATAAAGTATATGTAGTAAATTCAAATGTTTCATTTACCCTTTGAAATCTTTTGCAGTTGCCTGTGCTTTTCTATGGCTGGCTTTAACCCATTAGCTAAAATTGCTGCCAAAATCAGAGACTTATGTAGCCTGCCCAGGATCTCAGGAAGGTAGCAGTACCCACCTGGTAGAACTAAGTTGGTGCAGATGATTTGATTCTTAACAGTGCTTGTGCTTTATTTTAGAAATGATGTTTGGAAATGAAACCAGTTAGGAAGTAAAGAACAGTCACAGACTGGCTCTGTGCAAAACAGATGTATCTCTGCCCATTTCCAAGCACTATGAGCAAAAGTATCAAATGGAAATGAAGTGTAATGTGAAATTCACAACCAAATTGCCTTTAATTTATTTAGTCTGTTTGGCTTGAGGAGCAGACTGGCACTACAAACACTGTCGTCTCCCTGAATCTTACAATTCAAAAACTTTGCTTTTGCTGAGATATGCAATTTGTCTTTGTATAACATTTGAATAACTAGTGCCTTTTTATCTCTGATTTCTTGAGAACTATTCCACAGCCTTGTCCTTCAGAAACTCGGAGAAAATAATGTGAATTGCACAAGTGCTCATCTCTGAGCAGAATACTGGTGTGCAGGTGAATCATGGTAACATGCAGATGTTCTGACCAGGTTGAGGTCAACGCTGCTATTAATCGTTGTAGTTAGAGACACCTCATGGCCTGAGGACTTTATCATCCGGTGAAAAAATTCAGAAGGACTTTGGTCACATTTCCAGGGGTTTCCGAGTTCTGTCTGTACAGAGGGGGACAGGGCTCAGCCGTGGGCTGCTTACATGTATCTTGTCCAGTCCTGCCTTGCCTGGCCAGATCTCTACGTCCACGGCAGCCTTGCCAGGGAGATTCTAGTGACATAAGGAAGCTATTTTTTCCCCCAGTTCTTCCATTCCCTGGCCAGAAAGACTACAGACAAATAGGGGAAAAAGATCACATAGAAGGTATGTGCTTGTCATTAGGCTGTGCAACTCTTCCCACCAGCTCTCCTCTCCTCTCCTCTCCTCTCCTCTCCTCTCCTCTCCTCTCCTCTCCTCTCCTCTCCTCTCCTCTCCTCTCCTCTCCTCTCCTCTCCTCTCCTCTCCTCTCCTCTCCTCTCCTCTCCTCTCCTCTCCTCTCCTCTCCTCTCCTCTCCTCTCCTCTCCTCTCCTCTCCTCTCCTCTCCTCTCCTCTCTCCTCTCCTCTCCTCTCTCCTCTCCATCTATTTGTGGGTCTCCAAATTATTAGACACGTGTACACTGAGAGGTCTGTGTGATGTTGTGTGCTTGTACTTGGTGGCACTTGCAGCGTTAAAATAAATTTGGTACAAATTTAGTACTGTGAGAAAACTGTTTTGCCTTTTAACTCAACACATCATAAGATGGTTTTCTGACTACGCCCTCTCCATTAAAAGAAAAATCCAGTTATCAGCCTTTCTTGAAATAGCGCAAAATTCCAACTTCATTCTTCATTCAGTATTGTGCCTTGATAAACATGTTGCTATCCTAGATAAGCTGATCTGTTCTTATTCATGAGATATGAGTACAACATGTCCTTATCTTGGGCAGATCTTCGATGGGAATTCTCCTTTTTGATGAGACTTGTAGACAAACCCATATTAGGCCTTCCTGAGCTCCTGATAGCTTCATTGTATTACTTTCAGCTTGCTGAAACCTCATGTTCTGTTGTAAAGGTGACTGAAGAAATATGCCTTTGTCATTGCAGTTCATTCCAAGCCCTCCTCATTTCCTATTTTCTATTGTAGTGCCTTAACAATGGCAATGCTTAATTACTTTCTCCAGAATTGCATCCCAGGATCTGGCTAATTCCTATTTAACATTATTTACTTCCCCCCCCTCATTTTTGACCTTTTTCATGTCATCAAGTGATTGTCCCCAGGGTCTGCTATGCTCTCACATGAAGGGCACTTTGTTATGGAAAAGCCTCTTTGCAGTCTAGTTGAAATGTGACATTTAACCAAAAGGAAATCATGGAATAAGCAAACAAAATAGTTATTGAGATAAAACTGAATTTCTGCAAAAAAATCTTTTTTTCTTTCTGAATGAAAATTCTGACTTTAAAGATGTTTGTCAACTTTCAATTGTAAAAGATAAAATAATACTTTCAAAATCACATGATAGTTTGTTGTAGGAAATATTTAGTTAGGATACACAAGTTTACACAGAAGAATAGAGACACCTCATATCTGAACTACAAATCCCACAAGGAATTGTGTCAACACAGGAAGATGCTTTTAGTGCTGACATAAAGCATTTTTTTTGTAAGTGTCATTGTAAATGTGATTTGGATAGAAAATGAAGGACTTTACCATATCTGATATGTGTTTTTTTTAGAATCTTTTACTTCAGAGAAAACTAGTATTTTATTTTTCCATCATAAGTCAGGATGAAACAAATATTGAAAACATAGAATTTCTCATGGAATTAAAAAATCTAGTTTTTGTTCAAGTCCAGTGGAAACATACCCATAAAATAGTATTCTCTCACAGCAGACTCATTCTCGCCTTTGCCTGAAATCCTCTCAATTGGCATGGTTATTTCCTGCAGGACACCCAGGTCCCTCTGGTCCTATGTTACATGTTCATTTTCGTTGGAAACTACTGAGAGCATTGGGCATCCAGTTTTACATTGCATAGTTGGTAACTGTTTCTATAGCTATGCCTTGTCTTCTCATCCATATTCATGTCCAGATTCCTCCGTGCCATTCAAAGCTCCTGGGTGCTACTATAACCTGTGACCACGAGGGCCACAGTCTGCTTCAATGTCTCATGAAAATGTCACACGTTTTTTTTAAATATCCTTTCTTCTAATACTGAGACTAAGCAGGTACTCTGCGACACTCTTTATTTTGATAATTATATCATGTTTCCTCATCCCCAGACCCTGAGTTGAACAATTCCAAACTTTTATATCTTTCAACATGCTCAAAAGATTTTCCATATTCCCATGGCTTGCTCTCAGTGCCTTCCAATTCTGCAAATAGCCTTTTTGATAAGGGATGATTCACACAGCTTTCCGTACAAGGCCACACTGCTGATTTATTTAATGGCACAGTCAGATTTCCCATATGATCCTCCACTGTGTTTCTTCATTTGTTTACTTTTTTTCCACTTTGGCCAGCAACTAGAGCAGTGGCTTTCATTGTGCCTATGTTAAGTTCTTTTATGAGTGAAGAGGGTTAATTTGAAATCAGTAAGATATGAAAATAACTTGTGTCTTATACTGCATTTATCAACTTGTATTTTCATCTGTTAACATATTGCCAGTTCGCTGATCTCTAATAAGGCTCTGGGTGCCTGTACAGGAATCCTTTAGAGGAATCTCCGGCTTTAAGTAACGACAAAATCGTATGTCATCTCTCTAAATTTTATACCAAATTTTATTGTGCACTTTTTTCAATTATTAATAACTATAGATCATGGCAGAGAATGCTAAACCACCCATGACTTAAGAGGTCCATTATTTAGTCTTCGTAACAGGTTAATTAGCCAGTTCTTGATCTGTTAAAATATTTTGTTTCTTATGATATGCTATTTAACTGTCACTGTAGATAGTTGTGGGGCACTTTGGTAAATGTCATACGAAAGCCAAATGCCAAATGTATGCATTGGATCAGTGGTTTCCTTCCTATTCACTACAGTATTGTTACAGACAAACAAATCTAGCAGAAGAGTTTGTTTTCCTAGAAACTGAGCAGGGTGGATTTGATCATTTAATGGTCTGGTAGCGGTTTCCCTATCTATCTTTTTTAATTATCAATTAACAAATCTGCAGACATGCATATATACATGTGTACAAGTGTATATAAAACAGTTACTTGTGTATACTCTCCTGGATTATATCCTAGAGCACTGATAAAAGATACCTAAAATATTTGCTGTCCAAAAACCCCTGTTTTTAATGAGAGAATGTATCTTTTCACAAGAGCTCAGTCAATTCAAGTGTATGTCCCTTCAGAACACTTGGATGTATGCCTCTGGCTCAGTAATGGATTTGCTTTAAATTTAGTATTTTGCTGCAGCTCCGCTTGATGTCTCACAGTACTCTGTGCTTATTACTGGAAAAGCAAATGTCCAGATTAGGCATTTTTCCAGCATCTTTAGTGGTGAAGGGTGATGTAAAGAAAATTTTTAGCTTCATAGCAATGTCCTCATCTTCTTTAATTATTCCCTTTAGCCTTTCACAAACCAGCACACCCACAATAAATCCATGGGCTTCAAACTTCTGAGCAATAAGAACTTTCTTATGTTTTGATTTTACTTATTTAGTCTCTTAAACTCACAATCAGATGTTGTGGGGTTTATTTGCCTCAAACATAAATAAAAAGTAGATAGCAGGAGAAACATGTACTCTGCCTTTTTAGAGTACTTTTCTTCAATATACTTCAAATAGTACTATAAAAGAGAATATAATAGCATTATATTCTTGCCTCATTTTACAGACAGAGAGCTGAAGCACATTGAAAAGTGACTGCGCTGGGACAAAGCAACAGAACCAGTGAATACAGCTCTGGTCTTCTGACTCTCTGGTGCTTTAAACACTAGACAGCATCGCTTCAAAGACAGAGATACGTGGAAGAAACAGACATTAAACTGTTCTATTTAATCATCTCACTCTACACAATGATATATGCACACACATATATATAAAATATATGTATATAATATGTGTGTGCATTCAACATATAGCCTAATATTTATGAAAAGAGAGTTTAAGGAGAAAAAGAATGAGATACTTCGAGAGATGAAATGAGTAAGATCACAGCATACAAAAGGTGGTCATTTTTCATACCTGGCCTGGTTGTAATTCTTTGTGTTGCTTCTGGATAAACTGATGTATTTGGAAAAATAAAAGTGGCACCTCCTAAAGAGAAAGAAGAAGACATAACACCTAAAGATTCATTTTCACAGTCCCTAAGTCCACTGATATTTTCCCTCTTGTAGTGTGTCTGAACTATGAATATGTCTGACTATGAATAACTATTTTCTATCTTAGGACTGTTATATATAAAAGGTAATTCTGATAGCCTTTGCACCTGTGTAAATCCATTCAAATCACTAAATAAAAGTCTGTGCAAAATCTGTGTTAAGAGAGGAGAGAGTCAAGTTCAGGAAATCCCTTCTGTCTTCCCCGCAATCACCTCCACCTGGGCAGGTGGTTTTACATCTTCTGAAATAAAACTTCTTTGCCTTCTCCTCATTAGTGCGTGCGCTTCCCAAACAGGTTCATATTTTCAATACAGACTGTAGGCCTGGGCCAAAGCCTATTGGTGTCTGTGGGAATCTTCTCACAGACTTTGGTCAGCTTTGGGTCAGACCCTCAGAAATCTCATTCTCTTCACAGAGTGAAAAAATTAAAAATATTGAGCTCGATATAGAAAATGGTATCTCACTTATCTCAGGCACTGAAATTGCTCTAACTACATCAACAGGCTTCTAATGACCATCTCTAAGAACATGAAAAGGGTCATAAGGATTTGTGCAATTACTGCTGACTTCAAAAAGAACTTGTTTCTAACTCTTTTCTAACTCTTCTAACTCTTTGTCCTTTGAAAATCCCACTCCAAAGTTCTTATGCCACCAGAACAACTAATTTTCCTTACACTGATGATCAGCATGATATTATTCACACTCCCAATGACAGAAATGCAGACAATCTCATTTTGGTGAAATGAATTTCAAAATATCATTGTCAGTGCACACATATAGAAAAAGATAACACACAGAACTGCTGAACAACACTTGGATAACTGTATGTGGAAACTGCTTGGCAAATTAGAATCTGGAAAGCCAGAGATGGAAAAGACCATCGAGTCCATCTATTTTTAAAAAGGGCTTAAGGCTTATTCCAAACCCCATCAAAGTCAATGAAAAATATTTTGTTGCTTTTGGTGGGGTTTGCAGCAGGCCTACAGCCCACAGTAGGACTTTATGTCAAGTGGCAAACATCTAATCTCAGGGAGAGATCTTCTAATCTAGTTAATTTTGCTACGAAACTCACCGCTATTTACAACAGTGAAAAACTAAATGAAATATGAAAAAGGCATTCCAATCCAAGATTTTCTTTTTTTTTTTCCTTTTGCATTATCCTTTGTATTATCTTTTTCATTTCTCATAAGGAATTGTTATTTCTGGTCACTGTAGGTAACTAATACCCTCAGGCATGATCAACATCTTTAATCAGTATGTATACCATACTGTATGTACAATTCCATGCCATCCTCTGTTGCACAACTGCTAGAGCAAGATAAAATTTATTCTGAATTATCTTTATAAATATGTTAAGTCACATCCTGAAAGACAGATGCTTTTGAGGCATGTATTGTATTGTTCTCCTACCTACACTCAATACCTTTCTGGGCCAAATTAATAGAAGGGTGAATATTAACAAAAATCATTTTACATTCAGATCGGACTTAGTGGAAATTACAACATCAGACTTAGTGGAGTTTCCAGCTCAAGTCCCATACAGCTGACTAATGAGATGAGCTAACTGCCTAAATAGCAAATTTGTCGAATTATATGATATATACTCCACAGGAGGGGAGACAGTCCCCATTCACCAGAGCCCACAGCACTTAGGCAAGCAGTGAAGCACCTTTGAGCTTCACCAACCTCCTAGGGATCCGTGGAGTATATCTGACAGTACAATGAGACAGAATGAGAAAAAAAGTCCTCAGAGACACAGGCCCCAAGCCTGCAGTTTATCATGTGTCAGGGACCCCATTCTCTTGTAGGACACAAGAAATTACCAGTAAGGAGACCATTTTTGCACCATCTGGCCCTACGTGATCTCACCTTTTTTCTGTGTGTCTGTGCATAAAACACACACACAGCAAGGAGAGGACACACTTGTCTCCCTCCTGATTTACCATTTCCATTTTTAGCAAGCGACCCATAAAAACGAATCCTGTGCTTTTAGAAGATGACCTATAGCAATGGGAGCAGTGCCAGCATTACCTGTGTTTCTAGCATGCATTAACCGTGGAGAGTTTTGTAAGGCTTTATCAACATCATCTGAAGTCAAATGTGGAAGAGGAGCTACAAAACAAAACAAAAAGCAACACCAAAATGAAAAAAAAATTGTGAATTATCTTTTTAAACCATATTTTCCCCTGACAGGATTGTTTGAATGCGAGTCTACCAACAGTCAGTTTCAGTCTGTAGTTTGGAGGGAGGCGTGTGTGCTACAGCTTAAACTAGGGCATTCATTTATTCAACATTATGAATGCATAATATTTCTGACTGATTATTGACAGTGTGCGTGTGGAGAAGACTGCACCGCACTGGTGTTGCAATGCTTGTTGTTTTTTTCTTTAAAAACCATATTCACTTTAACTTCTTTAAACTGAGGCAAACCTGCAAAAGTTCCTCAAGCTTAGATGAAAGGCCTCAAGCCCGGAATTCACTAGTCCCTTCTTTCCCTTTGAAATGCTAGCTATGCACTACAAGTAATTTGCATTTGGACTTCAGGGACTGTTTCTTTTTTCCATGAATTTACAGAACTTTTATTCAATTCAGTTAAATCATCCTGATCCTATTCAGAGTAGAGCAAACTGCTGTCAGTCCTTAGAATCATGCCTGGAATTCACTTTATGAATCAATGTTTGCACTCTTGTTTAGCATTCTCATCGTTAAAATGGAAAGAAATGAGTATGTGACCAGAAAAAACATTAGCACTGAATCCCATATGATTTTCTTCCTACAGTATGCTGATGAATATGCTGGGTTTCAATTTGATTTTTCTCTGAGATGGACATGTAGAAATATTCCCTAACTCTTTTCTTCGATGAACATGAGTGAAAGCCAACTGAAATTAATGGGAACCTTTCCATCAAACTCCAGAGGCTTTGGATCAGGCTCCCTACTATGTTCTTAGGAACAGCAACATTTGCAATAGACATAACAGCAACATTTGCAATAGACATCTGAAAACCCAGCTGAGTGTATCCATACCATTAAATCTAAGACTGATATCAACCACAGATTGATTGTAGCCGCTACCATAATGACAGAAAACTAGCTTACTCTCTCTGAGGTAGTGTAGGTGTGACAGGAGGATATCTGCATTATAGCTTGGGGTGAGTCTTTGGAAGTCATCTTTGGTCATTTTACACAGCTCCTTCCCATCGATGTTCTGGAACAACAAGATGTCCACATCTGGGAGACCGTACTCCTTCACCGCCCATTCCAGCCACTGGCGTACGTGGTCTGTGCTCCATAACGTAGGATCTGGTGGTATCACAAAGCATAAAATTAAGCAGAGAGGGGAGAGTGCTGATGCACTGGACCACTACAAA